>NC_083731.1:90190147-90500703 GCF_028564815.1 Eubalaena glacialis | reverse complement strand
GTCACTGAATCTGTGTTCTCCTGGCTTTTCTGTTTGCTATCTGTTTCCTTCATTGACTCTTACTTATATTTTTTGTTCGCTTTTCTTTATCAGCCAGCTCATTAATTGGCCAGTCACTTCTCTGTATCTTTCAAGTCCTTATCTCCAGTTCTAATTTCTCACCCAAACTCCATGCATCTCCAGCTAGCTGTGTGTTTCCACTTAGAGGTTTTGCATGCTAGACACTCAACAAATTATGCTTGTCACCTTCCACCTGTACCCAAACTTGCTCCAAATTAATATCCCAAATTTTCTATTTTTCTATGCCATAACCATTTTACTTGTCATCCTTTTGGAAGTCATCTTTAACTTTCTCCTTCCCAAATATCTAGTGAGTCACCAAGGCCTATTACTCTTGTTTCAGAATATCTAACTTTACGTTTCTGTTATCACTAATACCTTGCATTGGAACAATTGTACCAACCTCTTAATTGGCCTCCATGATTCTGGTTTATCCCTCCCCTGTCTTTCTTGCATGCCACTAATTTTCCTTAAATACTTCATTAGTTAGATGGACTACTTCATCTAACTTCGCTCAAAAATTTTCCATGCGTCTCTATTTTCTGCTTCTCGAGTGTAGGTCTCAGCTTGCCTTTTGGGGTTCTTTACATCTGCCACATCCGATAGAGTTTCCCCACCACGTGCCTTCCTTCACGACTTTCTGGTTTCTAGAAGGCTTTCTTCTGCTCCTCTCTCTGTAGGTAACCCACCTGTCTTTCTTTCTCTTTTTTTTTTTTTTTTTTTTTTTTGCGGCTTGCGGGATCTTAGTTCCCCAACCAGGGATTGAACCCGGGCCCTGGCAGTGAAAGCGCTGAGTCCTAACCACTGGACCGCCAGGGACGTCTCCCCACCTGTCTTTCAAGATCTAGTTCATAAGTGCTTTTTTCATGGAAACGTCCTGCTCTCAGAGCTCTCACTTTTCTGAACTCCCCTAATGCCAGCAGGTGGCGCCCTGCAGTTAACAGTCCTAAGTCAGTCACCAATTGTGGGGTAACTGTTTTCTCTCTCCAGTAGACAGGAAGCTTAGGTTACGTGATGGTTCGTTGCAAGTGATCAGAGAACAACCAGATTATGTGCTGCAACTATTTATCTCTTGATTCGCAGAAAGCTGTGGTTGGAGACGCCTCAGAAACTGCTCTTTTGAAGTTCTCGGAGGTCATCTTGGGTAACGTGATGGAAATTAGGAAAAGAAACCGCAAAGTAGCAGAAATACCTTTTAACTCGACCAACAAATTTCAGGTGAGTGTTTCGTCGCAGCTGAATCTTTATCATCACTAGAACAGCATTTCCACCTGTGTAAGTATCCTTTGGTTAATATGTATTGTGAATGACACTTGACTTCAAAAATAGTCCTCAGAGATGCAGGGCCTGGACGTCTGGTAAACCCAGAACAGGTTTCCCTGAAGTAAGTACAGAAAAAGAATGGTGAAGGTCCTGCCGTTCCCACGCGTGATCTGTCTGTGTGACGTGCACACTCACACGCGCACAGACGCACCAGCACCCGCACTGGGTAACTTCGGCCAAGGACGGGCAGCGGCCACATCCCAAAGGACGAGAGAAGGGTGGGGCGTGGGGAGAAGCAGCGCTGCCCCTTGTCTGTGTCAGGCACTTTACGTGCTTTGTCTCATTTAATCCTCATGATAAGCCTGTGAGGTGGGACCAAGTAACCCCAACTGAAGGGTGAGGAAACAGGCCTTAGAAAGCGCTGAGGTGACAGAGTCACACAAGCATCTAAGTGGCACAAGCAGTTTTCACACCTCTGACTCCTGAGTCTGTGCTTTTTCTACCACAACACAGAGTCTGGGCAGTTCAGTTCAGGCCATGTTGGTAAGCCTTGCCCTTCGTGAAGACCACCGAGCACCAGCCACACTGCTTTCCCGTTCTGCCCCACAGGCAGTGCATAGGCATCTCCTCTCCCCCGTGGCTCAGGAAGAGAAGGGCGATCCTTGCCTAGTTGTCACCCCTCATGCCAGGGGTGCCCAGCAGTCAAGTTAGGACAAAAGACAGTTTCTAGCCCAAGGTGCTGGCACAGGTGGGATTCCCTGTAGACTCCAAAGCTGAGAGTGGGGCATCGTGACTTGGTCTTTGCATAACAGTAAATTATATAAATAGGATAACCATGTTTGTGTACAAGTTTCTGGTGATTACCCACACATTTTCTTTTTTTTTTTTTATTAATTAATTTATTTATTTTTGGCTGCGTTGGGTCTTTGTTGCTGCTCACGGGCTTTCTCTAGTTGCAGCGAGCGGGGGCTACTCTATGTTGTGGTGCGCGGGCTTCTCATTGTGGTGGCTTCTCTTGTTGCGGAGCACGGGCTCTAGGTGCGCGGGCTTCAGTAGTTGTGGCTCGCGGGCTCAGTAGTTGTGGCTCGCGGGCTCTAGAGTGCAGGCTCAGTAGTTGTGGCCCACGGGCTTAGTTGCTCCGTGGCATGTGGGATCTCCCCGGACCAGGGCTCGAACCCACATCCCCTGCATTGGCAGGTGGATTCTTAACCACTGAGCCACCAGGGAAGTCCCACCCACCCACACATTTTCTTTGGAAGGAATTTAGGACTGGAAAATAACTGTGGAGCAAACATCTTTGTGGATGATTGACCAGTAAAAAATCATGGTTAGCAAAACAGACAACTAAAAAAATGTATGATGTAAAATGTAGAGGAAATCTGATCTCTGTTCAAAACATAGTGAAAATAGAATGAGTAGCAATTCTAAAATAATCATTGTAACAATAGCTATCATGTGCTAATTTCCACACTTCTCACAACAATTCTGTTAGGCAGTAGAGAAGGAGGAAACAGGACACAGCCAGCAAGGGCCAGAGCCAGGACTCAGGCAGACCCGGGGGACCATGCTCTTAGGACTAGGCAGGATGGCCTTCCAACCGTGACCGAGACTCAGAGTCGCCCCGGGGCTCCGTCTCCTCCAGGGAAGGCTTCCTCGTCGTGTGAGATGTGAGGAAAAGCGGGTTCTGTGAGGCCTCGTGTGCAGAATGTTGAGGGAGAAGTGGGCTCCCAGAGTTGGTCTAGAAAGGAGAGGGTCCTTCAGGAGAGGCCACAGAGCCTCTGGGATGCTATTAGTGCCATTTTATATCCACGCACGAGCAACACTCAGCACTAAGCAAGGTGGCCGGGGGTCATGACCTTGGAGGGTCTCTGGGGCATCGTTCAACCCAAGGAAACAAAGTGGACAGTCTTAGAATAGCAGTTCCCCAAACTGAGACTGGTCCATTAAAATATTTTCCATAGTTTATGGCAAATTGGAAAATTAGGACAATATTTTATAAAATTTTATATGGAGATGAAAGTATTGAATTTAGAAGATTATCCTTTATGTACTGCATGGTTAGGGCAGGGACTCTGGGGCCTGCTGGCCAGAATTCAGGTCGCAGCTCAGCCCCTTGCTAGCGGTCACTGAACTCTCTACACCTCAGATTCCTCCCTTGTAAAAGGCAGTAATCATGGTACCCATGGCCATAGTTTTGAGGGCAGTTTTGAGAATTAAATGAGTCCATTTAATTTCTGGGCACTCAGAACAGTATACACAGTAAAAGTATTTATTATTCCTACTTTAAATGTTAAAATGCCCTACCTTTCAGAAAATGATAGTGACAGTAGATGGAGGTTTTTGGTTTGGTTGGTTAGTTGGTTTTTTTAATGTCGCTACTTGGCCATGTGAAAAAAGCTGCAACCTTACGTTTGCCCTCTATGGTTTGTTTTGTTTTTTTTTTGTACTCATCTCTGATATCCGAAAGTCTATAAACTACTGGTTTAGAATCAACTGGTAGACCCAAAATAATAGAATTTTTCTTTGTAACTTACTCATTCTCTCCCAAACACTCCAGCTTCCTAAAATTCTTTCCAGGGCTTAGAAGGGTACCTGGTATAAAATAAGGTCTAGACTTAGCCACTTTATTATTGTCTATAAATTTTTTCACATTTTTCCTGATTATCTTATTAGGGTGCATCTAGAAGTAGAATTGTGAGGTCAAAGGGTAATGATGATAAAGTTGTGCTTCCTGTTACTTAGCTGTCCCCCCGGAGGCCCGTGCATGAGAGGCCGTCCTCACAGCCCTCGCGTCCTCTGTCACACCCAGGCAGTGACGCTGCCCACGTGCCTGCCTGAGTGCAGGACGGCTCGGGTCTGCAGGGAGGGCAGTCAAGGCAGGAGGTGAGACAAGGCGGTTCCCAGCCCTCTGACCCCACGGTCGCCCCAGGAGATCGTGTTCAAGGCAGAAGGTTTCACAGGACGACAGTGCATCTGGCCTCCCTAAAGCAGCCAGTTTCTGTTTGAGAGACAGGCTGAGTTTCCCCCTGCGAGACACCCTGATTCAAATTCAGGGTGTCCCCCTGGGCTGGGACAGAGTCTAGCTCTCTGCATATTGCTTGGGCACAAAGTAGAAAGGACGGAATGCGCCTGCAGAGAACACTCCTTCTTTATATATCAAGGACCAGTAGCCAACAGAGAAAGGGGTGTTTTTAATCTTGTCATGTTGCTCATTTAAAGATCTGTCCAGTTCAGGCCCTCAGTAGTAAAGACGGTGTCATTGCCCGACACCACACTGAACATGCTCGACCCCTTTCCCCCGCAGCTCTCCATACACGAGACAGACGACCCCAGTGACAAGCGTTTCCTCGTGGTGATGAAAGGGGCCCCCGAGCGGGTCCTGGAGAAGTGCAGCACCATCATGGTCAACGGCCAGGAGCAGCCTCTGGACAGGAGCACGGCCAAGGCCTTCCACACGGCGTACATGGAGCTGGGCGGCCTGGGGGAGCGCGTGCTGGGTGAGCAGAACCCTGATCCCGCCCGTGAGGCCTGCGGCTCTCTGCCGGCCTCCGGCACACGAGGAGACAGGCCTGTGATGTAGCGGAGTAGCTCTGGCGTCCACTTGAGTCATAAAGGAGAAGTGGTCAACGTACAAGAGACACTGTGTGATGGATAGTGTGCGGGGCGGTCCCTTCCAGATCAGGGAAATCTGGGAAGTTACCGTGGGAGGGGTTGCATTTCATTCTGGACCTTGAGTGAGGGAACTTGGAGGGAGGTAGGGAGCGCACTCACGCAGAGGGAACCTCGCGGGCCAGAGCACAGCGGTGGGAACGGATGGAGTGGTGCGCGCCTTGTCGAGGCTGCAGGTGAACGAGGTACCACGGTCCTGGGAAACAGGGCTAGAAGGGTCGTGTGGAGGTCGGCTTGCAGCGCCCTTCTTGGCGGGGGACAGGAGCGGAGTGGGTCTCAGCAGGAGGTGCTGCCCTCACTCAGGCGAAAAGCGATTTGATCCCAGACAATGGGAACGTGAAGGTCACGTACAGAGACTTTGTGGAGGCAGAATTGGTAAGACTTAGCAGCTAATTAGAGGGGAAAAGTAAGTTTAAAAAAAATGTTGACGTTTCCCACTGAGCAGTTAGGGGAAAAGTACTGCCAGTAACTGAGAGAAGGGGGCATTAGAGGTGGAAGGAACCTTAGAAGCACAGCCACCGTGGCAGAAGCCTGTCAGTGGCAACGTAAGGGGTATCACAGGACATGTTCTGCTGGGAGAATCGGGGGCCGACGAAACAGCAGCTCTGAACTACAGGGTGATGGATGGGCTCAAGGCAGCAGAAGTTCATACTGACGATAAGGCTCATTAAACATCGTGAAAGCTCTTGCCAGTAGAGATGGAATCTGTGGAATGTGTGTTTCTACAGGACATTTGAGTCTGTAAAGCAAATAAAATACATAAATGAGTTGTTAATGCTTGAAGCGTGCCCCACAGCACCAGGTAGTCTTTCAAGGCGGGATTGCTGCCCGTCTGAGTTGCTCTAGGACCCTCACGTTTGACCTCTCCCTCACACGTGACTGAAGGCTGAACACCATGCCCTTCCCCTGATGCCCCAGTTCCTTCCCTGGTTTGTGCAGGAGCACACGCTGTTTTCTCGGCCGAAAAGGGCCTTCCCACCGCCCGTCCCCCCTTCTTTCCCCGGAAAACAGCCGGCTCCTTGCTCAAGAGTGAGCTCACATGACCTCCTTGGCGCAGTCTTTCCTGTTCTCAGGTGGCTGAGCGTAGCCCTGCTTTGTGATGCTCGCCACGCTCCGGGCTCTTCATCTCTTTGTGTCTGTCCCCCACTAAACTGCAACCTCTTGAGAAGTAAAGGCTGTCCGCTTCTGGGCTTTCTGTTTCCAGAACATAACAGAGAACCTAATGGGCACAGAGTAAATTATTTGGGGATGAAACATGTCTTTCCTAAAAACAACATGTGTTATGGAACTGAAGGAATTAAACAGTTCTGGTTAAACTCTGAAGTATTGGTAAAATACAAAGGACTGAGAGTGTATGAAAATGTTCCTTCTTTCTTTCTTTCTTTCTTTTTTTTTTTTTTTTTGTTCCTTCTGTCTTGTGTCATTTCTTATCCTAGTTTCATTGACTCCCAAATTTATACCCATTTCAGGTTTCTGTCATCTCTACCTGCCAGCAGACGAGTTTCCAGCAACCTATTCATTTGATGTAGACACAATGAACTTTCCCACTTCCAACTTCTGTTTTGTGGGCCTCTTATCGATGATCGATCCGCCTCGGTCCACGGTCCCTGATGCGGTCACCAAGTGCCGGAGTGCAGGGATCAAGGTGGGACTTACACATTCCTGAATTAACAAGTCCTCCATTGATGTTGGATCCCTTTCTAGGAACATTTGTCATGGGAGAGTCAGTATTTAGGTCTCTTCAACTAAATGTCATAATTCCCCTTTTTTTAGTCTCCACGTTCACTGTACTAAGATTTCAGTAACTGTCCCATAAAAGCAAGGTGACTGTGTCTGTGTGGCATAAACCACAAGAGTAACTGCTGCGAGCAGAAAGCTGTGTCCCTGTGCCATGAGGTGGTCACATCTTGCCCTAGACTGTGATAGACAGTAATAGGTTTTATTACTTAATCTCGAGGTCCAGCTTCCATACTCCATTTCCCTCACGATATAAAAGCCAAAATATGAATTCCATTACCGTGTAAATTCCAAGGCTGTGGAGCATCGTGAAGCTGCCCAAGGAGACATCCTGTCAGCCCTTTCACAGATAAAGTTATGTCCAAAGGAAAGGCTGGATGTCAGAGGAGGAAATGTAAGAAGCTTAGGAGCAAGGGTAGATCTAGTGGGATCAGTGTGCCCTTCAAAGACAGCTGTTTCTTTGACCTAAAGATCAAGGACGGCTCATTAGGGCAAACCATAGTCACCCCTAGCCGTGCTGTACGGGGCCGTGGTGGAGCAGGCGATGCCGAGCTGTCCCTGCTCGGGTACCTGAGTCCCTCACCGTCCACATGCCCTTCTCGTTGTTTGTGTTCTAGATCATCATGGTTACAGGCGATCATCCAATCACAGCCAAAGCTATTGCCAAGAGTGTAGGTATCATTTCTGCCAACAGTGAGACAGTGGAAGACATTGCAAAACGCCTCAACGTTGCTGTGGAGCAGGTTAACAGGCGGTGAGCTCGGAACCCCCCCAGCAGAACTCAGGTTCTTAGCCACGGGGCCCTGTTGCCTCTAAAGAGCTGTGCTGTGGGTGCAAACCCCCTTCCTGCCAGACATCCTCTCAGGGTTATGCGAGGCTGCTTTACTCTCTAATGTATGTATCCATTCCTTCCTCAAAATTTGATTGAGCACCGAACATGTGCCAGGCATGGTACTGATACCATGAGGGTTACCTGTATGCATGTCTTGTATGAAATTTCAACCCAATGAAGTAGATCTGAAAACTTCAGTGCTTAACTTAACGTGAAGAAACTGAAGCAAAGACTTTACAGGAAATTACCAGCCATTGATGCAGTTGTATAATCAGGAATATTGAGAACCCTTTGCGTTCCATATGCCCTCCTAGTCTGCATCTTGCGTATTTATTCCAATGGCTTCATAATGTGTAGCTATGGAAACATACTTCTCTTTGCTTTTTACTTGGTAGTAAATAGAATGGAAGCTTCGTAAGGAAAGACTGTTTTTCTTGTGTCTCCTAATTCTTTAAATCATGTTCATCCTTTAGTCCAGTCATCTGTCCATTTATTCTGTATTCTATCAACAAATAATTGTTGAGTGCCTAGTGTGTACCAGGCACTGTGCCAGACACTGGAGCTATAGCAGAAACAGACCAGACACTCTCCCCACACTTGGGGAGCTTTCCATTGAGCCAGAGGGGAAGAAAAATAAATTAATTGTGATGTGGTAAGTTCAGTGAAGGACGCACAGGGACAAAGGAGCTGGCAGGGGGAGCCTGGACTGTTGATCATTTAAATGAGTCAAAGGCTCCAAAGTCTTAGTTTGGAAATTAGTGTCATTGGCTTTATTATACTTTCATGCATGTGGAGAAAAAAGGGAAAAACTAAAGAACCTCTTCTAGTTTACCCAAGCATTTATGCCTTTTAGGAACACAGAGCTGTCAGGTAGTGAATTACTACCAGGGCAACAAATTACCAGTTAAGACAACCAAACAGTTGAACAGCCTCTGGGCACAGCAGCAATATCTGAAGTATAAGGATCTTCCACTGCTCCTTTGTGTAAATACCATTCATCTATGAAGACAGGTTTGGAGCTTTTGTTTATCTGTTTGGATTTTTTAAATAGGATTATACTTTTTCCTACAAGTTACCACACAGGAGAGAGGGATGGATGCTTTGTGAATGTTTTCAATTGTCCACTTTATCAACTCCAGCTTCATGATCGTAGAATAACTCTTTTTGCAGCTCTGGGGGGAAAGGAAACACCCTTTCTTTCTTTTTTTTTTAAATTTATTTATTTATTTATTTATTTTTGGCTGTGTTGGGTCTTCGTTTCTGTGCGAGGGCTTTCTCTGGTTGTGGCAAGCGGGGTCCACTCTTCATCGCGGTGCGCGGGCCTCTCACTATCGCGGCCTCTCTTATTGCGGAGCACAGGCTCCAGATGCGCAGGCTCAGTAGTTGTGGCTCACGGGCCCAGCTGCTCCGCGGCATGTGGGATCTTCCCAGACCAGGGCTCGAAGCCATGTCCCCTGCATTGGCAGGCAGATTCTCAACCACTGCGCCACCAGGGAAGCCCCCTTTCTTTCTTAACTTACTTTTATTTATATGTATATTTTTTTAAATAAATTTATTTATTTACTTTTTTTTTTTTAATCCATTTCTTTTTTTTTTTAATTTATTTATTTTTGGCTGTGTTGGGCCTTCGTTTCTGTGCGAGGGCTTTCTCTAGTTGTGGCAAGCGTGGGCCACTGTTCATTGCAGTGCGTGGGCCTCTCACTATCACGGCCTCTCTTGTTGCGGAGCACAGGCTCCAGACGCACAGGCTCAGTAGTTGTGGCTCACGGGCCTAGTTGCTCAGCAGCACGTGGGATCCCCCCAAGACCAGGGCTCGAACCCGTGTCCCCTGCATTAGCAGCAGACTCTCAACCACTGCGCCACCAGGGAAGCCCTTACTTTTTTTTTTTTTTTTTTTTTTAATTTATTTATTTTATTTATTTATTTTTGGCTGTGTTGGGTCTTCGTTTCTGTGCCAGGGCTTTCTCTAGTTGTGGCAAGCGGGAGCCACTCTTCATCGCGGTGCGCGGGCCTCTCACTGTCGCGGCCTCTCGTTGCAGAGCACAGGCTCCAGACACGCAGGCTCAGTAGTTGTGGCTCACGGGCCTAGTTGCTCCGCGGCATGTGGGATCTTTCCAGACCAGGGCTCGAACCCGTGTCCCCTGCATTGGCAGGCAGATTCTCAACCACTGCGCCACCAGGGAAGCCCTACTTTTTTATTTATTTATTTTTGGCTGCATTGGGTCTTCGTTGCTGTGCACGGGCTTTCTCTAGTTGCAGCGAGCAGGGGCTACTCTTTGTTGCGGTGCATGGACTTCTCATTGGGGTGGCTTCTCTTGTTGCGGAGCACGGGCTCTAGAGCGCAGGCTCAGTAGTTGTGGCGCACAGGCTTAGTTGCTCCGCGGCATGTGGGATCTTCCTGGACCAGGGCTCGAACCCGTGTCCCCTGCATTGGCAGGCGGATTCTTAACCACTGCGCCACCGGGGAAGTCCCCATATATATACATTTTCTTACCAGAATATAGGAAGACCTGTAGTTTGAGTCAAGTGCTAGAATTCCAATATTTAGCACCGATAGGAAAGAACAGACCTAAAAAAAAAGAAAAAAAGCTCAGAACTTTAAGAATGAAAAAGGCATGCAGTGTTTTGTGCTTAAGGATGTTTAAGCTGAGATTAGAAGGCTGAAATGTGGAGTGTTCGCCAAGGGAAGGGAAGTCGAGGTAGCAGGACGTGTGAGGCCTTTGCATGGAGAGTCGGGGGGCTCAGAACTGAGAAGCCCAGTGGGCTGCGGGCAAGAGTCAGAGGGGACAGATGGCACCGGCTGCACCCAGCCCTGCAGACCGAGTAGGGATTCCGGGGTCTGCTCAAAGCACAGCGGAAGCCTCGGGAGAGTGTTCACAGGGGACAGCACAGTCAGATCTGCACACTCAGTAGTTTCTAGAACCTCACTTTTATAATCAGCAGATAAAAGCTTTCCTCAAAGAAGACCTCAGTAAACTTTTCTCCCTGCGTAGTTCATGGCATAGCAGACACTATAAATAGGAAATAAGCAACAATAAACAATTGTTACCCACGTGTTTAGGCATACGCTGGATTCTAGGACCCAAAACGTACAAACAGGCAGTTTTTTTTACCCTCCTTTTACTTGTTGAGTAAAGCATTGCCCCAGGAAGTACCACCTCTCACACATTCCTGGAAGGAACTGGCTAATTGGCTTTTTCCTACTGTTGAGTGACGCAAGGAAATGCCTTATTTGTCAGCCTTAGTTCACTGTCTTGAAATGAGACCAAAGTATCCCCAGTACTCACACGCCCGGTCATCCCACCAGAGGACTGGGTGTCAGGACTTTGGGTTCCAGGTAAAATCAAAGAGGTTCAGCCCACGTCCCACCCAGAACAGTGTTTCAACCTTGGGCCTCAGCCAGTTCCTGCTGCCCTTCTAGGGACGCTAAGGCCGCTGTGGTGACCGGCATGGAGCTGAAGGACATGAGCCCGGCGCAGCTGGACGAGCTCTTAGCCAACCACTCGGAGATCGTCTTTGCCCGGACGTCCCCCCAGCAGAAGCTGATCATTGTGGAGGGCTGTCAGAGGCAGGTGGGTGGACGCAGCGCCGGGGGAACCTTCCAGGTCTGTCACCATCCCGCGGGGGCATGCAGCGCTGAGCGCTGGGCCCCCATCCTCACCACCCCACATCTCCACCCGTCGGGGCTGGCCCTCTGCTCACTTTGGGGCCTTCCTGCAGGCTCCCCAAGGGCCTTGCGACAGTGAAGTTTGGAGCTATGGGGGATGTGAGTGGACGCAGGACAGAAAGCGCAAAGCCGTAAGACAGGGTGCCCACTGTCGCCTGCCACCCACACTGGGTTTTTTCCTTCCAGTTTTGTCGAGATATAATTGACACACAGCACTGTATAAGTTTAAGGTGTGCAGCATAGTGATCTGACTTGCATATATCATGAAATGATTATCACAGTAAATTTAATGAACAGCCGTCTCATATAGATACAAAATTAAAAAAAAAGAAAAAAAAATATTTTCCTGTGATGGGGACTCTTAGGATGAATTCTCAACAGCTTTCCTGTAATGTTGTATGTTACATCCCCAGCACTCCTTGTAACTGGGAGTTCGTACCTTTGACCCCCTTTCTCCAGTTCCACCTCCCCTCACCCCCCCACCTCTGGTAACCACAAATCTGATCTTTTTTTATGTGTTTGTTTGTTTGTTTTTATGTATAATTGACCTACAACACTGTTAGTTCCTGGTGTGCAACATAATGATTTGATATTTCTTTACAATTCAAAATGATCACAACAATTAATTCAATTACCACCTGTCACCTTACAAAGATATTACATATTGACTGTGTCTCCCATGCTGTACATTTCACCCCTGCAACTCATTTATTTTGTAACTGAAAGTGTGTCTTCATTCCCCATGCTTGTTTCACTCAACCCCCCACCCTCCCCTCTGACAACCACCTGTTCTCTGTATCTATGACTGTTTCTGTTTTGTCATGTTTGTTCATTTGTTTTGTTTTGTAGATTCCGAATATAAGTAAAATCATACGCTATCTGTCTTTCTCTGACTTATGTCACTGAGCATAACACCCTCTAGGTCCATCCACGTTGTTGCAACTGACAAGATTTCATTCCTTTTTTTTATGGCTGAGTAACATATTTACACACCACATCCTCTTTATCCATTCACCTATTCATGGGCATTTGGGTTCCTTCCATATCTTGACTATTGTAAGTAATACTGCAATGAACATTGGGGTGCATGTATCTTATCTAATTGGTGCTTTTGTTTTCTTCAGAAAAATACCCAGAAGTGGAATTGCTGGATCCACTGGTAGTTCTATCTTTAAATTTCTGAGGAACCTCCATACTGGTTTCCACAGTGTCTGCACTAATTTACAGTCCCATCAACAGTGCACAAGGGTTCCCTTTCTTCCATATCCTCGCCAACACTTGCTATTGGTTGTCTTTTTTTTTTTTTAAGTCTTTATTGAATTTGTTACAATATTGCTTCTGTTTTATGTTTTGGTTTTTTGGCCACGAGACACGTGGGCTCTTACTTCCCCAACCAGGGATCGAACCCGCACCCCCTGCACTGGAAGGCGAAGTCTTAACCACTGGACCGCCAGGGAAGTCCCTGGTTGTCATTTTGATAATAGCCATTCTCACAGGTGTGAGATGGTACATCACTGTGGCTTTGATTTGCATTTTCCTTATGGTTAGTGGTATGGAGCATCTTTTCATGTGCCTGTTGGCCACCTGTATATCTTCTTTGGAGAAATGTCTATTCAGGTTCTCTGTCCATTTTTTAATTGGATTGTTTATTTTTTTAATGTCAGGTTGTATGAGCTCTTTGTATAGTTTGGATATTAACCCCTTGTTGGATATATCATTTGCAAATATCTTCTCCCATTCAGTAGGTTGCCTTTTTGTTTTGCTGATAATTGCCTTTGCTGTGCAAAAGCTTTCTGGTTTGATATAGTCCCACTTGTTCACTTTTGCTCTTGTTTCCCCTGCCTGAGAAGAGAGATCCAAAAAAATATTGCTAAGACTGATGTCAAAGGTGTACTGCCTATGTATCCTTCTAGGAGTTTTACGGTTTCATATCTTATATTTACATTTAAGTCTTTAATCCATTTTGAGTTTATTTTTGTATATGGTGTGAGAAAGTGGTCCAGTTTCATTCTTCTGCATGTAGCTGTCCAGTTTTCCCGACATCATATATTAAAGAGGCTGTCTTTCCTCCATTGTATATTCTTGCCTCATTTGTTGTAGATTAATTGCCCACATTAGTGTGGGTTTGTTTCTGGGCTGTCTGTTCTGTTCCATTGATCCATGTGTCTGTTTTTGGTGCCAGTACCATACTGTTTTGATTACTGTAGCTTTGTGGTATAGTTTGAAATCAGGACGTGTGATACCTCCAGCTTTGGTGTTTTTTCTCAAGATGGTTTTGCCTATTTGGGGTCTTCTGTGGTTCCATACAAATTTTATAATTACTTATTCTACTTCTGTGAAAAATGCCATTGATATTTTGATAGAGATGTCATTGAGTCTGTAGATTGCCTTGGGTAGTATGGTCATTTTAACAATATTATTCCAATCCAGGAACACAGTATATCTTTTTATCTGTTTGTGTCATCTTCAGTATCTTTCATCAGTGTCTTATAGTTTTCCGAGTACAGGTCTTTTACCTCCTCAGTTAAATTTATTCCTAGGTATTTTATTCTTTTTGATGCGATTGTAAGTGGGATTGTTTTCTTCATTTCTCCTGAGAGCTCGTTGTTAGTGTATAGAAATGCAACAGATTTCTATTTACTAATTTTGTATTTATTAGTTCTAATAGTTTTCTGGTGGAGTCTAGGATTTTCTTTGCTTAGTCTCAGGTCATCTGCAAACAATGACAGTTTCACTTCTTCCTTTCCAATTTGGATTCACATTGGTTTTAATTATTCACACACATCTTGTTTGGAGCTTGTTGCTCTTGCTTCTGGGATTTCCTGCCTTAATCTTTCCCCCCAAACCCAAAGCGGGCCTTCATTTTGGCTCTGGCTGACCTCGCAGCCTCAAGACAAAGGGAGTGGGTGGCCCCTGCCCAGGCTGCTCACTCACCTCCTCTTGGTGTCCCCACAGGATGCTATTGTCGCTGTGACAGGGGATGGAGTTAACGACTCCCCGGCTCTAAAGAAGGCAGACATCGGGATCGCCATGGGGATAACGGGTTCTGATGCAGCCAAAAGTGCAGCCGACATGGTCTTGCTGGATGACAACTTCGCGTCCATCGTCACAGGGGTGGAGGAGGGTGAGTGGGGTCTCAAGGGGTCTTAGCGAGGGCTGGGGCCACCTGCGAAATCAGAAGCGAGTCCTATAAGGAGAAACGTAACGTCTTTGCCTAGGTCGCCTGATCTTTGACAACCTAAAGAAGACTATCGCGTACACCCTGACCAAGAACATCGCTGAGCTCTGCCCCTTTCTGATCTACATCATTGCTGGGCTTCCCCTGCCCATTGGCACCATTACTATCTTGTTCATCGACTTGGGCACAGACATAGTAAGTAGCCCTAAAGGGAACAGCGTCTGATAACTTCCCCAGGTAATGGAAACTTCAGAGTCATTACCTTCAAGAGCAAGAGATGCACTAAATCAATGCTTCTCAAACCTCGACGTGATGGGGCCTGAAGTTCTGCATTTCTGACAAGCTCTTAAGTGATGCCGAGTCTGCTGGTCCGCCAACCACACTTCAAAGCAAAGGACTAGAGAGATCTGTCATATGTTTGAAAATTAAAACCACTGCACTCCATATAAGAACTTTTCAAGACATAAGTTCTTCACCATTCCAAAAATGCATGTCATTGGTCAGTTTCGGCTCACATGCCTCCCTTTTCTTTTGAGAAGATGCAGATGTCACCAAAGAAGTCCCTGTACTGCTGGGGGCCCAGTGGCTGAAGTGATAACCCACAGCCGCCCCTTGTTAAGTAAAAGAATCTGTGACCTGGAAGCCCCTCACCAAACACAGTAAGAAGTAGCCATGATTAACACTCTGTAAAGCTGCACACTGACCTACAGTCACGTCACCTAAACCCTCTCCCCTTCTAGGACGAATCCCTTTAAGAAAGCTTCGTGGCGGTTATTCCCGTGGCTCTGGCTTACACAGGGGACAGGCCGTGAGCAAAACTCATAGCCCTGCAAGTTGCCGCCTCCTCCCTCGTCTCATAGGACACCTGCAGGGCACCCTCCATGCTGCAGGGAGCTGGGGGTATCTTTACCTTAGTGGGGAGCTGAGGCCCCAGAGCCTGCAGTCAGATCACTTTCCAAGCCATTGAACTTTGCTCATTTTCTCCACTCTAGTGGTTCTTCCAGGCATCACCGGGGAACTGGTTAGAAATGCAGATTCTCTGCCCTCCAGGGGGGAGGACCTGTGAGAGAACCGCTGGTCAGTGGCGGGGCGAAGCAGGAGAGGACAGAAGCAGAGGAAATTGCTTTATAACTAGCATTGTTTAGAGCTGGAAGCGCAAGGCGATGATGAGAAACGGACTGATTCTGAAATTCTCTACGGACGCCGCAGCCCGTGGCCTGCACCCTGGAGAGACCAGTTCCCTAACCCCACTGCCACGCCCCGGCCCCTGGCTGTGCTGCCCACGTTCCCTTCTGTCATAGTGTTTCAGGGCCGGGCCTCACGGGGTCTCTCTCCCTCTAGATTCCCTCCATCGCCCTGGCTTATGAGAAAGCCGAAAGTGACATTATGAACAGGAAGCCTCGCCACAAGAAGAAGGACAGACTGGTGAACAAGCCACTTGCCGTGTACTCCTACCTGCACATTGGTGCGAGGAGGGGCTGCCCAGAGAATTCTTTTTGCCTTGTGGGGCGGGGTTGGGACGTGAGGAGGAACCCAGAGGAGAATGAGGTCGGGGCAATTCTGAAGTCATTACAGAACCTCTTCTGTTCTTTCAGGCCTCATGCAGGCCCTGGGAGCTTTTGTTGTATATTTCACCGTGTACGCACAGGAGGGCTTTCGACCCAGCACTCTCCTTAACCTCCGGGTGGAGTGGGAAAAGGGCTATGTGAACGACTTGGAAGACAGCTACGGACAAGAGTGGGTAAGGGCGGGGCCTCCAGCAGTGTCCTCCCGGGAAGGCCGTAAGGGGACAGAGCAGGTGACAGCTTTCTCGGTTGACAGGGCTTGTGGGCCCCTTGGTCACAGCGGTTTGCCTCTGTCGGGGCTCAGCTCATCTCTCGAGTTAGGTGCCTAGAGCTCACCTTTTCACATTAGCTTTGCGATAGGTGTGTAAGAGTAACCAGCCAACACTGCCACAGTTGGGCCAAATCCATTAAGTTAGCATCTTTTCCTACTCACCAGGTTAAAGGAAAGAAGGGTTTCTTTCCAAACACAAGGAGGTGATCCTCCCTCAGTCTTGGTGAGGGGGAAAGAGAGTAGAGGCTTACAGAAATGGGCTGATGCCTCCCTGAAGTTTCCATCTGGGGCCTCATGGTCTTCTCTTTCTCTGGCCATTGACAGACAAGCTACCAGAGGAAATACCTAGAATGGACGGGCTACACAGCATTCTTTGTTGGCATCATGATCCAGCAAATAGCAGATCTGATCATCAGGAAAACCCGGAGGAATTCCATCTTCCAGCAGGGTCTCTTCAGGTACTGCCGGCATCCACCCTCGTGGTTCAGCCTGGGCCTTTGCTGCCGGGATGGTGAGGCGTTGACTGCGCTGGGTGTGTGGGGCTGAGCCTGGGAGTTCAGAATCTGTTCGCCTTTGTGTCTTGCAGAAATAAAGTCATCTGGGTGGGGATTGCCTCGCAGGTTATCATCGCGTTAATCCTCTCCTACGGCCTCGGGAGTATCGTGGCCCTGAACTTCACGATGCTCCGGTGAGGTTCCCTTCAACAGTGGGGAGGGAGGAGCGAGCCCCGATCTGCTGTCACGGCCTAAATAATCACTAGGGTTCCAGAGGCTTTTTCCCCTCAAGTCTTTCGATAGAGGTAAAATGGAACCGGTTTTATATCAGTCTGAGTCTTTGACCTGCTAGTTTTTTCCAGAAGAGGAGGTGGGTTTTCCATCCCTCACCATCCCATCTCTACCCTCGTCCGGCGGATCACTTCCCAGGCAGGCGTTGTTTCTAGTGGCCACAGTCCAGTGTGGTTTTATGTTGTGTGATGCAGTGGAGTCGTTCTCCCCAGTGAGGCAGGGAAGTGAACGGGAAGCTCGGCCGCTTGTGGGGCGGGCCCCTCTCTGGGTGCGTGGGTCTCACCTCCCTCCCTCTGCCCCCTCCCAGGCCTCAGTACTGGTTCGTGGCTGTACCACACGCTGTTCTGATCTGGGTGTATGACGAGGTGCGGAAACTTGCCATCAGACTCTACCCTGGAAGTAAGTAGTAGTATGATTTGGGGGACTGCCTAGTGCAACAGAATCCCCTCCGTTTCTAGCTTACTGTTTTCTACCTCTACAGGCTGGTGGGATAAGAACATGTACTATTAAGACCACCTTACTTCCCGAGCCCCCAGCTGCACGTCAGAATGTTCTTCATCTTCTGGCCGCCAGCTGGGCGATTGCAGCCGTGGGGACATCGTCAGAACGTGTTTAAGAAATGACAGAACTGTAGGAAAGATACTCACTAATGTTTTGTAATTTAAAGCAGAGATTTAACTGTTTATATGTGATTTTAATTTATATATCTATCTCCTTATTTTAAAATATGTGAATTTCAAGGTAACGGTGTAGGGAAGCATGGCGTGTTTATATGTATGTAAAGGTCACTCGTGTTAGATAATCTCGGGTAATCCAGACATCTGCTGGGGTCTCGCTGTCCCTTAATTCTGGACAGGACTGCTCAAACCTCCATTCCACACTCTATTAAAAGTCCAGCGACCTCCCTAAGATTCCTGTGAATTCCCAGGGAATTTATTACTTCACAGTCACCTTGCTCAGAAAAGGCTAATTCAGCTAGAGGTTTGCAAGGGATGAAGCGATGGCACATTTACATCACAGCAACTTGGACGACCTCAGTTTGACTCTGAGGCATGCTGAAAGGTCCGCATCCCACCTCTCAGCTCCTGGCGGTCCTTTGATGCCCTCCCTCCTCCCGAGCTGACCACCCTGACCACCAGCTCCAAAAGGGAGCTCCCGGGGCGTTGGCATAGGCTAGTTCCAGGTGGTCCCCTGGCCCAAAGGGGTTTTCATTTACCAGGACTCATCCTCGGTGGAGGAACACTGTGACTTAACACGTAATATTTATTTCTTGTGAGACAGTCGCAAAGCACTCTGCAGCACTAATTTTATGTTTCATGCTTTAACTTAGGTTTATTCATGTGTAACATGTGTGCTCACACCCATATTGACACCCCAGAGAGGCCTCGTTTTTAAGTAAAAGATGTTTTATAAAACTAGGCCTGAGAGTGGTGTTCTAATTAATTTGAGTTTGTCTAAAATGCACAGCATAGGACAGAAAAAAATGAGATGTGATTTCAATTTTCTTTTTTTTTTTACTTCTTCTGGTCATTTAACTTTTCCATGGAAGGTCTGAACTCTTCCCTCACCAACATCGCTGCTTTGTCCCCTCTCTGATGTGCGCACACTTTTAAGGCAGAATTTCTGTGGAAGGGTCTGTCTATCAGCAGCAGCGCGCGAGAGAAAGCTGTTTTCACAGCCTTTCCGTCATCAGCTGCACGCCCAGCACAAACTGATTTGACGGGATGACACTTGGTAAGCTTTTCCCATTCAGTGGCTGCCCCTCCACCTCTTCTCCATCGTTCACGCAGGCAAGGACATTCCGCTGCTCACGGCGCTAGGTTGTGTCTCTGGAGCAGGAAAAGGGAGTCTTGGAGCCATGGTTCTCTGCCGTGTTCTCAGGGCCATCATTGTAACTTCATGTAAATAGATTTTAATGTACTGTGTCACTGTGTATATTTAAGTTAAAATAATGTATTTAATCTCGAGGGTTTTAATCTCTGTCTTCAGCCACAATTATCACTAGACTAATCTGACGTTAGTAATTCCGTGAACCGGAACCCTTTCCAGGCAGCGTCATGACGGCCTTCTCATTCCAGTCCTGGCAGGGCAGTAATGCTTCCTAAACTTCAACTAAGAATAATCTGTCCTCACTCTTTTCCCTGCTAGGCTGTCCAAGTGCCCCTAGCTGTGATGGCTGGCAGCTCATGGTCCTGCCAGAGCCAGTGGGAGAAGGCTGTAAATAGAGCCAAAGCTGTAAGGGGTTTATGGTGGGTTGGATTACACTTGAAAGGAGTTAAATTTGAAGTAGAAGTCTCTTCACAGCAGGAACCCTGTCTGGAATAACTTTCGTATTGTACGTACCTACCCTCGCAAAAAGCTGACACTCAAATGTTTGTAAAATGAATAAATAACAAATTTAAGGAATCACAGAAATTATATCAAGTTATATCAAGTAGCTTGATTAAGTTTTAGACAGAAAAGAGGCAATAAAATCTCATATCAGAGGGTTTTTGTTTTGTGTTGTTTTAGAGAGACTGCTTCATTGATCCACTAAGGCCTAGACACTTTTTAGAAAAAATAACAGTTAATTTAAATCTAATTGGTGTGGCAGAGTAACTCAGAGATATAGAGATGAGGCTGGATTTATAGAGCATTTTTTAAAACAATCTGTTTTATTCTGATTATAAAATTGTAACTCATTTTAGAAAATTTGGAATATCCAAGAGTAAAAAGAAAATTAAAATCACCGAGAATCTCACTACCTAGTTATATACCTAAACAAGAGTAGTTATTTCTTTAGGGTTTTTCTGTACATGTATTTATTTTTAGGCAGAATTGAAATATAAAGTTTTCCATTCTGCCTTTTTATTTAACATGGAGGGGATATGGTTCTAATGACTACACATTATTCCATGTTGAGAGTGCTTTTACCATATCCCCACTGTAGGATGGCTCATCTATTTCCTACTGGTCATCCTTTTTTTTTTTTTTTTAAGGTTGCATCTTGTCACTAAATCTTATACCACATCTCTCTTATTCTTTTCCATAAATTTATTTATTTTTGTTTATGATTTTTGGCTATGCTGGGTCCTCGTTGCTGCGCACAGGCTTCTCTAGTTGTGGCGAGCAGGGGCTGCTCTTCATTTGCTGTGTGCGGGCTTCTCATTGTGGTGGCTTCTCTTGTCGCGGAGCATGGGCTCTAGAGCACACGGGCTTCAGTAGATGCAGTGCGTGGGCTCAGTAGTTGTGGCGCACGGGCTTCTCATTGTGGTGGCTTCTCGTCACAGAGCATGGGCTCTAGAGCGTACGGGCTTCAGTAGATGCGGCGCGTGGGCTCAGTAGTTGTGGCTCACAGGCTCTTGAGTGCAGGCTCAGTAGCTGTGGTGCACGGGCTTAGTTGCTCCACCGCATGTGGGATCTTCCTGGACCAGGGCTCGAACCCATGTCCCCTGCATTGGCAGGCAGATTCTTAACCACTGCGCCACCACGGAGGCCCTATACCACATCTCTTATTATTTTATAATAGATTCCTCAAAATGGAATTAAGGGGTTAAGAGTATTTTTAAGGCTCTTGATAAATAGTGCCAAATTTATTTTCAGATAAGCTGTAGCAATTTATATTCCTGCCAGCAATAATAAAGTGAATATCTTGCCTGTCAATAGGATATGAAAGATCTGTCAACTATAAGAGATTTTTATTCATTCAGTGTCTGCCGTGCAGTCTGAGAAAACAGCAGGGACAAGACAGACTCATGGAACTGGTGCTCCAGGGGAGGGACAGAAAAAGTATCATAACTTGCGATCAGGGTTTTAATAGGTGGAAAGAGGCTTAGATAGTTATCGGATGGGGCAGTGGGTAAGCCCCCTTTAAAGGGGTGGTCAGGAAAGTCCTTTCCGAGGTGAATGAGCACAGAGGAGAATTCCAGAAGGTGTGGCAGGAACAGGGATGCAACAGGAAGACTGGTTCACCAGGCAGCTGGAGAAGCAGGCGGGAATCTTAGAGCACAGGGTCTCCCAGGGTTTCATTGCAAACACAACACCAGGCTGTTGAAGATTATTAACAAAGGCAGGGACTTGCTCCAGTTCACATGTTCAGGTCACTTTGGCTTCTGTGAGGAGGGTGGGAGCACGTCCAGGCAAGAATGGACACGAGCAGGTGAGTTAGGAGCAAGGGAAACGATGATTAGACTGCGCAGGTGGTGACAGGTGTGAGGCCCACACGTGAAGCCCTGGGCCCGTGTGTGTGTGCGTGTGTGTGTGTGTGTGTGTGTGATGTCTCCTAACAGGACAGTGTCAGCAGCTGGTAGTTATCAGATACCTATTATGCCCCGGGTGCTGTGATAACCTAAAAGCACGGTCTCCTTAATGCTCACAACAACCCCATCAGTTAGTAGTGCCAACCTTGCACGACTGTCCAGCACTGTCAGTTTCCCTCCACTAAAGCGGCTCAACTTTAGAATCTGTGAGGTCATGTCAGCAGAATCTGTGCTTGGACAGAAAACTGCACACTGCACAAAGCACACCCTTCAGGCACGCTTTGCAGATCCAACGTTATGGAGAACTGATAGCAGCTCAGAATAGTCCGTGTCTGTGATATGCAAACAGAAGGGACAGCCCTCCTTCCTCTGGAAAAGCCAGTTTTGCTGCACTTGCACAATCCTCTGGCATCTTCGACTCCAGATGAACGTGCGCCTCTCTGCTCCCTTGAACCACTTCTAGCAACTGCCTAGTTCCCACATGCAACTATGAGCGGAATAAATTTAACACTTGTTCATTTTATATCTGGATGGGAGCCATGATTTCACCTTTTCTTTGAAAATTATCCTTTCACACTGAAAAGAGAGGCAGAAAACCAGTATTTACTCCTTTCAGGGGCGCTGGGCCTTGACACAGACACCTGCCCGCTCCAGCTGCTGTGCAGGATTGGGGCTCCCCCCGCCGGCACCCGCGCGGGCTCCAGGGCCGGCTCTGTCCTGCACTTTCGCTTCAATGATGCTGCTTGTTCCGCTTCAGACCAGATCTCTGGGCGGGCTCCCTCTCCTCTGTCCCCATTCCTGGGTCCCGGCCCTCCCCGCGACATACCAGAACCCAACTCAGGGGATTTTATCTTTTTGGTCCAGAGGTTCTAAGATAAAGTGTAATGGAAATTTAAGGCAAAAGCCTGATTCATTTTAAAGGGATAGAAACTCCCTTCTACGGACTTGTGAAGATAAACTGAGATACTGTGGAGAAAAGTATTTTGTAAGCCTGAAAGTACGAGAATTTATTTGTTGGTGTTTTTGCCTACATTTTATATTTGCAACATGGGATTTCTTCCTCTTGCTTTCACTTCTCGACAAATGAAGCACCTGCAGGACAGGGCACGAGGCTGCAGGGTGTGAGCAGCGCTGAGGATGAGCAACGTGGTGCCGCCTCGGAGGAGGAACGGTGAGACGGGAAAGGCAGACTGTAAATAAACTGTCGTCCAGGGCACGACTGGAGGCCACAGCAGAGGCACGGAGGGTTGTGGAGTTCAGGGGCCACCCTCAGGGGCCCAGCTCAAGTTTTACGAGGTGGGATTTCAGCGGCAGAGATGAGGGAGAGCCTCACAGGCACCGGGAAGGGAAGGGGCAGGGACCAGAGATGCACACACAGGGGGGCTTTGGTCACTGGCCCTGGAAGCCGGCGCCCTCGGGGCAGCTTCAAGCTCCCGGGGGAAGTGACGGTAGGGTGGAGACAGCTCCGCCCTCAGAGCCCCCGTGAGCCTGGGCCCATTACTGCCCCCTGTCGTCCCTGGGGGGCTGCGGTATCTGTGACCCAACCCCCTGAGAGGCAGAAATGAGCTTCCCTGCGGGGTTAACACCCTAACCCACGCACCCAGAGCCGGAGCAGGGATGGTAGAGCGTCCCCATAAATCGGGAGGCTGATGGCAAAGCCTGTCGGTCAGAAGGTGGCCGTCCTCAGTGGCCTCCAGCCCTGCGGTGAGCCTCTGACCCCTCCTGACCTGTCCACACAGGCCCTGGTCGCCCAGCTCGGGGGCCTTGAGCTGGCTGCTTGCTCCACTGAGACGCCGTCTCCCAGACGCCCCCCGACACCTGGCTCCTTCCCCTCCCACCCCTCCCGGATCTCCTGACCAGCACCCCTTCTCCCCAATACTCCCCTCCCCTTCCCGTCTTCCCTTTTCTCCATAGCAGATCCCAGCATCTGTCCTCACGTTTTACAGCTGATCTGCTTTTAGCCTGGAGTGTAAGCTCCAGGAGGGCAGAGACTGCTCGGAAGAGGCACTGCCTGGCACACAGTACAAGCTCAGTAAATGTTTGGTGAATGAATGGCTGGGAGAGCAAGGAACAGACCGTCAACAAGAGAAAGAGGCAAAGGACTTCCCTGGTGGTCCAGTGGGTAAGGCTCTACGCTTCCACCCAAGGGGGCCCGGGTTTGATCCCTGGTCAGGGAACTGGATCCTGCATGCCGCACGGTGCAGCCAGAAAAGAAAAAGAGAATGAGGCATGAAAAGAGGCTGAGAAACAGAAACATGGAAAGACCTACACTCAGAAGGCAAAGGAAAGAGGGGGCGGACTGATCCCACAATTTGCGAGCAATTTTTCACAGAGTAAAGTGTCCTGGGCACTGGCGCCAGATAGAGCTGGTTTGAACACTCTTTGTCACGTATGTAGTTCTGACGCTATCCTTGGAGTGTTGTCAGCTCCAGGAGAGGGATAATAATACCTGCCTCATGGGGCAGTTGAGGGAATTAACCGTGAACACAATACCTACTCGGCACCCCACCCAGTATCTGTCCTCTGCTCCTCCTTTTTTCACTCTAAGTCATCAGATATAGATTTATTTTTTCATTAATGCTCATATACACATATAACTTTAATAAATGGGGTCATGTTATACTATGCATATTATACTTTTTATATATGATCTTTTTCTCTTTCTTGCTTTCTTCTCCCTGCCCCTCCTCCCCAAGTAACCTATATTAACAAATTTGTGTGCAATCTTCCTCACTTTCCTTCATGCTCATATAATCACAAAGAAATAAAATTCCAAGAGTAGTAGTAACACAGCATTAACTTGAAAGCACTCAGAATGGAGTAAACTTAACTTAGCAAATATGTAGAAAGTAGCAAATACAGGTAATGCCCTAACTTCCTCATTCACCCAACTCCGGACTTTGAGGAAAATCTACTCTAGGCCATCCCAGGGGTGGCAGCCTGTGCATGCTTTCCTTCAAGGGGATAGAGAACAGATTTATTCAACTACTTGACTAGCAGGCGTAGTGCCTTCAGGGAGTTCCCTCGTGGTCTAGTGGTTAGGATTTGGCACTGTCACACTGTCACTGCTGGAGGCCCGGGTTCAATTCCTGGTGGGGGAACTGAGATCCCCCAAGAGGTGCGGCCAAAAGAAAAGAAAAAAGGAATAGTGAGTTCTTTCACCATCCTCATGTAGCTCAGCCTACTTTTAGACAAATAATAGGCTCTCAATAGTCATCAAAAGAAAGTGAACAAATCAGAAAGTACACTGAGCCCAGACTGGGGGTGACAACAGGAAGGGTGTCAGCATTGCATTGCAGGGGATAACGTATATGCTGGCTATCTTTAGGAAAATGCAGTTTGCCTCAAAAAGCAAGGCTAATCATGTGAAACAAAGACCAAAAAAAAAGAGAGTAATTGAAGGCTAAAATGGATGGTGCAGAAAAAGAGATTTGAAAAGAGTGTTTGGTGCTGCTGGGAATCCACCACCCGGGTTCGGCCCTGGTGGGGAAGGTTTGTGTGCAAAAGGAAGCGGCTTTATGTATAAAAACCATGGTGAAATATGACATTTAATATACTGTTTTCACTGAAATGAGATGGGCCAGTGAATATAGGAATGAGTGTATTGGTTTACAGAAAATTCCTGTCAATTCAGATGTGAGTTTTATTTGCCATTCAGATAAAAGGTGAGGAGGTGGGAGAAGGTAAGAGGAGAGCGTCTGAGACAGGCTGAGAATTAAATTTACCTGGTGAGCCTCCATTCCTCGTAGCTCTCAAATTCCCCTTCACCACAGCGAGCTTAATTAAAGACGCCTCCATCGTTTGTTCATCTTCTCCCAGAAGCCATCATCCAAATGGAGGCCATCCTGTTAGAATCATAACCAGAGTTTGTGAACCGCATTTAATGGCATATCTGACTAGAGTATGGGGAGTAAGGGTGCATTTACAACCAAAAGAAAATACCATGGCGGGACCACATCCGCCCGAAGAGGTGACTGTGCTTCTCGAGCTTTGCGTGAAGGGTTTTTATTCTTTTATGACATCAGAGAGGAGGGATGGAGACCCTCTGCCCGTGAGAAAAGGGCAGGTCAGAGTTCGGAAAGGTCGAGGGCACCCCTCTAGAGAGGTGCCTTACAGCTAACAGCACAGCAGCGCCCTCAGGGACGGTTAGAGCCTGAAACAAGGGGCTGTCGACCCCAGCGCACTCCCCTTGGCCTGCCTCACCACTGAGGGATCGCAGAGCCCGGGCTTGTTGCTGTCTCTGCCCCCTGGGGATTTCCTAATCATAATTCCTTGCCTCAACGCAAGCGAACTAAATCTCTGAAAATATGAGTGTTGTTTCTTCCTTGGTGTCTACAGCTTTACGTTTCCAAAAGAAGAAAATCTGATAGCAGTGAATGTATGTCTTGGAATGGGAGTCACTAGAGAAATGCACATGGGCCACAGAGGAGTCAGGAGAGACCTCAAGAGTGTAAGGCGAGGCGAGTGAGAAAATGTCGCTGCCACGTCAGGAAACCAAGCGTGCTGCAGCCATCAGGCCGTCACAGTACAGCGGCCCAGCGGTGAACCCTGAGGGAACCAGGATGGGCCACTGCAGCCCTCCCACACAGCGAACCATGAGGAGTCTCCAGATGGAAAAACACAGGGTACTGGCCCCAGGTAGCTGAGGAATGATTTCAGGGAGCCCAGACTTCTGCATCTTCCCATACATAGAAAAGCACCAAATTCATTACCTTGAGGTGTCTGGTTTTCTTTAACTCATAGTAATCGTTTGATGTTCCAACTACCTAGTCTTTGTGGCAAAAACTCCCCAACCCCTTCAGGGCCGCCTGACACCTGCCTCCCACCAGGCTGAGGCCCTCAGGTTTGTTTTTTGTATTATTGAATTAATAATCTAATCTATTATACATTTTAGAAGAACTCATCAGGCTTGTATTGTACTTTATAGTTTACAAGTCCGTTCGTCTATTATCTTGTTTAATCGTCACAGTACCGATATCGGCCCCATTTAGCAGCGAAGGAAGCTGACTCTCAAAGATGTAGAAATCTTCCTCCAGGTTGCACTGAGAAGGGAGGATTTGAATACAGCCCCTGGCCCTCAGGTGCCAGGGTTGTGACCAACTGATGAGGTCTCTTGATAAATTTTTTGCATATCTGGGAGCTTTGTTTTAAAAAAATGAAAAAAATACCTTCTTATCTTTATTTAGCAAGTGCCTTGCATTGGTCTGAATGGTTTTTGTACTCTAGTCTCATTAGAGTTGGGTGATTTAGTTTCTTTTGCTGACCCTTGATATAGTTCTTTAGGGAATTAATTTCTCTGGCATTGTGAACTGTGAAGCCCTCAGTTTTGTCCACCGAATAGAACATAACCCTCAACTTTTAGGTTGTTCATTTTTTTTTCCCGTCGACAGCAATCTGTCTCTCAGTATGGGACTCGGTCCAATCACAGCCAGCCGCAGGACGGCTATTAGATAGCACAGGCCTGGGCTTCACCCTGACCTTCTGAGTCAGAACCTCTAGGTCCTAGGCCTCTGCATTCTCATAACCTCTCAAGGAATTCCTAAGCACACCAAAGTCTGGGACCCACAAGTCAACCTCTGCTGGTTAAGTTGAGGCCAGAAGTGTCTTGAGCTCTGCAACTGAGGGCCCACACCCAACTCACCCAGGAAGGCGGCCACCTGCCCTGACGGTGACGAATGCAGGTGGAGACCGCTCCCAATTAACAGACTCCTGAAGACAGCAGGGGAGGCGCTCTGGGGGACGCTAACACCCTGCTGCCCTATAGGGAGGCTCACGGGGGTACATTTCCTCAACTTTTAGGGCCCCAGAGCTCTCCTTGGGACTGTTTTTCAAGAAAGGACACTGCAGACCCCATCCTGTCCCCTAACTCTTCATAGCAGCAAGGTTGAAGCTTGCTCATCCCTACAAGGGCCCCCAAATCTGGCCTGGAGCAGCACAGGTCATCTGTCCATTGGTCTAAAATTTCATGTCTATGCAGTGCATCTCTGTTATAATTCCCAAAGTAGAGTTTTCTGAAGGTGGACATAGGAATTGGTGTAGTAAAGTCCAGGAGCACGATCCAGAAATCAAAACACTGGGACTCGAGCTCTACCCAGGAAGGTCAGAGCCTTGGCTTCCCCGTCCTCAATGAGGATGTGGGATTCAGTGATCGCTAAAGGTCCTTCCTGCCCCATTGCCCTGTAATTTCTCGGGACAAAGCCAGAGTCACTTCCTGAAAGTGGGGGTATTCTGCCCCCTCCAGAATATGCATGGAAGACAGCTTATACCTTCTCACTGCACACCTCTGCTAGCAGTGACTCCGAACAGAAAGGTCAGAGGCAAAGTAGCAGAAGACCTGAAAACCACCTCCAAAGGTAAGAAAGGCACCAAACTGCAAACGCTGTTTGTCATGGGCCTGGCGCCATCTGGTGCACTTGGAGACCGTGTCACGCTGGCTGGCGTGTCCTCCCTACTACCGGGTTTTGACACCAAGTGAGCATTCACAACTACATTTCTACTGGGCGCATACCGTGTACCAGCCTCTGTGAATGTTGTATAATCAGTTATTTTCATGACAACCTGATACTTTTAGTGAGTCTAGAAGGAAAATGGTAAACCCAAAGTTTTATCGAAACAAAAGCAGAATCGAAGTTAAAATCTACTTGATCCTTTTTTTAAAAATCATAATAAAATGCCATCGTGGAATATCTGTCTCTATGTTCTGAGGTGGCACTACACCAACAGGGTACAGGAAAAGGGTAAATCAAGGCTCATGACCCTGCCTATCCAAATTACTGGGTTCCATCGCACCCCACTTCCTCCCACTCCTACGCATATACCGCCAACAACAAAACTGAATTTTAAAGTAGAAGGGAAGGTAATACAGCTCATGGAAGATAATGAATCACATGAATGTTTAGCTTGGGGAAAGACTTCTTAAACAACATGCAAATATTGCAAGTCTTAATGAAAATACCGTAGTGAAATAAAACACCTTGGGACAAGAAGAGATATCAAAGTGAAAAAGCAAGTCACAGCCTGAAAAGGATATTTGCAATGGAATCCAGAATAAATAAGGAATTGCTACAAATCAATAAGAAATAGACAAACATGTCCCCCCACCAAACAAATATGAAAGCCTGAGTGACCAATAAATATGACATGATGCCAGCCTTATCAGTCTTTAGAGAAATGCAAATTAAAGCCACAAGGAGATATCAAAGTACAGCCATGAACTAGCAAAAAATAAAACCGATGCTAATCCAAGAATTTGCTAGAAGGTTCATACACTGCTGGTGGGTGTGAACAAATTGGCTAAAAAGCAAAGAAGTCTGTCTATCTTGTATACTTTTGGGTGGGGAAAATACCTCCCCAGGTAACCTAGAATACACACCTGCCTTCAGGGGGGCTTGGGATTCAAAATATGCTATTGGAGTAGTCTAGGAAAACACAAGCCAAGAAATTAAAGTGGTCCTAGATTCATAGTTCTTTGGGAACTATGTTCTACAAAAAGCAAAAACATAATCTGGAGAAATATATCCTTAATGCTGGCTTCAAAGGATTCCCTGGGAATTCCCTGGCAGTCCAGTGGTTTGGGCTCCGCACTCTCACTGCCAAGGGCCTGGGTACAATTCCTGGTCAGAGACCTAAAATCCCACAAGCTGCACGGTGTGGCCAAAAAAAAAAAAAAAAAAGGATTCCCACAGATAAACACTCCCAAACGTGAGTTTAAAATCCAAAATTACCAAACACATGAGGAAACAAATCACCATGAATGAAAATCAGTAGAAATAATAAATTGCAGAATTAGACCCCTCAAGAATGTCAGAGAAAGAAATTTGGAGGTACATAATGAAATAAGTGTTTAAAATATTAAATTAATAAAAGATAGAATCAAAAACATGAGAAAGGTACACAATACTATCCAAAAAGATCAGGCAAATTTGGAAATTTAAAAAAAAAGAAAAAAAGAACGTCTAGCATTAGATTAGTCATTGAAAATTTAACTCAATGGTCAGGTTAAACGCAGATTAAATCCAGGTGAAGAGAGAACTGATTAACTGGGAGATGCATCTGAAAAAAACTATGCAGAATGCAGCACAGAGAGATAAAGAGTGGAAAATATGAAAGAGAGGTTAAGAAAAATAAAGGATAGAAAGAGAAGGTCCTGTTATTGTCTAAAAGGAGTTCCAGAAGAAAACAACAAGGAAGAGGTAGTATTCAAAAAGACAAATGGGGCTTCCCTGGTGGCGCAGTGGTTAAGAATCCACCTGCCAATGCAGGGGACATGGGTTAGAGCCCTGGTCCAGGAAGATCCCACATGCCGTGAAGCAGCTAAGCCCGTGCGCCACAACTACTAAGGATGCGCTCTAGAGCCCGCGAGCCACAACGAATGAAGCCTGTGTGCCTAGAGCCCGTGCTCCACAACAAGAGAAGCCACCTCAGTGAGAAGCCCACGCACCACAACAAAGAGTAGCCCCCGCTCGCCACAAGTAGAGGAAGCCCGCGCGCAACAGACCCAATGCAGCCAAAAATAAACAAATAAATTAATTAAAAACAACTACAGCTGTCACTTGAAAAACCTTCTAAAAAAAAAAAAGACAAATGACTGAGAATTTTCCAGACCAGTATGATAGGAATGAATTCCTCAGATTGAAGAATTGCAATCAATCTCAGGGAGGGCAAATAAATATCCACACCTTGATATTATAACGAATATATAGAACACCAAAGAAAACAGCTTACCTATAAAGAATGACAATTGGATTTACAGTAAACTTCTCAATAGCAAAAATAAAGGTCAGAAATCAGTATGATGCTATCTCCAAAGTCTGAAAAAAAATAACTGTCAATTTAGAATGTTATGTTACTAAATGATCGTTCAAGAATGAAGATGAAATGAAAGTATCTTCATTCAAATAAAAGCTGAGAGCATTCACCATTAAGATACTTTCAGTAAAGACATTTCTTCAGGGTGTCCTTGAAGGAGAAAAATTATCCTAGAAGGAAGGTATGAGACACAAGGAGGAATAAAGAATTGGCCAGTATGTGAGTAAATGGCCAGACATTATAAAATTAGATTACCTGAATAAAATTAGATTATTTCTTAAGCTAGTTGGAGCATACATGAGCATTCATAATTTTATTCTTTTTTTTTTTTTTTTTTTTTTTGGCCGTGCCACTCGGCTTGCAAGATCTCAGTTCCCCCACAAGGGATCGAACCTGGACCATGGCAGTGAAAGCACCAAATCCTAACCACTAGACCACCAGGGAACTCCCCATAATTTTATTCTTTATTCCTTATTGTGGGGCTAAAATATTTTATAATAATTTTTTTTAATAGTGCAGGGGAGGGAATTCCAGGCAGAGGCCCTAAGGTTGGAAAGAGCTTGACCTACTTACAAAAGTGAAAAAGGCCAGCGTATCTGGAACATAGTGAGTAGTAGTGGGGAAAATGAAGCTAGAGAGGGAAGCAGAGGCCAAATCATAAAACCTTTGAAGGCCGTTTCAAGGATTTGTCCCAGTCAGTGGGAAACCATTAAAGGATTCCAAACAAAGGATTTAAACAATCTAAATTAAATATTAAGATAATTCTGGCTGCTCCATTTGAAAGGGCCGGGAGGTACTAAGACCTATTATATGAGGTCTAAACATGTCATTGTATTTCTCACTGACGCCGATTTACCCAGAATTTATTCAGCTGGGATTACCAAGGCATAATTCCCTCCATTCGGCCTGGTGATAATCAGAGTTAATTCCTTTGTACTGCACCACATTCAATTCACCTTATGGCGTAAGAAAAAACCCTATGCAATGAGATTGTCATTATTCAAATTACAGTGGAAAAGGAGATGTGGCTAATTGCTACAATGTTGAGTGCAGGGAGAAATCTGAAGGTTTGGAGGAGGGGTAGGTGGCTCTAAAGCTGACCCATGTAGGATGAGGAGAATATGAATTGATGAAGAGGAAAGAGTGGGCATTCCAGATGAGGGGAACAGGTAATACCACTCACAAAACTGTAGAAAAATTAGCAGGCTACGTGGGAATACTGGCTTGATTGGTACTCTAAATTCCGTTATGGATTAGTAATAGAAACTATTAGTTGGGTAGCGTGGAGATAGGTTAAGGAATCAGTACTTTTTCCTGAGGGCAACAAAGTATAAGGATTTTTGAGTACGGGTAAGCTTTTTTAAAAATTGAAATATAGTTGATATACAATGTTGTGGTAGTCTCAAGTGTACAGCATGGTGATTCAGCTTTTGTTGTGGGGTTTTTTTGCAAATTATATTCCATTGTAGGCTATTACAAGATATGGGGTGTAATTCCCTGTGCTATGCAGTATATCTTTGTTGATTATCTACTTTATGTATAGTAATTTGTGTCTGTTAATCTCATAGTCCTAATTTGTCCCTCCCACCCCGTCCCATTTGATAACTGTAAGTTTGTTTTCTATGTCTGTGAGTCTGTTTCTGTTTTATATATAGATTCATTTGTATTATTTTTTAGATTCCACATATATGTGATATCATATGATATTTGTCTTTCTTTGACTTATTTCACTAAGCATAATATTCTCTAGGTCCATCCACGTTGCTGGAAATGACAATATTTCATTCTTTTTTATGGCTGAGTAATAGTCCATTGTATATGTAGACCACATCATCTTAAGCCAATCGTCTGTTGATGAGCATGGGGGTTGCTGCCATGTCTTGGATATTGTAAATAGTGCTGCTATGAACATTGGGGTGCATGTAACTTTTTGAACTAGAGTTTTCATTTTTTCCAGATATATACCCAGCAGTGGAATAGCTGGACCATATAGTAGTTCTTTTTTTAGTTTTTTAAGGAATCTCCATGCTGCTTTCCATAGTGGCTGCACCAATTTACATTCCCACCCACAGTGCAGGAGGGTCCTCTTTTCTCCACACCCTCTCCAGCGTTTATTATTTGTAGACTTTTCGATGGTGGCCATTCTGACTGGTGCGAGACAATTCCTCATTGTGGTTTTTATTTGCCTTTCTCTAATAGCAATGTTGGGCATCTTTTCATGTGTTTGTGAGCCATCTGTATGTCTGCTTTGGAAATGTCTATTTAGGTCTTCTGCCCATTTTTTTAAATTCAGTTGTTTGTTTTTTGATATTGAGATGTATGAGCTGTTTGCATATTTTGGAATATTAACCAGGAGTGAGCTTTTGAACAGAATACTTCTGTTTCTATTTCCAAAAAAACATAGAGGGAAAAAGAGAAAATGAAGCCTATGTGCTGGTTTTTATTCTTAGCAGCTGAAGGCACCCTGCCATCCCCAGGTGCTTCATCCACAATATACTTGCCAAATTGCTACCAGATTACTTCATCCCTTGCTCACTCAATTTCCCCAGGACGCTACTGCTTAAAGGGTAAGTCCAAACTCCTTAGCCCAACATTCAAGACTCTTTAAAATTCGACCCCAATATACCTCTCCAAAAAAGCTCACTTTAAGGAAATTAAAACTCTGGCCAAATGGTCTATAAATTCCGAATAGGCCACAGCACCTCCCACCTACTTTCCCTTGCTTACGCGGTTCTTTCTCCCTGCAATGCCTCATTTCTTCTGTTTACCTCTGTAAGTTCTACCCAGGTTTTAAGGTCTAGTGCAAACCCCATATTCGCTAGGAAGGCTTTTCATACAACGCAGACAATTCTTATTTTCTCTAACTTTCCTCTGGCATTTAGTACAAGCTGCCTTAGTAGAAGTTACCCTTTTAGGTAGAGGGCTACATACCTCTCAAGCAGGAACCTGTTTATAAATTCTTAGCAGCCCCAAACTTTCTCAGCACAAGGCCTTGTATATATACCATTCGTGTCGACAACTGTTAGTAATAATGACCACCGCTTTGGTTTGAAATTGTTAACCAAATCTCCCCACCAATGGGTAGCTAGATTGGCTTCTCCACTAAGGCCGCTACGATCCACTAGGGAAGGAAGACAACTTCAACATAAACGATCATTCGCTACTTGCGACGTGAAAAGCAATATAATGAGTAATGCGTGGTGGTGATGCTTTCGACACTGGTTGGGCATGAAACGCTTCCTAAGGACCACGCGGCCTTGTGTGGACCCCTCAGGGTCCAGGGGGTAAAACAAAAAACAGCTTCGGGCAACCGGCCGCCCCGGGCTGACTGGGGGGAGGGCTAGAGCTTCCTCGCCGCCGATTGGCTCCCTGGAGCCGCCGCCTCCGGTGATTGGCCACTGCCGCGAGGGACGCCGGGACGGCACGCGGCGCGGGCCTCACATCCGAGGCGGCGACGATGGAGGCCGCGGCGTCGAGGGCTAGGTGCGTCGCGTCCTCTGGCGGGCAGGTGGAGAGCAAGGGCCAGGCCTGGGGAGCCGCCGAGGCCCTGTGCAGCCGGTGTAGAAGAAGGTCGTCCAGAGCTCCGGGTGAGGGACGGGGGGTCAGCCCTTGGCCCGCCGGCGGGCGGGGGAGCCGAGGGACAGGCGGGTGGGCAGTGGCCGCGGCGGCAAGAGAGAGCGGGGGAGCCTAGGCCCCGAGCCCGAGTCCGCAGGCCGCCTGCGAGGTCGGGACGCAGAGGCCTGGAGGGCGGCCCTCACCTCTCCCGAACCCCCCCGCACCCCTTTCACCCTCCCCCTCAACCCCCTCACCCCCCGCCCCCACTCCCCACTTCCCCACCCCCTCACACTCCGCTCCCTCCACCCCTCCCCCCACTCCCTCACCCCCTGCCCCCTCCACTCAACGCTCACCCCCCACTCCACCCCCCTCACCCCCCGCCCCCCACCCTACCCTCCATCCCCTCACCCCACCCCCTCACCCTCCCCCCGCCCCCTCCACCCCCTCACCCTCTGCCCCCTCCACTCAACCCTCACCCCCCACGCCCCACCCGCCCCGCCCCCACTCCACCCTCTCCTCCCCCCACCCCCACCCCTTGCGCCGCCCCCTTCCTCACCGACCGGTTCGCAGGTTCGGGAAAGGGGGGAAGTGGGAATTTGGCCGTCATCCTGTGGTGAAGCAGCAACGACCCGTGATTTTCTTGTGTGGCTCTTTTTGTGGTAACGAAATGTTCCTGAAATTAACAGACGGGGCGGGGGCGGGGGGCGTGTTGCTCCGTTTGGCTTCAGGCGTTGTTTGGAAAGCAGCCCGTCACTTTTGTGCGTCCTGCGTTCTTCTGTCCTGGGCCGTCAGGGGCACCGTGCGCTCTTGACCCGCCCACCGAGACTCTCCTCCGCTGAAAACAGGTTCAGGTTGCTTGAACGGCACCTAACGGCACCTCTGCCGGGGTGAGTTGTTGACTGTCAGCGCCTGGAGCTGCCAGAAGGTCTTACCGTCGCCCTGTGTGACTGTCACATCTTTGTACTTGCAGAGCAAAAGTCAATTTTCTCAGTCTCACCGGGACGGACTCCGCTTGGGAGACCTGAGCGTGTAGAGAAAGTTGGTGTGTTTTCCGGGGGGAAGAGGCAAGTTTCTCCTGCCCGGATTTCGATCGCTGCTGTAGAACATCTCCATTATTTGAATGATGTAGTACTGCAGAATAGAGTTTTAGAACGTGACATTTTTAAAATCACCGGTTCTTTCATACATTTGTATTGTCGTGCTGAGAAGTACTCAGTTGGAAAGATGGTGCCTCTGCATGTAGAATTGTCAAAGTGCTTTGTAAGCTGTAATGCAGCACACGTTATCTCGACTTGTACAGTATCAGAAATCTTATAAACGTAAAAGCGTTTTGATTTCCTTAGTAACATTATCTCTGGAATTTAAATAGAGCTTTAAAATTTAGCTTGGTTGTGAGAAAGTTTAAGATGTTTCCTTGGCTTAAAAATTAAAGCTCTTTTTTTATCAAAAGAATGCAATTATTATGATATAAATCAGCAGGAACACTAATTTTATAGTAAATGATGACTAATTTTATTTAGCTACGTTTCCCTTTTTCTTGCGAAGTCTTTTAAAATGACAACCGTTTGAAGTGACATAGCTATAATAATTGTTTATTATGATAAAGTTCTGCTTAAAGTATTAAAATCTTGGCATTAGATTTTCAGTCAAGATTATGGTATTTCCCTTCATACATGCTAAGTTTGTGAAAATGATCTTTATGTGGGTCGTGTGTGTGACAGTGGTGGCATCCGACTTCTGCCCTGGCTTCTGTCTTTGCCAATGTCTTAGATCATTAAGGGGGGGGGGTGTCTTTTTTTTTTTGGAGTATATTTGATTTACAATGTTGTGTTAGTTTCAGTTGTACGGCAAAGTGAATCAGTTAAACATATACACATATCCGCTCTTTTTTTTAGATTCTTTTCCCATATAGGTCATTACAGAGTATTGAGTAGAGTTCCCTGTGCTATACAGCAGGTTCTTATTAGTTATCTATTTTATATATAGTAGTGTGTACATGTCAATCACAATCTCCCAATTTATCCCTCCCCCCCATTCCCCAGTAACCTTAAGTTTGTTTTCTACATCCATGACTCTACTTCTGTTTTGCAAATAAGTTCATATGTACCCTTTTTTAAAATTTATTTTTATTATTTATTTATTTTTATAAATCTGTTTATTTATTTATTTTTGGCTGCGTTGGGTCTTCGTTGCGCGGGCTTTCTCTAGTTGCAGTGAGCAGGGGCTACTCTTCGTTGCGGTGCGCGGGCTTCTCATTGCGGTGGCTTCTCTTGTTGCGGAGCATGGGCTCTAGGCGCGCGGGTTTCAGTAGTTGTGGCTCGCGAGCTCTAGAGCGCAGGCTCAGTAGTTATGGCTCACGGGCTTAGTTGCTCTGCGGCATGTGGGATCTTCCCGGACCAGGGCTCGAACCCGTGTCTCCTGCATTGGCAGGTGGATTCTTAACCAGTGTGCTACCAGGGAAGTCCCTATACCCTTTTTTTTAGATTCCACATGTAAGCAATACCATATGATACTTGTCTTTCTGTGTCTGACTTAACTTCACTCAGTATGACAATCTGTAGGTCCATCCATGTTGCTGCAAATGGCATTATTTTGTTCAAGAGAGGGGTTTTGCCAGTTTCTCATGTCGGCTCTCACTGTCCCCTTCACAGGATGGGAAATATAAATTAGCAGAGGGAAGTAATGATCAAGTAGAAAGAACATTAGACTTGGAAACAGAACTAGGTCGGAGTCTGGATTATGCCATTTACAGATCACCAAAATGTTTATCCATCTCTACGTCGAATAAATATTCCCAGCCTACTTAGCTCTGATATTTACAATGACCAAATGAAGTATGTCAGAGCACTTTATATGATTATAAGAGATGGCAGATTCAAAGTATTATAGGTACCAAATAACTATATAAACAAAGGCAAACAATATTACGTAGCTCTGCCTGTTTTTTCTTCTGATTTTTCTCCCTCCTTCTGAGTTGTACTGTTTCTCCTGAATTTTGTTTAATCATCCATTTCTAACTAAGCTAGATATCTTTTCCTATACAAGAGAATTCCCTTTAATTTTCTCCTCTGATTATACTGAATATTCAATGTTGACAAACTGAAAAGTTTAATTCACAATAGAATTTCATCAGTAGGTCACCACCATGAACTTCAATGTGGACATGCTTTTTGTGAACTGTGCTTGTTAATAACTGAAGAATACAGCACAATTACATGCCCTGATTGTGAGGTAAGTTTTATTGTCTTTCATACTGAATGCATTACAACCTAATGTTAAAGGTAAAAATGTTAGAGAAATAAAACATACTTCTAGTTAGGAACTAGAAACTTGCATTTTTGCTGCTGAGTCTTTTAAATAAAGAAACCTAGCAAAAGGTAAAGCTTTTCACATCCATTTTATAATTGTTCAAAGAGATCAAGAAGAATGCAAGGTTAAGGTCATACACTTATTAGCCTACATATTTTGACTCTGGAGATTTCTGTGGAGTATTTCCTTTTTTTATTTATTTTTATTTTAATGAACTATATTCCTTTCAAATCTCTACACCCCTCGCCCTTTTTTTTTGGCCGCGCAGCGAGCGGGATCTTAGTTCCCTGACCAGGGATCAAACCTGAGACCCCTGCGGTGGAAGTGCAGAGTCTTAACCACTGGACGGCCAGGGAAGTCCCCAAATCTCTGCTCTCCTTTTCCACACCAATACCATGCAAGCAAATTTTGAATTTCCCCCTGACCCTCAACCTTTGTGTGTCATCTAATTTACATTTGTGGAGATGTGTAAAAAACCAAAACAAAACAGAAGGCAAACAACGGCCTAAAGTTAATGTTAACTTCAGAAGCACTAAAAATAGTACAGTTGCACTAAAATCTGTGTGCCCGTAATAATGAGAACAAATTAAGGATTTAAAATAAAATTTACTGAACATTCTTTGCATTTACTACAAATATAAATGTTGCTCAGTTTATATAGTATGTTCCTGGAAAGTTGTCTTAATCTCTAAATTCATAATGTTCCACTTGAGAGATCAGAGCTTGGGGATTTGTATCCATTGTTTTCTATGGCAAACAATTAACATAGAGGCAGAAGACCTGGAATGCAGTCCTAGTTCTGTCACCCTAAGGCTGAGTTTCCTCATTTGTGAGATGGAAATAATACCTGCTTTTTTTATCTCATAGGATTGTAAGAGTCAAATCTGAATTATGTGAAAGTTCTCTACAAGCTTTAAAATAAGTGTTATAGTCGACCCTTGATTATTTAGGTGTGGATTAACTGGTTTGCAGGTTAAACGTGATAAAAATATATATAATAATATGTATATAAACATAAATGTATAATTTGTGAAAGTTTCAATTATAGCATAAACATTTACATATAAGAAAACATCTGTTTTGGAATTACATACTTTACAAATCATGGCCTTTATTGTGGGAAATTCCTGTCCCCTTTCCCTTTTTTTTTTTTTGACAGTCGGTTCCTCAGATGTGGCTAGCTACATAGTTAAGACAAAGGGGAACCTAGCTCCTGTGGTTGAAATGGAATATCCCTGACACATTGAGTCTTGTGGTGGGTAAAGAGTGAAGGGAAAAGGAAGAGGCAGAACTGTCTCTGCTCATATCCATCCTGTTCTGATATTCAAAAAACAGCAAGTTTATTAGAACGGTAACCTCTTGCCTTTTGTGGCAAATGACTTTGTGTTTAATGGTCTCTTAAATCACTATACTTGTATTATTTTTAGTGTTTTGGGTAACATCTAATGAAGTGTTTATAGTATATTTACAAATACTGGTTTTTGATTTTAGGGTTGTAACAAATCTATTTTGTATCATTTGACTAGTTCTGACTCTCACTTTGGGGGATACGTGATCTGTCCCATCCTTCCTCCTTTTCCCCTTTCCCCCTGTGCTGAGTCCTTCAAGAAACCGTCCTGAAATTGTTACCACTCTGTTATTAGTATTTAAAGTTTAGATTTTTCCTGATATCTTATATTTGGAATAAGAGATAATGGAAGAATCACGTCTAAATTAGTGAAAAGTCTGAATTTATAGACTATTTCAGGATTGAAGTTTATTACTTTTAAATAATGTACATTGCTCTAAAAAGTAAGATTTAGGTACCTATATTCACATTAGACATATTTATAATTTATCTTTAATGTTGAAGGCCTAGGTAGTGCAGATTATTTAAAGCTTAAGCCTAAAATGATTCCATTCAGGGTTAATGGGTATACTTGTGTTCTTATTTCTGAGTTTGGGTGAAGTTGAATTTATCTATCAGTCTTTATCTTTTATAGTTGTATGGGTTTTTTTTATAACATCCCTTCTCTGCTTTTGATTGATATTAATGGTTAATAATAACCATTCTATAATTACATACAGCAATATGGCAGGTTTTGTTCAAGGATAGGATCATACTTAGGTACCATTCCAAAAATACTGGCATTTTATTGATAATTTAGACCTGAGTCCAAAAATATATTGGGCCATGAGGAAATGGTAATTTATCCAATCAATAGGTAATTAATATATATTAAAATCCCATGTGGATTGGAAATGTTAATAACATGCAAATTGAAAATGTAAAATAGAAGAGACTATAGATAATTGTGTAATCTTGGATGGGGAAGCCTTGTTAAATATATCACTGAAGTCAGAAACCATAGAAGAAATGCCGGTTAAATTTGACCGCATTTTTTCATTTACAAGTAGAAAAAAACAACCAAGCAAAAACACCACCATACATAAAACAGTGACAAGCTGTGCTGGGGGAACAGGGAGAAAATCTTAATTATATATATTAGAAGTTAAGACTCTTTACACAACTTTAACTGAAATCTTTTAAATCAGTTGTATTTAATATTTTCTTAAATTTCCTGGGAGAAATGTCCTGTATCAAATGTACTGGTAGTAACATTGACTTCTTACTATGAAATGACAAGCCAAAGGGGCATAAGTGAGAAGGTGGATAGAAATTAAGGTTTTAGCCCCCAATTTTGGGGGGTGCTCTTAAAAATAACATTTGATCCAATGTGATTTTTTTAAAGTAACGCTTTTCTCCTAATTATCTAATAATAGATAATTGTCTTTGGTACGTTATACTTGAAACTTGCTAGGACATCCTCTTCCCACCAAAGACACATATGGGAGACTATAACATTTAGTAGTCTGCTTTATTTCTCTCAGCATTAACCTATCCTCATGAGCGTCTCCTACGTTACTTTTAATGGCTGCATAATAAACCCTGGTACATAAGTGCTGTAATATAATCTCTTTATGAAAAACACTTAGGTGGTTTTCAAATTCTTTCACTATACTTTTGCATAATTCCTCAAACCCACTCCCACCAAAAAAAAAATCCCATCAGCAGGTTGTTAATTTCTATGTCTTAAAAAAAAAATCGGTGTTTGTATATGTCACATTTTTAAAAAATGTTTGGCAATTTAATGGGCAAAAAAATGGGCATCTGCTTGTTTTAAATTGCAAATCCCTGATTACTAGTGAAATTGAGCAATTTTTCATATGTTGACTTCTCAGCTCTTCTGGGAGGATCTTTAACAGATCCTTCCAGGTCCTTACCATATTTTCCTTTTGAATTGTCTTTTTTCCTAACTTGTAAGAATACTTCATGTGATAGAAATACTAACACTTCGTTCTGTGTATTTTAATTATTGATATTTTCTCCCAATTTTTCATTTTTAATTTTATTACATTTAACCATTCAGAAATGTTTACTTTTTCAGTTGTTTTTTTCCCCCTCCTTCATGGCTTCTAAGTTTTCTTTGATTAGGCAGACTTTTCATCTCAGAGTTATACGTATTTATTTTTTTCAATACTTATATAAGTATTTTAAAAAGGTGCATGTTAAATCTCTTTCTCTTTTATCTGATGTAAGGTGGGTATGTAACTTTCTTCTTCAGAATGATTAGCTGGCTTTCCCACACGATTTATTGAATAATCCTTCGTCTATTTAATGGAAATGCCATTTATAGTCTGTATGGAGTTCCCGTATATATGAGGATCTGTTTCAGGGCTTTGTTCTGTTCATTTACAGTTGACCCTTAGACAACTCAGGTTTGAACTGTGTAGGTCCATTTATACGTGGTTATTTTTCAATAGTAAATACTACAGGACTACAGGGTCTGTGGTTGGTTGAATCTGAGGATGCAGGGGAACTGCAGATATGGAGGGCCAACTGTAAATTATATGCAGATTAACCCCGCATTGTTCAAGGGTCAACTTGTGTTGTGCCACTACCCTAGTGTTTTAATACAGTAGCTTTATTATCTGGTGGGATAAATCTCCACTGAATGGTATGTTAAAATTTTTGTAATTCTTGCACATTATATTTTCCATATGAACTTTAGGATTATATTAATTTTATATTAGATGTGTTTTAGGGTATTAAATCTTTGTCTTCAGGAACCTAACATAATTTTCTATTTATTCAGTTTTTGTTTTATGATCCCCAATAAGTTTTTTTGGTTTTCTTTTCTTAGGGCTTATATTTTTCTTATTAAAGTTATCCCCAAGTATTTTAGAGTTTTGAACATACCTTAAGATAGCATTGTAAAATTTTACAGTAAATTTTTAAAGTAATGTTCCAAGTATTTCCTTTATAAGTGTGGTAAATATTTTAGTTAATGTTCTGTTTAATTAATAGCTGCCAAATTAACTGATTCCCTCAAAACTTAAAATAGGATAAAAATATCACATAAGTACAATTTTTCTTTGATTTAAAGAGGATTTAAGGATCTTTTCATTTATCTATGAATGGCTCACTAGTTTTTTGAATTCTGGATAAACAGAATTTATTGAATGACTTTCTGTTTTTTGTTTTTAATCTTTTGTCCTAAGGTTGCTTCAACTATAAATACAAAACAAGAATACTGCCCAATAAGTGAATGTATTAAAGAAGATTCTTTTATGGAAAAGCTTCAGCCTAAAAAGTATGTTCCATGTGCACTTATTTTAGTATTTAAAGTTCAGTATGTTTCTGAAAGAGTTATTTTAGAATTATTGATTAAAGGTCATTCTTAGATTAGTGTTTCTAACCCATTGTTTACAGAGAGCTCTTTAAGTTTATAATTTGAGCTGTTAATGAAATGGAGAATCCAGCTCCTAAAGAAGCAGCATTAGTTTGTCCTTATTTAAAGTGAGGCAAAAAAAGAATGCAAGATTACCATTTCTACACCCTATTTAATTGTTTTAGTCTCTTTTGCCTACCTTTAGCTCTTCCAGACTCTTTCCTGTTCTGTGATTCTTCATTGCCTGTCCAAATAAAATCCAGAATCCTTTAGGCTAGCAGTCATGACTTTTCACATTACTGCTGCAGTTTCTCTGTCCAGATTTAAATGGGTGCTTAGAAACAAACAGAAGAGTTATTTCTTTGGGTACTAAAACCACTTGGCTGAAGTCTGGCAACTGGTTATTGATAGAACCAGAGGTAGCACTCAGGCTCATTGAACGCAGGTACTGCTCCCAGCTCCTCTATTTGTATTCCATCAGTCACTTCCTCCATGAGCTCTGAGTGGAGTGATTAGAATAAATCTTTAGGAATCTTTGTGGCTCTGCGTGAGTCATAACATATAGGAGCACCTACATATCTAGCAGATGACTTACTGTGTGAGGGAGACCGACTTTAAAAGGGCAGTAAAGATTGTGCACCAGCTCCAGAGGAGGGAGCCCCTGCTCAGCTCCAGCCGGTCACTGGAGCTGTGTGTTGAGACCATCCCAGTGGTCCCAGATTATCCTTTTCTTTTCCAAGACAAAATAGAAATCTGGACTTCTATGTGAAACTTCCTTACTTTTTAAACATCATGCAAGTCAAGTCTGATTGTACTTTTGTCTAGATATGCATAATGTCAAATACAGTTGCAAAGTAAAATTTTACTTTCAGAAGTAGATGAATCTGTTTTAGGTACCCCAATTTTTTTCAAAATTGCCATTTTTTAATTAGTTCTCCATGTCGAGTATACTTACGTTAGAAACTCCTATTTCCTAATTTCGGTAGAGTTTGGTTTAAATAGTCATATATTTTAAAATAGAAGTATTCCTTGATACATGATATATTTCCTTCCTGATTTGTCTTTAATATTTTGAAACAGGAATTGAATGATGGACTCCTTATGGCTAATGCATTCACATATGTTTTCAAGAACATAAATATCCACTTTTTAAAGTAATTGAATGTTTAAAAATTACCTAGTGTATTATTTCTTTCTATGAGAGTAACATTTAATCGTAGTAAACTATTATAGGCTTATGATTAACTTATTCAGCAAACACTGAGTGCTTACTGTGTGCCAGCCAACATAGGGATATAAAGATAAAAATAGGCCGAAACTCTAGCATCTGTAGACAAGAAATGCAGCTTACTCTTCTGTTGAAATTAACTTGCCTAGTAAATTCATTACCTTTATGTACATTAGGCAGGCCTATAAGTACATTTTTTAATAGCTGGCATTTGTGTGTATAAATACTTTAATTGAGCTTAGGACAGTTCAATGATTATCAACATCTCTACCAAAAAATATCAGGGAAGGAGAGATGATTAGGAAATTAAAGCACGATTTATACTGTAAGCTGTTATTTTTAGGAATTTGTTAAGAAGTTGAATTCTTGATTAAAATTGTTTTATGTGAAAGCGTATTTAGTCATGGTTTTCCTCTCTTTGCATATCATAGATAATTGAGAACCCACTGTAAGTGTTCTTATAAGTCATCATAAGAATTATTTTTGATAGAGGGTAAAAATCAGAATAGAAGATTTAAATCATTATATAAATGTTGATACTTAAAATAATGTACTTGACATTTTTCCAGGATGAAGAATTGTTCTCAGGACTTCAAAAAGACTGCTGATCTGCTAACTGTTGGTTTAGAACATTCAACCTCCACACACAGGACTGTTTTGAACCCATCAGCTGTAATAGAGGTATGAAAAATGTAATTCATGAAGTGAGATGAGGCCAAACATTTTTACTTTTCTCTGGTAACTTAACTTTCCTCTCCTCTCAAGGGTCCTATAATTATAGATTGTTTTGGAAGCTTAAAGGTAACAGAGGTAAACCTACACTCCTTGCATGACTCTCTTGTTTTATTCTAAACTATGTCTCAACAGTTCTCTTTTCTTCCCAAGGCAGCCCATTTTACCTTTGACCAACTCTGTTAGTGCTCTTGATATTTACCTGTATGTAGCTGCTTCCCTTTGAACCTAGTTACTGAATTCAGATTCTGTGAAACTTGTATAAAGTACAAGTTTCTAAATTCGTTTCTTTTTTAAGATTTTTTTTTTTGATGTGGACCATTTTTAAAGTCTTTATTGAATTTGTTACAATATTGCTTCTGCTTTATGTTTTGGTTTTTTGGCCGCGAGGCATGTGAGATCTTAGCTCCCCGACCAGGGATCGAACCCACACCCCCTGCACTGGAAGGCGAAGTCTTAACCACTGGACTGCCAGGGAGGTCCCACAAGTTTCTAAATTCTAAGTGTGATTTTCCAGTTGTTTTAATGGCAACTAAAAGGCCTAATGGCACTCGTTGATGATGATGTAATTGTTGTTGGAAGATTTGAATTTTACCAGTTACTACTTTTGATGACTTTAAATATGTATTCTTTTAATTGAAGGTTAGAAACAGAATAAACTCCAAAATGCAGTTGAATGGAGTATTAAGTTTTTTTGTTAAGGAAATCATTAGTGGGCTGGGAGAGGAGAGAGCACTATCTTCCGTGTTTAAATCTTAACGTAGCCTAATCATAATCTTGTTTTCTTAAAAACTATTACTTTTTACATGTATATATTTATGGCTGCGATAAAATTTTCAGGTAGTTTTAAGTTGCAAAATGTTTATATAGGACATAATCCCATTTATTCCAAAAGATAGCTAAAAAAAGAAATCTGAAATGCTATCACCAAAACTCTAAAATGTTCATTGTTGCTTGTTTTCAGATTTCTGTAATGGGTCTATGTTGCTTTTGTAACCAAAACGGTAGCTTGATGTTTCTGCAACTAATACAGTATATCTAAGCATCTATTTTTATATCTTGTATTTTTGTATGTGGTCCCCCTCCCCCTTCTTAGGAGACTGAAACTGGGGAAGAAATTGATGAAGCATTGAAGGTGGCAGGCCAAAATTTTGAACAATTAAGTATTGCTGTAAAAGTAAGCATTCTGAATGATTAAATTCTATCATAAATTAAGGCATGTTCTCTTTAAATGTGTATATTTAGATGTAACATCACTGAAGGTAGAGCTTAGCACTGAGTTATTAAGTATGATAATCTAATGAGAGAGAAACGTACAAAGGAATGGAAAACTCTAATGGCCTGCTAGGATTAGTCTCCTAGCATTGTTGTGCTAGCAACCTACTGAAATTGGAGCTCTATTAAGGAACTCTCATTTCTGCTTGTTGTGAGCTGAATTTTGTCTTGGAAGCATTGCAGATCACCCTTCTAACATTGCTCATTATTTGGCTGTATACTGTTACACTGCGTCTTATGCTCTTTTCTTTCTTACCTCATCACCCAAGAGAGAGACTCCCTCATTTATTGACAAACAACAAGCTCCTTGAACCTAGCAATGGCAAATTTACAACCAAGGCATTCAAAAGGTTATAGCTGATAAGAAATTTAAGACTTCAACAGATGAATTTGGGAGGGGGGTAAAGATTCAACCCATAACAGGTTCATGTCCTTCTCACATGCAAAATACATTCAGCACATCTCACACCCCCAAAATTCTTAACCTATTTCAGCATCAACTCCAAAATCTCATCTAATCAGGTATGGGTGAGACTCAGGGTATGACTCATGCTGGGGCAAAATTCCTCTCCAGTCTGGATGTGTGAAACTAATAAATTATCTCCTTCTAAAATATGTTGGTTGGGCAAGCATAGTATAGACATTCCCATTCCAAAAAAGGAAAAATTGAAAGGAAAAAAAGAAGGATCTCAACCAATGATTCTTTGTTTAAAAATATAAAGAAGTATGTAGAAGAGTCAACATTTTAATTCAAGTATTTTTAAAATATTTTATATAGGTATAAAGTTTTTTTTTTTGGCCGCAGCATGCACGATCTTAGTTCCCCGACCAGGGATTGAACACATGCCCCTGTACTGGGACCGCAGAGTCTTAACCAGTGGACTGCCAGGGAATTCCCTAATATTATGTTTTAAGTTTTTATGAATTTAAGGAATCCTGCCAGAGAGAAACTCAGCTATCCAAAATGATCCATTTCCTGTACTGATTAAAAGTGATAAGAAGTTTAGAAAACTTAGTGGATTTTCTAGGCCTTTTTGCTAATTTATCAGTACAGAGTGCTAACAAAGATGTGATGTGATCTTGTTGACAAGTACCAGGATTTAAAGTTTAACCTTGTGACTTATTTTTATTATCTGATCTCTTGTGTTGTTATTTTGAAAAGTCCAAAAAGTACCTTTTACTTTCAAAATTATGTTGAATAGTACAGTTCCTACAAAATAAAAATACCAAATTGGGTCTTTGTATTATGTCCTTCCCAGATGCTCGAACACATATACAATCAAACAAAAGAGGAGACAGTCAGTCTTATAGAGGTTCTGGAGAAACAGTTTGATCAGCTTTTCACTTCTCTTGATTCCAGGTAATAAGTTAAAAATATAGACTCAGTGCAACTGAAGCTTTTAACATTAACTTATCATTTTATTCCTTTGTACAGACTGAAGAAATGAGTAAATTTTAAACGAGTTTGGAAGGTAATGGGTGGTCCCTACAGGCTGATGTTTACAGCTTCAAAATGAAGAATTATTTATTTATTTATTTAGGCTATTTGTCTTCTGGTCCCAAAGCTGTTAAAATAAACAATTTCTTTCTTAAAGCAGTTAGCACAGAAAAGTACTTTCTAATTCTGAATCCTGTTGTAGAATTCAGCATACTTGGGAAAATGCAAACATACATTTTCATGTGGATAGTTCCATCATTTTTTTCAGGTATTTGCATCAGAGCAAATAATACTCTAGTGATTTTTCTAAACAAATACCATACTGTTACATATCCATTCTTTTTAAAAACGTTGATATATATAATCTCAAATAATCTTTAATCACACTTTGCATTTCAAGAGACAGGCTCATAAAAGTTGTGATAAATATATTTAGAAATGGTACTTGTCTATTTGGCTCTTAGTTCTTTTTTTTAGTCTGATTAGGATGACTAGAACATATGCTCAACACTATGAATGAATCAGTTGATATTCTTTATTCCTCAATGCTGATGGTATCTCACATTTGGTATTTAATTATAACACTTAAGTGATAGGTCATGTGCATGCATTTAAAAAATATTTCTTAAAAGTAGTAAATATACATAATGAAGTTCACCTTTTTAACCATTTAAAAATACAGTTTAGTGGTGGGGGAGGGGTAAATCAGGAGCTTGAGATGAACATACACACACTATGTAAGATAGATAACCAACAAGGACCTACTGTATAGCACAGGGAACTGTACTAAATATTCTATGGTAACCTTTTTGAGAAAAGAACCTAAAAAAGAATGAATATATGTATATGTATAACGGAATCACTTTGCTGTACACCTGAAACTAACACAACACTGAGTATCAACTATACACCAATAAAATTAAAATTTAAAAAGTACAGTTTAGTGGCATATGGTAATTTTATGTTTAACTCTTTGAAGACTGCCAAACTGCGTTCTATGGTGGCTACACATGTTACCTTCCCACCAGCAGTGCACAAAGGTTCCAATTTCTCCACATCCTCACCAACATTTGTTGTTTTTTTTTTTTTAAAGATGAGCCATTTTCAGAATGTGAAGTGATGTCTCATTTTTGGATCCGACTTACATTTCCGTAATGGCTGGTATTGTGGAGCACATCTTTTCATGTGCTTATTAATTGACCATTTGTTTATTTTCTCTGGAGAGGTATGTATTCCAGTCCTTTGCCCAATTTTGATTTGGATTATTTATTTTGTTGTGGTTGGAGTAGGAGTTCTTTATACATTGTGGATGTTAGTCCTTTATCAGATACATCATTTTCAGATATTCTCTCTCTGTGGCTTGCCTTTTGTTTGTGTTTTTTTAAAAAGTTTTTTATTGGAGTATAGTTGATTTACAATGTTGAGTTAGTTTCAGGTGTACAGCAGAGTGATTCAGTTACACATACATGTATTCTTTTTCAGATTCTTTTCCACTATAGGTTATTACAAGATACTGAATATGGTTCCCTGTGCTGTACAGTAAGTCCTTGTTGTTTATCTACTTTATATAGGGTAGTGTGTATCTGATAATCCCAACCTCCTAATTTATCCCTCCCTCCCTCCCTTTCCCCTTTGGTACCATAAGATTGTTTTCTATGTTTATAAGTCTGTTTCTATTTTGTAAGTAAGTTCATTTATATTATTTTTTAGATTCCACATAAAAGTGATATATGATATTTGTCTTTCTCTGACTTCACTAAGTATAATATTCTCTAGGTCCATCCATGTTGCTGCAAATGGCATTATTTCATGCTTCTTTATGGCTGAGTCGTATTCCATCGTATACATATATCACATCTTCTTTATCCATTCATCTGTTGATGGACACTTAGGTTGCTTCCATGTCTTGACTATTGTAAATAGTGCTGCTATGAACATTGAGGTGCATGTGTCTTTTTGAATTAGAGTTTTTGTCTTTTCCAGATATGTTCCCAGGAGTGGGATTGCTGGATCATATGGTAACTCTATTTTTAGTTTTTTAAGGAACCTCTGTACTGTTCTCCATAGTGGCTGTATCAATTTCCATTCCCACCAATGGTGTAGGAGGGTTCCCTTTTCTCCACACCCTCTCCAGCATTTATTATTTGTAGACTTTTTGATGATGGCCATGCTGACCTATGTGAAGTGATACCTCATTGTAGTTTTGATTTGCGTTTTTCTAATAATTAGTGATGTTGAGTATCTTTTCATATGCCTGTTGACCATCTGTATGACCGTCCTCTTTGGAGAAATGTCCATTTAGGTCTTTTGTCCATTTTTTGATTTTTTTTTTTTTTTTTTATTGAGCTGTATGAGCTGCTTGTATATTTTGGACATTAAGCCTCTGTTGAACACATCGTTTGCAAATATTTTCTCCCAGTCCGTAGGTTGTCTTTTGTTGTTTTGTTTATGGCTTCTTTTGCTGTGCAAAAGCTTATAAGTTTGATTAGGTCCTATTTGTTTATTTTTGCTTTTATTTCTTTTACCTTGGGAGACTGACCTAAGAAAACACTGCTTCTGTGGCTTGTCTTTTCACTCTCTTGATAGCATTCTTTGATCCAAAAAAGTTTTTAATTGATGAAGTCCAGTTTATCTGTTTTTTCTTTTGTTGCCTGTGTTTTGATGTCATACCCAAGAAATCATTGCCAAATCTAACATGAAGCTTTTCCCCCCCTGTGTTTTCTTCTAAGAGTTTTATAGTTTTAGCTCTTACATTTAGGTCTTTGAGTTATTTTAAGCTAATTTTTGTATATAGTGTAAGGGAAGGGTCCAACTTATTCTTTCCCATGTGGATATCCAGTTTTCCCAGCACCATTTGTTGAAAAGACAGTCTTTTCTCCATTGAAGGGTCTTGGCACTCTTGTCAAAACTCAGCTGAACCATATATGTGAAGATTTATTTCTGAGCTCTCTATTCTATTCCATTGGTCCATCTGTCTGTCCTTGTGGCAGTAGCACACTGTTTGAATTACTGTGGCTTTGTAGCAAGTTTTGAAATTAGGATGTGTGAGCTCTCCAACTTTGTTCTTTTTCAAGGTGGTTTTGGAAGTTTAGGGTCCCTTGAGATCTCATGTGACTTTTAGGATGGGCTTTTCTATTCTACATGAAACATCATTGGGATTTTGATAGGGATGGCTTTGAATTGTAGATTGCTTTGGGTATTGACGTCTTAACAATATTAAATCTTCTGGTTCATGAACGTGAGAGATCTTTCCATTTATTTTGTCTTCCTTAATTTCAGCAGTGTTGTGTAGTGTACAACAAGTGTACAGGTCTGTTGCATCCTCGGTTATGTTTATTCCTGAGTATATTCTTCTTTTTATTCTGTTGTAAAATGAATTGTTAATTTCCTTTTCGGACTGTTCATTGTTAGTGTGTAGAAATGCATCTGATTTTTTGTGTGTTCGTTTTGCATCCTACATCTTTGCTGAATTCGTTTATTAGACCTACTAGTATTTTTGTGGCATCTTTACCTATAAGATCGTCATCTGCAAAAAGAGATCATTTTCCAACTTCTTGTAAATTTGGATGGCTTTTATATCTTTCTTTTTTTTTGCCTATTTACTCTGGCTAGAACTGACAATGATATATTAAATAGCAGTGGCAAAATCTCACATCCTTTTCTTGCTACCGTTCTTAGAAGAAAAGCTGTCAGTCTATCATCTAATGTAATGTTAGCTGTGGGTTTTTCTTATATAGCCTTTATTATGTTGATGTAGTTTCCCTCAATTCCTAATTTGAGTGTTTTTATCCTGAAAGGTGTTGAGAACGTCACATCCTTTTTCTCTATCATTTGAAAGGACCCTGTGGGGGGTTTTACTTGTTTCTGTTAATGTGGTGTATAACATTAATTGATATTCATATGTTGAAGCTTCCTTCATTCCAGGGAATAAATCCTACTTGGCATGATGTGGTGTTCTTTCACTATACTGTTGATTCAATTTACTAGTATTTTATTGAGGATTTTGCATTAATACTTGTAAGAGACGTTGATCTATAGTTTTCTTGTAGTGTTTTCATATGGCTTTGGTATGAGGGCAATGCTGGTCTCATAGAATAAGTTAGGAGATGTTTTCTCTGGCTCTTCAGTTTTTTGGCAGAGTTTGAGGAGGATTGGTGTTAATTCTTCATAAAATTTTTGGTGAAGCCATCTAGTCCAGGGCTTCTCTTTTTGGGGAAGCTTTTGATTACTGGTTCAATCTTCTTACTTTTTTTTGGTCTGCTCAGATTTTCTATTTCTTCATGATTCAGTGTTGGTAGGTGGTGTGTTTCTAGGAATTCGTCCATTTCGTCTAGGTTATCCAATTTCTTGGCATACAGTTATTTACAGCACTATTTTCAAATATTTTTTGTTTCTGTAAAATTGATCATCCTATGCCTACTTTATTTTTGATTTTAGTAAGTTGGCTCTTCTCTTGTTTTCCTAGATAGTGTAGCTGAAAGTGGTCAATTTTGATCTTCTCAAAGAACCACCTTTTGGTTTCTTTGATTTTTCTCTATTTTATCCTATTTATTTACTTATTTCCACTCTAATCTTACTACTCCTTCCTTCTGCTAGCTTTGGGTTTAGTTTGTTCTTTTCTGGTTCCTAAGGTGTAAAGTTAGGTTGTTGGTTTGCCATGCCTTTTTTAATGTGTTTACAGCTGTATATTTCTCTTTTAGCTCTGCTTTCACTGCATCCCATAAATTTTGATACTTTGTTTTTCCATTTTCATTTGTCTCAAGATATTCTTCTTGTGTTTTTTTTCTTTGATCCATTTGTGTTTAGTAGTATGTTGTTTAATTTCCACATATTTGTGAATTTTCCAGTTTCCTTCTATTATTGATTTCTAGTTTCATTCCCTTGTGATCAGAAAAGATACTTTGTGTACTTTCAGTCTTTTAAAATGTATTAAGAGTTCTTTTTTGCCCTAATATGTGGTCTAACGTGGAGAGTGCTCCATGTATGCTTGAGGAAGATGTGTATTGTCTGTCATTGGGTGGAGTGTTTGTATGTTAGGGCCAGTTGGTCTACAATGTTGTTTAAGTAGTCTGTTTCCTCACTGATATTCTGTATGGTTTTTCTGTCCACAATTGGAAGTGTAGGATATTGAAGTCTCCACCTATTTTTCCTTTATTACATCAATGTTCGCATCATATATTTTGGGCCTCTGACGTTTGGTACATATGTATTTATAGTTGTTTTATCTTATTGGTGAATTGACCCTTTTATCAGTCTATAATGTCCTTCTTTGTCTTGTAACAGTTTTTGACTTAGTGTCTATTTTGCCTGAAATTAGCATAGCCACCCTAGCTCTCTTTCGGTTACTATTTGCGTAGAATATCTCTTTCCATCCATTCACTTTCAACCTATGTTTGTCTTTAGATGTAAAATGAGTCTCTTATAGACCTAACTATATGCTGTCATTAAAAAAAAAAATCCCAGGCTTCTCTGGTGGTGCAGTGGTTAAGAATCCGCCTGCCAATGCAGGAGACACTGGTTCGAGCCCTGGTCCGGGAAGATCCCACATGGCGTGGAGCAGCTAAGCCCATATACCACAACTACTGAGCCTGTGCTCTAGAGCCCACGAGCCACAACTGCTGAGCTTGCGTGCTGCAACTACTGAAGCCCGGGCCCCTAGAGCCCGTGCTCTGCAACAAGAGAAGCCACGGTTATGAGAAGCCCGTGCACCACAACGAAGAGTAGCCCCCGCTCACCACAACTAGAGAAAGTCCACGTGCAGCAACGAAGCCCCAACGCAGACGAAAATAAATTTAAAAAAACTCACTTTTCTTCCACTCTGTGCCTTTTTAAAAAATTTTATTTATTTTTATTTTTGGCTGCGTTGGGGCTTTGTTGCTGCACGCGGGCTTTCTCTAGTTGCGGTGAGCGGGGCTTATTCTTCTTTGTGGTGTGCGGGCTTCTATATATGTCTAATAGCTTTTTTTGTCATTCATTTCCTCTATTACTACCTTCTTTTCTGTTTACTTGATTTTTTTTTGGTGGTGACACATTTTGATTCCCTTCTCATTTCTTTTTTGCATATTCTATAGTTAGTTTTTTTTGTGGTTATCATGGGCATTACAAATAAAATCCTCACATCTAGTTCGAATTGAAACCAGCACAACTGAATTGCATACAAAACCTCTACTTTACATTTCCACCCCTTCTTTATGTTTTGTTGTCACAGTTGCATCTTTATACATCGTGTACCCATTGACATAGCTTTAAAGTCATTTTATGTATTTGTTCTTTAAATGCTGTGGAAAATATAGAGGAGTCATAAACCAAAATTACAATAATAATACATTTTGTATTTGCCCATGTATTTACCTTCTCCAGCAATGTTGATCTCTTTCATTTTAACCTGAAGGATTCCCTTTTGCAAAAAACCCTGAACAATATGATTTAAAAATGGACAGAGGGACTGAATAGACATTTTTCCAAAGAAGACATACACCTGGCCAATGGGTACCTGAAAAGGTGCTCAACGTCACTAATCATCAGGAAAATGCAAATGAAAATCACAATGAGATATCATCTCATACCTGTTAGTATGGCTATTCTTGCAAATACAGGAAATAACAAATGGTAGCAAAGATGTGGAGAAATGCAAACCCTTGTGTATTGTTGGTGAGTATGTAAATTGGTGCAGCCACTATGGAAAACATGTGGAGGTGCTTCAAAAAATTAAGAATCCACTAATTCTAATTCTGGGTATTTATTCGAAGAAAATAAACACACTAATTCGAAAAGATATATGCACCCCTGTGATCAATGCAGCATTATTTACAATAGCCAAGATAAGGAAACAACCTAAGAGTCCATCAATGGATGAATGTTTAAAGAAGATGTGGGTGTGTGGGTGTGTGTACGCACACACACGTATAGATGTCTGTGTGTGTAATGGAATATCACACAGCCATTAAAAAGAAGGGAATCTTGTCAGGCCCTAGATGCAGAGAACAGATTGGTGACTGCTAGAGGTGGAGACGGGGGTGGGCGAGGGGGGTGAAAGGAGGCAGGAGGTGCCGCCTCCCAGTTACAAAATAAGTGTGTCGTGAGGGTGCAGCGCAGAGCGTGCGGCCGCAGTTACTAGCATGGTGTCACGTATTTGAGAGCCACTAAGAGAGCAGGTCTTGAACGTCCTTGTCACAAGAGAGAACTCTGTAACTGTGGTGGTGGATGGCAGCTGGACATTTTGCAGTATATGCAATTATCATTTCATAATGCTGTACACTGAAATAAGCACAATGTCATGTGTCAGCTTACCTCAGTTTTTTTAAATAAAATTTTTTAAGTTAAAATTTAGTTTTTGAAAAAGAGAATTGGACGTTTGCAAAAACAGCCACCTCTCCCAGTCTTTGCAGACTGTCTGCCTGTGCAGCTGAGTTTTTGGATCAGCCTGGGTGAATGCTTAAGGTACTTTCAGGTCTTCTCTGAACATGTATCTTGCATGAGTGTGGCTTGTTCGACTCCTTTGTATTCTTAGCTGTTTACAATGTCTTAATTTCCTAAAGCATCTCACCCCAGATTCTCCTTTGAGCCTCAGGCGGGCTGTTGTGTGTCTCTTATCTGTGGTCTCTGTTGCCAGAGCACCTGTAGCTGTTAGTCTCTCTGCAGCCTTCCCAGCCCACTTTCTCTTGCTGCCCGAGTTCCACATTAGGGAAAACAGCTCTTCAGGCAGCCCCCAGACAAATGAGGACGTTGCGAATAAGGTTCGCTGCGGCCCCTTCGGAGGGAAGGCATTGGGAACTGCGCTGCTGTCTCCAGACCAGGACTGCAGCACGCTGAGCAGGGGTCTGGGCGAGGTCAAGACATGAAATTTCCTACTGATTTGACTGTGGGTTTCTCTCAGTTGCACATTTGCTTCATTGCTGTATACCTTTGTCCACTTCCCAGAGTCCTATAAGATTGTTTTAACCAATTTTTGGCTCTCATTTGAAATCTCCATTGGGGAACGAGGGCTTAGAGTTTCCTAGCCTGCCATTTTGCTGACATCACTCCCTGGGCATGATTTTTTTAGGAATCATCTGGAACTTATCAAAATGACCACTTATCCCCTAAAGAAATGATTTTCATAAAGTATATATGTAATTGCTAAAAGTTTTTTGGAATACTTCTTCACCTTCAGAGCCTTGTCACATTCTTACTACTCTTCAGTGTGGCAAACTCTCCTTTTTTGAGGCCAGATTTGATTTTGAGGAAATCGTTTTATATATTTGATGAATAAAATAAGCAAGTTAGACACTATAATTTTTGGTCAAAATATCTTAATTTCCATAATAATTCCACTGTAGGCACAGAAAAATTTTTGAGAAATGCACAAATAATGAAGGAATAACTCTATAAGCTTCATAAGTGATTACTTTGAAGATTATAGTTAATCGCTACCTAAGTTTTGGTTTGGTGAAGTCTATTTTAAAGTCTCATTTTATTATTTTTTATATAAATTTATTTATTTTTAATTTTTGGCTGTGTTGGGTCTTCATTGTTGCGCGTGGGCGTTCTCCAGTTGTGGCGAGTGGGGCTACTCTTCGTTGCGGCTCACGGGCTTCTCATTGCGGTGGCTTCTCTTGTTGTGGAGCACGGGCTCTAGGTGCACAGGCTCAGTAGTTGTGGTGCACGGGCTTAGGCGCTCTGTGGCATGTGGGATCTTCCCAGACCAGGGATTGAAACCATGTCCCCTGCGTTGGCAGGCGGATTCTTAACCACTGTGCCACCAGGGAAGTCCTGAAGTCTCATTTTAAATTCATGTAATATGTATCTGCTTATGAAATTCTAAAATGTGCAGGTAGGTCCTTGTGAGAAAGGAGTACAGATATGTCTTTGTAATGGCACAAGTGACTGCAAGATAGCCAGGATTTCTCTCTTACTTTTAAAAGTGATAGAATCATCTAGGGTCTGTCATACCTCTGCAGTTCTGTGACAGCTGTATCTGTGACATGATAACTATATCCTTCTACGAAATTTACCTTTTTTCTAGTTACACGTACGTAGCTTTCAACTATAATAGATTTCAGGGCTTCCCTGGTGGCACAGTGGTTAAAAATCCACCTGCCAATGCAGGGGACACGGGTTCGAGCCCTGGTCCGGGAAGATCCCACATGCCGCGGAGCAACTAAGCCTGTGCGCCACAACTACTGAGGCTGCACTCTAGAGCCCATGAGCCACAACTACTGAAGCCCGTCCACCTAGAGCCCGTGCTCCGCAACAAGGGAAGCCACCACAATGAGAAGCCCATGCACTGCAACGAAGAGTAGCCCCCGCTCACCACAACTAGAGAAGGCCCGCGCACGGCAACGAAGACCCAACGCAGCCAAAAATTAATTAATTAAAAAAAAACTGTAATAGATTTCAGTTCAATTGAATGCCTCATTAACCATGTTATATTATTTAAGTTCGTAAAGTAGTGAATTTACCTTTTCAATACTGTTGAGTTACTTTAAATTTACTTTCATAAAAATGTTTATGAAATACTGAAAAATAACTTTATCTTAAATGAAGGAAAAAGAACCTGTGTGAAGAGGTAGTAAGAAATACGGATGATTACTTATCAAATATAATAACGGCTAAAAGATACATGGAAGTGAAAAAAAATGATTTGGATGCAGCTATGAAGATAGCAAGAGAATTAAAATCCACACCTTCTCTAAGAATATACTGTGACCTGAATCAGGTAGTTTTAACAGTTCATAATGTGAATTATTTCTGTGATGGCTTATATTACGTACTTTGGAATATAATATTTAAGACTTAACAAGAAGAATTTGTTTTTCAGTTTATCCTAATTTGTATTGGCATCAATTTAGAATTCTTAGGTGTTGGAATTCTAAGATAAACATTAATAAACTTGTTTGACCTTCTATTATTATTTACCACTTAGGGAAATGGTGCAGTAAAGTCTTTATAACACACAGTCTGAGAACAAGTAGGATGACATTGAGTCGAAAGTTGTTTCTAGGACAGTTGGATAAAAAATGAGGACAAGTAAGAGTAGCAAAGTAAATAGGAATATTTTCTTTTTATAAACAGTTAGGTTTGACTGTCAACTCTTGACTTAGAAACTTATCAAGATGCCATTTAGGTTTTTCTCCCAACCCCCAGCTGTGTACCTCAGGAGACAAGGTGATTCAACTCTGCCCTGTCATCTAATCATGTGCCTAGAATTAGGCAGCAATAGAAACTTGTTTCTTATGAGATTGTTTGGCAGGATGGGGTTAACCATCGATCCTCTTTGCTGATTTCTGTCTTGCTCCCTTGGGGTGTAGATCCTACTCTGTTGTCTTTGGATCTTCAGGGCCTCATGACCCATAGATGATCAGATATTTGGATTGAACTGAAGTATAAAACAGAAGCCATTGGTTTACCTGCCTCCAGAGTCTTGAACTTTGAAGGAGAAGAGTTTGCCACCATCTTACTTGACCAGGCCTCCCTCCAGCTGTAGTTCTAAGAACAGTAATAGTTCCTGTGTATTACATGTGAGGCATTAGAAGGTGAAAAAAAGTAAAATTTGGTCTTTACCCTAGTTAGCTGCATTAGGAAGATGGGAAAAAAAAAAAAAAAGAAAGAAACGTTTGAGGACAGCAGTGCAGGTGCAAAACGAATCTGACCAGAATTTTCCCTGATCATGTAGCTGTATCCCATTTATTAACTAGTGTCTTTTGTTATCTGTTAATACATATCTTCAAAAGATTTTAAATTTCTTTTGGGGAAAAATTCATAAACTCTTATTTGCATCCCTCCCTTTGCTTGCCTAAAATCAAACACTGAGCACATTAATTCGTGAAATACCTAAAGGGTATAGTTTTCTTTCTAAAATCTTACTCTGTTTCAACGGTATTTATAACAAAGCAAAATGCACATATGAGTGATACTTCTCTTTTGATTTTAGATTATCTGGACTTTGAAATTAACATTTGAGAGCGAATTGTCACAAGTCAGCTCTCTAAAACTAAGGAACTCTCCCAAGTAAGTAAGTTATAATTCAGGAGAGCGTGGTAATTAAATATAAAAATGTATTAGAGGCTAGATTTATTAAAATAACAAGCAGTTATAAATTGAAAATTTGGGTCAAAAAATGTTTCCCAAATTAGCAACCAAATTAAAATAAGTGTAATTTGTGATAAATTAGAAAGTTATTTAAATGTTCTGTCTTTCAGAGTTTTTAATGTTAGCAACTAATTTTTATTAGGGAAAGTAATAAACTTGTATTAGAACATTTTTTATGCTAAGTATTTAATTTTAGGTTGAATATGAATTGCAGTGAGATCATCTGTATGTTCAACAATATGGGAAAGATTGAATTTGAGGATTCAACAAAGTAAGTATGAGAATGGCAATATGCTATTAGTGTCTGACATGGCGTAAGGGACAGAAGTATTATTTGAGACAGAAAAATGGATGTTCAGTGTAATATTTATGATTCAAAAGCTGAAAAATAATATAAAGGGCAAAATGGTTTCTATCAGTTAAATTCCACATAAAATATTTAAGAATGAAAAGACCTAGAAGGGGTCAGTATTCAATGATATATGTCGGAGTCATCTTTTTTTTTTAAATAAATTTATTTATTTATTTATTTATTTATTTATTTATTTATTTTTGGCTGCGTTGGGTCTTTGTTGCTGTGTGCGGGCTTTCTCTAGTTGCGGCGAGCCGGGGCTACTCTTTGTTGCGTTACGCGGGCTTCTCACTGCAGTGACTTCTCTTGTCACGGAGCACAGGCTCTAGGCACACGGGCTTCAGTAGTTGCAGTATGTGGGCTCAGTAGTTGTGGCTCGCGGTCTCTAGAGTGCAGGCTCAGTAGTTGTGGTGCACAGGCTTAGTTGCTCCGCGGCATGTGGGATCTTCCCGGACCAGGGGTCGAACCTGTGTCCCCTGCATTGGCAGGCAGATTCTTAACCACTGCGCCACCAGGGAAGTCCTCTGAGTCATCTTTGAGATTCATTCATTCAGCTAGCATTGAACACTGATGTTGTGCTAGGCACTAACACCCTAGATACTGAGATTTATGCAGAGAAGTTAAACTAAGTAGAGAATGATACACATAAAGTACATAATTGCTATGATAGTAGTTTGTGCAGAATTTAATGGAGATGCAAAGGAAGGGAATGATCAGTTCTTTGAGATATTACAGGGGTCTTGGAAAGAGGAGATTTTATTTTCCCTCATCCATGAAAAATGAGTAGCAGTTGGAAAGGAGGACAAAAGGGAGGCAGGCATCTTTGCAGAAAGAACTGTATGGGTAGTGAGATCACATACTGCATTCAGGGACCTGCATGTATAATTCCATACAGCAGAGGATACATAGAGGCTGAATCCTAAAGACTTTGTCTGTTGTGTGGTGGTATTTGGACTTTATTTCTTAGACCTGTGCTATCCAATATGGTAGCTGCTAACCACGTGTGGTCATTTAAATTTAAGCGTAAATTAATTAAAACTAAATAAAATGAAAAATTCAGTTCTTTGGTTGCAGTAGCCACATTTCAGGTGCTCAGTAGCCATATTTGGTTAGTGGCTATCGGATAGTGCAGCACAATTTCATTATTGCAGAAGGTTCTGTTGGACAGCACAGCTGTAAATAATAGAAAGCCACTAAAAGATTTTTAGCATGAAAGTAAAAATAATTAGGTTACATTTGTAGAAGATAACTCTAGTGACCATAGAGGGTTCTTTGGAAGAATATGAGGCCGAAGGCTGAAGGATGGGTTAGGCTGTTATATAAATAGTCTCAGCAAATGATGAGAAACCAAATGTAGGTAGTAGCACTGGAGAGGAACAGATAATGACAAATGCTGAATAGGGAAAAGTGGTGTAACTTAGTAACTGTTTGGGTGTGGGGAATGAGGAAAAGGGAAGCATCCTCAGTGATTTATAGGTCTATATTTAGTGATGAATTGTGGTATTATTCACCAAGTTTGGAAATATAGGAAGAAAAGAAGTTGGCGGGGGAAGATAGTGGGATATGTTGAGTTACTGTTGTTTACTAGGTATCTCGGGAGAAATGTCCAGAGGGAAGTGAGCTGTATGTGCTGAAACTTAACAGGAGGTTCTGGATTTCATTCTTGGTTTAGGAGTAATCAGAATGTAAATGGTTTAGAAACCCCCAAAAGAAAATAAGTTTATTCAGTTGTAGGTGGTATGACCCCTAAGGAAATCGTCCCCCAACAAGCATCACGTTCATTACTCTGAGGAAATAATGAGGGTCCAGCCCACAGCCTTACAAGTTGAGAAACAGACATGAGCAGATCTTACTCTAAGCCAGGTAAACTCATGTAAGCCAAGTTCACAAAACTGACATATAGTCAGAATGCCAGTTTATTAACTTAAGGGGCAAATATAATTGCCACAGGGACTAGAATACTTATGTTGGCATTCTTTTCCAATATCCAGACAGACACAAGAAGCCAAATCATCAGAAGTTGCTTTGTTTGAGGTGTTTTCCGAATAAAGGGAATAAGGTTTATCAAATAGCTGAACAGTGTTGGTCCTGGACAGCCCGCTACATTCCTTTCCCCCCAGGGAAGACCTTGCCAGAGGCCTCGAGTACCAGTCCTTTGGCTCAGCTCATCTTCCCCACATGTGGAGCCCTGGCCTCTATTTGCCTCTGTGACTTGACTTTTTGCACTTTCGTGGATGATCATGCTTTCCAGTCAGTATGTTCTTCTAGATATTTTCATAACTTGAATATGGTTACTCTCAAATATTTTTAACACCAAAGGGTATTGTCTCTTTAAGAGTCTGTATTGATCTTGCCTTGGTTTTAAATTTAACTCAGAAGTCTTTTAAATTTCTTCCTAGTTTTTAGGGAAAGTATCACTGTAGCCTGCCTCTACTGATGATGGGTGGTAATTAAAGAATGGGTTTGCCCAGTGAGAGCAAGTATTGCAGTGGGTCAAGGACAGTGCCCTGGAAAAAATATTAAATTTTAAGACAGGGAAAGGGTAATCTGCAAAAAAACAAAACAAAACCAAGCAGGGGTAGGAGAGAGTGGTGTTCTACAAGTAAGAGGAGAGGTCTGTGAGACAAGTTGGTTGACGGCGTTAGATGTCTCAGTAAAGCCAGACAAGAGTTACTGTAAAAAGAAATGTTTTAGATTACAGAGTTGTCAACCTATATGAATCCTCAGAAGGTGTTTGGACCTTTAGTCAATGTGTATTAAGAGACGGGTAAGATAGGTCTGCTGAATCCAGTTGGCTTTTCAGGTTCTTATTTCTGATTTCATTTGGCTTCTTTTTTTTTTAAATTTATTATTTATTTATGTTTGGCTGCGTTGGGTCTTCATTGCTGCACGTGGGCTTTCTCTAGTTGCGGCGAGCGGGGGTTACTCTTCGTTGCAGTGCGCGGGCTTCTCATTGCGGTGGCTTCTCTTGTTGTGGAGCACGGGCTCTAGGCGTGCGGACTTCAGTAGTTGTGGCTCGTGGGCTTAGTTGCTCCTTGGCTGTGGGATCTTCCCGGACCAGCGCTCGAACCTGTCTCCCCTGCATTGGCAGGCAGATTCTTAACCACTGCGCCACCAGGGACGTCCTCACTTGGCTTCTTAAATGGTGATCTGTGAAGAAGCTAAATGTGTCATGGGCTAACGAAAATTAAAGCTTTTGAGAATCTCATTTTTTTGATAGAATATCTATACTTGTAGATTTGATAGCCCATATCTGTGTGGATTTATGAAGAAGATAGAAAAATTTGTAGATTAGTGGCTGTTGAATAATCATACCCAAAGGATTCAGACTGATGGTGATTTTTAGCCTAGATGGAGGTTTCTAGTAATTTTCTCAGGATTGTACCTCTCACTGCTTCCTACACTTTATTTTTAAGCCAGTGAATTAAAAGAAGAAATAATCTTAGCATAGTTTAAAATCAAACACCTAAGCCAAATCAAAATTTGGATAATTGAAACTGAAAACCTATATCCACTGTTCTTTTAGGATCAGATCATTGTGACATGACTGTATATCAAGTTCTTTCTTCAGCTTCTCATTGATTTTACCTCTTGTTGACCTTTTAAAACCCTTGGGCTGCTTGGGAATGGGCAGAAGTTTCGGGATAATGGAAATGTTCTAAAATTAGATTGTGGTGATGGTTACCCAACTCTAAATTTAGTAAAAATTAATTGGATTTTATAGTGTGTAAATTATATCAGTACAGCTGTTTAAAAAAATACCTGTGGGACACCTATACAACTTTAACTCTTTGTATGTGTCACAATACTGTCATGTGGAAAGGGAATGGTTTTAAGGTGGTTATAAAAAATTATGAAATGATTTAAAGTAGCCTCTGTATTTTTAAACAGATTTGATCCTCAAGAAAGTGAAATGGGACAGAATGTTCAAAAGAAATATAATCATAAAAAGGAATTTTCTTGTAGTGGTACATACCCATCACTAGAAAAGAAAAAGGTTGACATTTCTATCCTAACTAGTGAAGCCCCCCCACCAACTCCTTTGCAACGGGAAAGCAGTGATACGCATTTAGAAGCAAAACACTTCCCACCACAGAACGAGGTTGTTGCAATAACCCCCTGTGAAACCGTTGCTGCTCTGCTTCAGGCGGGACCGAGCCCTGATGTGATCATCGAAGAAGTCATCGAAGAAGACCTGGAAAGTGAGTGAGAATAGAAAAGCAAGGAAACAATATATTGTGTCTGGAATTAGAAACGAAGTTAGTTCCTTTTTGTCCCTGTACTTAAACATATTGCTGTTATCTTACACCTCATTCTGAGTTAATCTGTTGATTCCATGCCCCTACTGTCACATTTTCCAAAATTAGGATAATTTTTAATGCAATAATATAGCTAAACTCTAATATTTGGTTTAATTAGGGTGTTTGACTTTTTAGTGTTCCACATACAAACCTCTGTAAAAGATGAAAATACTATAAATAAATGACAACCATATTAGTAGAAGCAGTCTGATGACTTTGTCCTTAAATTTAAGAACAGCATATCTTAAATCTTTGTTCTGAGATACAGTCCTTTATAAAATGAACTATCATGAATGTAGTAGCATCTGTTAATAATGTTTGTTAACATTTAAATGTGTCATAATTGTTTGATTAGATTTCCAATGTTGGTGTTCTCCCCATCAACATCAGGGTGAGATACTACTGTGTGTAGTTACATTGTCAGTCTTCTTTAGGACCATTTTCAAGATCTTTGGTTTTCTCCTCCCCCCTGCTCCCAGTCTATTTCATGGATTGAGTTTCCAGAATGGTATTTTGAATACAAAAAAAGGACATGCTGTTTTCTCTCATTTCCACAATGTTATTATTATCACTGATTATCTCAGTGAGTTAAGAGAACTATCTGGACTTTGCCTGCTGATACAAGGGGGTCTTGCCCTTCCAGTGTTTTGCCCATTCAAGTACAGCTTTTTAAACAGTATGTTAAGTATGCCATTGTCAACGTAATAAAACTAATAACAGTTGCCTTTATTTTCTCTTTGACGAAGCATGCTTTACAGATTATCTTGTGGAGACACCTAGATATCCAAAAGAGCCTCTTCAGAAAAAATCGTCTGTTCCTTTTGGATCAAAAGCAGGTATGTTAACAACTCTGAACTTGATGCAGCAGAGTTGATACATAGTAACTCTTATGGAGAGGGAGGCAGTGAGTAAAATGAATTTTACTAATAACTAAAACTTATTTATTTGTTTATTTTTGCCACGCCGCACGGCTTGTGGGATCTTAGTTCCCCGACCAGGGATCAAACCCAGGCCCACAGCTGTGGAAGCGCCGAGTCCTAACCACTGGCCCTCCAGGGACTTCCTAAAACTTCTTCCTTTTTAATGTTAAAAGTTCTGGCTGTTACTGGCAGAAATATTTCTGAAATTTATAACACTTCTCTCAGCTGTCTCCCCAGTTACACATACTTATCTCTTTACCTCATCCTCAGTATGGGTATTATTCTGTGTGATCTGTATTGGATAGGTAAAATGATCTATTTGTTCAATTTTTATCATCTATCTATACTTCAGTTCCTCCTAGTCTTTGTTTTTTAAACATTTTTACTAGATATACTAGGACACCTACATTGTTCAAAAATTAAATCTATATATATTAAAATACCCTGTGAACCTTTTCCCTTAACCTATTCCCATTCCATTTGTCTCTTCCTCCCTTCCAGTTTCTTTATTCATATTTGAACAAATACACATATATTATTTTTGTAATTCTCATTTTTGGTTGTTTTTGTACACAAAACACAGCATGCCATATACACTGCAGTGTTTTTTTAATTCCTTTTTTCGTTTTTTTTTTTTTTTTGTCTTTTTTTTTGGCCACGTCACATGGCATACGGGATCTTAATTCCCCAGTCAGGGATCGAACCTGTGCCCCCTGCAGTGGAAGCGTGGAGTCTTAACCACTAGACGGCGAGGGAAGCCCCTTAATTCTTTCCTTAACATTATATTCTGGAGATCTTTTCATATCAGTAGAAACACTTGGCTTAATTACTGCTGTATACAAAAAGTTTCTCACTGTCTTTTATTCTGCCCCACACTTACTTCCACCAAAACACACATATCTCCCCCTAGATGCTGCTCAGTATGTTGGCTTTCCCAGACTTTTTTTCATACTTCTCCAGCCTGATAAGATTTAAGATTCAAAGTGGCTGTGAGCTAATTATTAGTTCTTTCCGTTTAGTATAGTTTAAACAGGATTTTGGGGGCTATATTAGAAACATCGTTATCAATGGGGTTCTGAGTTCCAATTATGTTTATAAATAAATTCTGAAGTTTTGTTGTAATACAGTAGAGTTACAGCATATACTCTGACTTTAGAACCTAACTAACTACTTGAACTTCAATTCCACTTATTTAACATATTTTGCAAATAAAATAAAATGTTTGCAGTTCAGGTTGCTAAAGAAATCATTGTGGAAGTGGGATGTGTTTGTTTTATCAGTCTAGTTACTGTTTGGGGTTTGGGTTACCTTTTGTGGGCCTAGGTATTCTAGAGTTTGCAGTGCTACAAGACACATTCTTTCAAAGGATACTGCATTCAGTTTCTGTGAATTCTTTCCTGACTTTTGGCTTATTAATGTGGTTTAAATATTCTCATCCAGGTTCTCCAGAGCTAGTTTTTGTAAGCCATGTAATACATCCTTGCCACTTCTACATTCGGAAGTATTCACAGATAAAAGATGCAACAGTATTGGAAAAGAAGGTGAATCAGTTTTGCAGTAAGAGTGTATACCTTGATCCTTCAGACATTTTGGAGCTAGGTAATGAAATATTACTCTAAGTTAAAATATGAAGCTTATTTAAATATTGTAATATTGGCCAACCCCTATAGACTTTTTGTAATACAGATTTGTGCAAGCATAAGTGTTTTGGAATTATTTAACATAAGTTAAATTTTATTTAGGTAACTTAGCTAAGTATTAAAATCGACTTTTTTTTTTTCTGCTCAGAGATACCTAGTAGTAATATTATTACAGTATACAGTATACATAATTCCAGTATTTTTAATGTCATTTTTAAATGATTTTAAAATATTTTTAGTATCATTTGCCAAGTTTAACTGGAGTCATACTAATTTGGAACTTGCTTTCTTTTTTTTAATGTTCTTTTCCTTTATGGTTTATTGCTGAATATAGTTCCCTGTGCTATCCAGTAGGACCTTGTTGTTTATCCATTCTATTTGTAATAGTTTGCATCTACCAACCACAAACTCCCACTTCATCAAATACCAAATATGGTATTTGTCTTTCTCTTTCTGACTTCACTTAGTATGATAATCTCTAGTTCCATCCATGTTGTTGCAGATGGCATTATTTTGATCTTTTCTGTGGCTGAGTAGTATTTCATTGACCACATCTTCTTTATCCATTCATCTGTCAATGGACATAAAATTGACTGTTGAGTGAGATATACACAAAAACTCCATTATGGAGTAAGGTGAGATATTTTTTAAATTACAAAACCCATGATGGGTTATATAATTTGTCCCCTCATCTCCAGAGAAAAGTATTCCTCTAAGTGTTCCTTGTAGTATGACTACCATCCCTTGCTGTCTGCATGTGAATGTTGAAGATGTCATTGAACACCTGAGTGAGAGAGATGCAGGGCAGTGGCATCCATTTCCTAGGGCCACACAGAGGGTAATTGGTAAATTTAATCAGTCCATCTTAATTCTAAGGCTGTGTGTAATTTGCTGTAATTTAGGCTTTCATTACAAACGTTTTCCTTGTAACACTTGATTAAATTTGATTGTACTCTGTAATAAGATGAAGCTATGATTTGTTTGATTTATTAATAGAGCATTTTTCTCATTCTGTTACTATCAATGCCTATATATAACTAATACCAAAAACTACTATATTGTCTGTTCAGCTTTATATATTAGGTTTTTTAAAAAATTTTTTAAATTTTTTGGCTGCGTCGGGTCTTGGTTGCGGCACGTGGGACCTTTCATTGCAGTGCGTGGGCTTCTCTAGTTGCAGTGCACGGGCTTCTCTCTAGTTGTGGCATGTGGGTTTTCTCTCTCTAGTTGTGACGCGTGGGCTCTGTTGCTTGTGGCACTCGGGCTCTCTAGTTGAGGCACGTGGGCTTAGTTGCCCTGCGGCATGTGTTATCTTAGTTCCCCGACCAGGGATTGAACCCACATCCCTTGCATTGGAAGGCGGATTCTTTACCACTGGACCACTGGGGAAGTCCCTATAGTAGTTCTTTAAAAGTGTTACTAACTCTCAGCTCATCTTTGTAGCTTATCAGAATATCAAGACTAGAATCATCATATACTTCTGATAAAAATGAATAATAATTTTTAAACTTAAAAAATAGTGTTTAGGGACTTCCCTGGTGGCACAGTGGTTAAGAATCCTCCTGCCAGTGCAGGGGACACGGGTTCGAGCCTTGGTCCAGGAAGATCCCACATGCCGCGGAGCAACTGAACCCGTGCACCACAGCTACTGAGCCTGCGCTCTAGAGCCTGTGAGCCACAACTGCTGAAGCCCGTGTGCCTCGAGCCCGTGCTCTGCAACAAGAGAAGCCACCACGGGACTTCCCTGGTGGCGCAATGGTTAAGAATCCACCTGCCAATGCAGGGGACATGGGTTCGATCCGTGGTCTGGGAAGATCCCACATGCCATGGAGCAACAGCCTGTGTGCCACAACTACTGAAGCCCGCGTGCCTAGAGCCCTGCAAATAATTCTCTAAATTTAATATATACACAAAAGAGCTCAGTTTAGATTTAGAAAATGTTCTAAGAAAGCCAAGAAGTCATCCTTTAAGTTGTCAAGGATAATTTTTATTTCAAGGTAGATATACATGATTTAAATACTCATTTAGCTTTTTACTTTTTCTTTCAATTTTTTTATTTTTGGCTGCGTTGGGTCTTCGTTGCTGCACGTGGGCTTTCCCTAGTTGCGGCGAGCAAGAGCTACTCTTCATTGCGGTGCACGGGCTTCTCATTGCGGTGGCTTCTTTTGTTGCGGAGCACGGGCTCTAGGCGCACGGGCTTCAGTAGTTGTGGCTCACAGGCTCAGTAGTTGTGGCACACGGGCTTAGTTGCTCCAGGGCATGTGGGATCTTCCCAGACCAGGGTTCGAACCTGTGTCCCCTGCATTACCCTGGATTCTTAACCACTGTGCCACCAGGGAAGCCCTCATTTATCTTTTGAGAAATTAATGGTAAGGGAAGAAATGTAATATAATGCTTTAGCAGAGTATCCTCTTGTTCCCTTTTCCTACCTGTGTTCTTCATTATAAAGAACAACAGATGACTTCAATAGACTTTTATCTCATCTATTGCAAGAAAGAATAGTTTAATAGCATGTAGTTTAAAACTAAGAATGTTGGTTATATGGTATATCAGCATAAGAGAAGGGTTGATGACAATCTCAAGGCCAAAACACATGTTTTGGTAGAACTTAAAAGGTTGCCCTGATGTGCCTCTCAACTATCCTGTTTTTATTAGCCTGTATAGATGGGATTATACAACATCTCTCTGTATATAATCAGTGATCAAGTCTTACCAAGTATATCTCTGATGCTAGCTGAGTTTTTAAGAGGATGGGCTCTAAGACTACCTGGGTTCTCTTCCTACCTCTTCTAAATAGCCATGTGGCTTGGGCTGGGTTTTCAGCCTCTTTTTGCCTAGTTTCCTCACCTATAGGATGGAAGCACCATCTCCATGGGGTTGTTGTGGGGAGGAGGTGAATTAAAACACAAAATACTGAGAACATTGCTGAGCCTATAGTAAAAATAAAAATTCTTTCTAACTTGATCTTTTTTTCTGGTTATTAATTTGTAATTCATCTGATCCCTCTATAAGGGAAGACCATAAGGTCTTCCTCTGCTGCTTGGTCCTTGGTTCATCTTCCCCTTCTCTGAACTCCACTGTGTATTAATTTCTTAATTTTGGCCTTTCACACTCTGCCTTTCTTGGTTTCTTTACTTTCACTCCTCTTTTACCAAGAGAATGTCATTGCTGCTTCCTTTATGCTACTAAAGTATTTTATAGATTTCGGTATATATATATCTGTACTTGCATGTGTGTACATGCACAAGGATAGGTCTTTATTGTTATGAGTACGGTGTATTATAGTTACTTACTTGCATGTCTCCTTTCCTTTCTTGAGCTTCTTGATGGCAGGACGGTCTTACTCATCTTTGTTATAGTTTATAAAACACAGGTCCTCAGTAAAGGACTGCTGGCTTTGTTTTCTTTGTTTTTACCTCCCCGTCTAGGTCATAAGTTTCTGTATAACAGAAACTGCCAAAATACACTACCTTTTAATCCCTCTCATAGCACTTGACACAGTGCTGTATCATCAGTTAATAAATGAATTAAGACTTCTTAGTGGTGGAACTAATGTACATGTTTGTAAATTAGAGCTAATTAGATATTTTTCTTCATAAACATTGATAATGATTTGTCTCCATTATTTAGGTGCAAGAATATTTGTCAACAGTATTGAAAATGGAATGTGGTGTCGAGGAACTATTACTGAATTAATTCCAATAGGAAGTGAAAGTATTAGAAAACCTTGTATTCCAACCAAATTCTCAGTCCACAAAGTTGCACTAATACAAATATTCATGGTAGATTTTGGAAATTCTGAAGTCCTAACTGTTGCAGGGTATGTTATTTTATAATTACTATGTGTTGCTGGTCTGCTTAGAAACACTTGTGATGGGGGAGGAGGGGAGATACTAAAGAATAAAGAAAAGTAGGAAGAGGTAGAGAGGAATAAGCTATCCTTCTTCACTTCCAAGGCATATGCCTTTTATTTTGTGCTGTAATTTGCCTTACTAATTACTAAATTAGTAAAGTATTAGTTATCAGTGTTAACTAGATGGGGAGCTTGGAAAAAGAACTTTTTGATGTTTCAAACTTGAATGCTCTTCTATATAGCCTCAAAGCAGGAAATGAAGCACAAAAATGGTTCTTTTAAATGAAGTGTTACAGTTAGTTGCCAGATGATTGAGTAAAATTTTTAATCATATTTCTATAATTTCATTATTGTATGTTAAAGTGGCATAGTGTCTAACTCTAGGTGTTCAAAACTGTTTCCCTCAGTCTTCTAGGAAAATAAAACAAACTGAAAATGTTCTTCTAGTAAGGACCAGTATTAACTCTTGCATGGTCACTTTATTAAATGGTCATAGCTTTATAAATAGATTTCTACTTGGGGGTGTCATTATGCCTTTTAAATTTAAACCAAATAGGTATATGAAAGACAATCCAGATGAAGGCAGTTGAGATTTATTTCTATAGGTAGAAACAGTGTCCGTGTTTATAAAAGCTAGATTAAATCTATATAGTGAGATAGTATGAATCAGAATATAACTTTCTAAGAGAAAAATACCGTATATTAACACATTTATATGGAATCTAGAAAAATGGTACTGATGAACCTAGTGGCAGGGCAGGAATAGAGATGCAGATGTAGAGAATGGACTTGAGGACACAGTGGGGGAAGGGTAAGCTGGGACGAAGTGAGAGAGTAGCATTGACATATATACACTACCATGTGTAAAATAGATAGCTAGTGGGAAGCAGCTGCATAGCACAGGGAGATCAGCTCGGTGCTTTGTGACCACCTAGAGGGGAGGGATAGGGAGGGTGGGAGGGAGACGCAAGAGGGAGGAGATATGGGGATGTATGTATATGTATAGCTGATTTACTTTGTTATACAGCAGCAACTAACACACCATTGTAAAGCAATTATAATCCAATAAAGATGTAAAAATAAATAAATAAATTTTTAAAAGAGTATAACTTCCTAGAAGATTTAACTTAAAGAGAGTATCCTTAGAAATGCATACCTTTTGTGGGGTAAGGCAAGTTTGGGCTTGAAGCATTATTTTCGGTAAATATTGCTTGAATTCTTCCCAGAGTTGGTGATACTCATGTGAGATCAGAACACATTGCTAAGCAGCATGTCACACTAAATGACTTGTGTCTGGCTTTGAGGAAGTCTGAGCCATATATTGAAGGGCTGCTGAAAGACATCCAGCCATTAGCACAGCCGTGCTCATTGAAAGACATTGTTCCACAGAATTCAGTAAGTGAGACTTAAATTATTTCTTATTCAGGGGCCAGATAGTCCAGTTTTAGCTATGCATTGCTGACCAGATTACTGAATGTAGGTTCAGTTCTCTTGTTAAATACATTTTGTATAATAAACTATTGGTGCCAATAAAAAAGGAAATGAACTTCAGTTTCTACAATTAGAACCGTTCTTAATGGGAAATTGAGTTGAATATGCATATATGAACATAATGATGGGTGAAATATCCAAGTAAACCATAAAATTTCAGAGTCAAATAAATATGGAGAGAAAAACAAATTTTAAATGTTATGTGGTATGTGTTTCCATTCATTTTTCACTATTTCCATGGCCCTTTGCTCACTACTTATAGCCTATATTGCATTCTGCTTTGTATTATTAATGAATATTTATTCCCCAGAAAGATTTAAAACGCCTACGAGACAGAAATTGTGTGTAAAAATACTTGTTAAGCAATTATATTATTATAAAGTCCTTGAAAGCAGGAGTCTGCACCTTTGCTCATCTTTGTATTCCAGCACTTAGCAAATCACTGAGCACGTAGTAGACATTCAGCAAATATTTGAAAGAATGAACAAATGAATAAAAAAGTAAAAGGAAACACATAAACATATTAGCCCTGGTATTTTCCTCAAAATGGGAAAATTATTTTGGCTTTAATTTTATCTTTTATTTTTTTTTTGCCTTTTCTATTCTGAGTGGGCTTTACTTTTATACTCACAAAATCTTTAGAAGATGTTTTATTTTTAAGGAATGTGTAGTTTTGGCCCGTGAAATTTACTTTAAGTATGAGTACTTAAAGTTTCAAAGTTCAGTGAGACATTTTTTTTTCAATGGGTGAGTATTTTTCCTTATTGTTTAAGTAGCATTTACCTCATATATTGCTAGTAATGGAAACTAAGTTACCTGGTAATGACTGTAAATATCTTTAATGTATTACATGGCTTCCATCATGCTTTCAAAATTACCTTTTGGATTTCATCGTTTAAGTGGAAAATTCGTATATAATACTTGTTTTATTTTTAAATTTTTGTTTATTATCTTGATATTAATATTCAGAAGTAAAACTAAGTCCTGAAGTGCAACAGCTTATGGTCACCTTGAGACCATGTTTATAAAATCTAAGTGTGATCCGTACATTGTGCATACATAAAGACTGTCCTTGGGTTTGTGGGCCAAGCTACTTCTAAATATCTATGGTTGGTTCAGTGCCTTTGTTTGAATTTGCAGATTTTGGCTGTTACAAAGCTAAATCTACAACATTGTACCATTAGAGCTAATTATAATTACTGAATACATTGGAATTTTACTTTTTCCACAGACTGAAGGCTGGGGAGAAGAAGCTAAAATAGAATTTTTGAAAATGGTAAATAAGAAGGCTGTTTTAATGAAAGTTTTTAAAGAAGAAGATGGTGTGCTAATTGTAGATCTACAGAAGCCACCAACAAATAAAATAAGCAGTGATATGCCTGTGTCTCTTAGAGATGCATTAGTTTTTATGGAACTAGCAAGGTAGGTAACTTACTAAAATGTAAATATTTTCAAGGTTATAGCTATAAATTGGAACAGCAGATTTTACCTTTAAAAGATATGGGCTCTGAAGTGAACTGTAACATACACTAAGAGGGAGCACCAAATCCTAACCACTAGACCACCAGGGACATCCTGACATACTCGAAGAGGTTAAAAGTATTGCTGTCAGAGTTTCCTAAGTACGGTTGTCTGTGAGAATTGCATTCAGATCATTTGATTTAAGGAAATAGAAAAAATTCAAAATAGAAACGATTGGTAGATACGGAACATTTCTTTAGACTCTTGCTAACTTTTACAGGTAGCTCCACTAGGGTTTCAAGAATTACAGTTGAACAGTTCTTGACTTACATTTTCTAACCTTTGGAATAAGATCATGATCACCACTCTATATTTAATGTATGAATCTAGAGTAGATACTTAAATTTCTTTCCTTTCTCATCTCTGATGAACAAAGTAAGATGACTAAGTAACCACAGATATAATGGAAGATACTACTTTCTGTCCTGAGCAATTACACGACTCTGGAAGTGACCCAAGTAGAGTCCATTCTGGAAAAATAAAACTTAAGTGGAGTATTGGAGGTGAAAGGGGTCACAGAAACCTCTCAGCTGGCCTTTCTGATTGCTACCATAGATGCTGGGTATTGTCAACCAAAAAAGAGTAGAAACTTTGAGTAGAACATACAGGCCCAACTCAAAAATGTTCCAGCACAAACTTGAAGGTTAATTATTGAGTTTTGAGACTTGACCTCTTATTTATCCTGGTTTGATAATTGGAGACAATACTAAGAAATGTTGTAAGTTAGAAGAGACAAATTGGAAAAATACTCTTGGTAGATAAATCAGTATGTGTGTAAGTCCTTTTTCTTCAGATCAATTCACTGAGAGAAGAGAGACTTAATGGCTCTTGCTTATGCTTTTAATTAGGTTTAGGTCTCAATCACCAAGAAGTCACTCTGAAAAAAATACGACTTTACACTATCATCCACCTGTTTTGCCTAAAGGAATGACAGATGTTTCAGTTATGGTTTGTCATATAAATAGTCCTACTGATTTCTATCTTCAGTTGGTAAGTATATAGTGGTCCTTTGAGACAAAGTATTTTTTCAAATTTTAAGTAGAAATTTATAATGGAAATGAGTACCCAGTATGAATTTAGAGCAAACCACTATCAACCTTCTGTAAATTTAAGTTTCTTAGTAGCTTAGTAGTTTCTTGTTTTTAAACAAGAAATTCACGTGATTCATAGTAAATTGAAGGAAATGTTTATCATGCAAGTTAGTGAAGTATGGAGGGGAAGGAAAATGAAGGATCCCTAATGTGTAAATGTTTCTTGCTACCTTCTGAAATCTAGAAACCAGGACAGCACATAGAGCTGGCAAATCAAAATAAAATAACACCTGCTTCTGATGATGTATGAGAATTTACTTATTGTTCCTAGGTAATTTTCTGAATTAGAATACCAAAATAGATTCAGATTAAAGGCATTCATAGAAAATTTTGGATATATGACTGATGGGTTTGTTTTAGACAGCTACCAGCATTAAGGTTCATCTTTATTGATCTCTTTGTGTTCATGCTTTATGTGTCACACAAAGCATTATGGCCCTTAGAATGAGTTAATTCCAGTCCATTGCCCATTTTTGAATTGGATTATTTATTTTGCTGTTGTTGGGTTATAGGAGATCTTTATACATTATGGATATTAATCTTTTATCAGACATATCATTTTCAGATGTTTTTTCTTATTCTGTGGCTTACCTTATCACTCTCTTGATAGCATTCTTTCAAGAAGTTTTTAATTGATAAAGTCCAGTTTATCTACTTTTTCTTTTGTTGCCTGTATTTTGATGTCATATCCAAGAAATCATTGCCAGTCTACCATCGTGAAGCTTTTCCCCCCTGTGTTTTCTTTTATGAGTTTTATAGTTTTAACTCTTACATTTAGGTCTTTGAGTTATTTTGAGCTAATTTTTATATATGGTGTAAGGGAAAGGTCCAACTTCATTCTTTCCCATTTGGATATCCAGTTTACCCAGCACCATTTGTTGAAAAGATGGTCTTTTCTCTATTGAATGGTCTTGGCACTCTTGTCAAAACTCAGTTGACCATATACGTGAATGTTTATTTCTGGACTCTCTATTCTATTCCATTGGTCCATCTGTCTGTCCTTATGGCAGTAGCACACTGGTTTTTTTGGTTGGTTTTTTTTTTAATTGAAGTATAGTTGATTCACAGTGTGCCAATCTCTGCTGCACTGCAAAGTGACTCAGTTATGTACATATATACATTCTTTTTTAATATTCTTTTCCATTATGGTTTATCCCAGGAGATTGAATATCGTTCCCCGTGCTGTACAGTAGGACCTTGTTGTTTATCCATTGTGAATGTAATAGTTTGCATCTGCCAACCCCAGACTCACAGTCCATCCCTCTGCCTCTCACCCTCCCCCTTGGCAACCACAAGTCTGTTCTCTATGTCTGTGAGTCTGTTTCTGTTTTGTAGATAGGTTCATTTTTGCCATATTTTAGATTCTGCATGTAAGTGATATCATATGGTATTTGTCTTTCTCTTTCTGAATTACTTTACTTAGTATGATAATCTCTAGTTGCATCCATGTTGCTGCAAATGGCATTATTTTGCTCTTTTCTATGGCTGAATAGTATTCCATTGTATATATATACCACATTTTCTTTATCCTTTCATCTTTCGATGGACATTTAGGTTGCTTCCATGTCATGGCTATTGTGAATGGTGTTGCTATGAACATAGGGGTGCATGTATCTTTTTGAATTATAGTTTTGTCTGGATATATGCCCAGGAGTAGGATTGCTGGATCATATAGTAGCTCTATTTTTAGTTTTCTGAGGAACCTCCATACTGTTCTCCATAGTGGCTGCACCAATGTACATTCCCACCAACAGTGTAGGAGGGTTCCCTTTTCTCCACAGCCTCTCCAGCGTTTGTTATTTGTAGACTTTTAATGTATTTATTTTTAATTTTTTTGTTTTTATTTACTTTTTTGGTCACACCACACGGCATGCAGGATCTTAGTTCCCCAGCCAGGGATCAAACCCGTGCCCCCTGCAGTGGAAGCACGGAGTCTTAATCACTGGACCATCAGGGAAGTCCCTATAGACTTTTTTTTTTTTTTTTAATGGCTGTGTTGGGTCTTCGTTGCTGCACGCAGGCATTCTCTAGTTGTGTCGAGTGGGGGCTACTCTTCATTGTGGTGCGCAGCCTTCTCATTGCAGTGGCTTCTCTTGTTTCAGAGCACGAGCTCTAGGCATGCGAGCTTCAGTAGTTGTGGCACACGGGCTCAGTAGTGGTGGCACGCAGGCTCTAGAGCGCAGGCTCAGTAGTTGTGGTGCGTGGGCTTAGTTGCTCCGTGGCATGTGGGATCTTCCTGGACCAGGGCTCAAACCCGTGTCCCCTGCATTGGCAGGTGGATTCTTAACCACTGCGCCACCAGTGAAATCCCCCTATAGACTTTTTAATGGTGGCCATTCTGACCAGTGTGAGGTGGTACCTCATTGTAGTTTTGATTTGCATTTCTCTAATAATTAGTCATGTGGAGCATCTTTTCATGTGCCTACTGACCATCTGTATGTCTTCTTTGGAGAAATGTCTATTAAGGTCTCCTGCCCATTTTTCAGTTGGGTTTTTTTTGTTGTTGTTGAGTTGTATGAGCTGTTTATATATTTTGGAGATTAAGCCCTTGTCGGTTGCATCATTTGCAAATATTTTCTCCCATACCATAGGTTGTCTTTTCGTTTTGTTTATGGTTTTCTTTGCTGTGCAAAAGCTTGTGAGTTTCATTAGGTCCTGTTTGTTTATTTTTGTTTTTATTTCTATTGCCTTGGGAGACTGATCTAAGAAAACATTGGTACAGTTTATGTCAGAGAATGTTTTGCCTATGCTCTCTTCTAGGAGTTTTATGGTGTTATGTCTTATAAAAGTCTTCAAGCCATTTTGAGTTTATTTTTGTGCATGGCGTGAGGGTGTGTTCTAACTTCATTGATTTACATGCAGCTGTCCGACTTTCCCAGCACCACTGCTAAAGAGACTGTCTTTTTCCCATTTTATATTCTTGCCTCCTTTTTGAAGATTAATTGATCGTAGGTGTGTGGATTTATTTCTGGGCTCTCTATTCTGTTTCATTGATCCATATGTCTGTTTTTGTACCAATACCACACTGGTTTGATTACTGTAGCTTTGTAGTATTGTCTGAAATCTGGGAGAATTATGCCTCCTGCTTTGTTTTCTTTTCCTCAGGATTGCTTTGGCAATTCTGGGTCTTTTATGTTTCCATGTAAGTTTTTGGATTATTGTTGTAGTTCTCTGAAAACTGTCATGGGTAATTTGATAGGGACCACATTAAATCTGTAGATTGCTTTGGGTAGTATTGCCACTTTAACAGTATTAATTCTTCCAATCCAAGAGTGTGGGATATCTTTCCATTTCTTTGATTCCTCTATAATTTCCTTTATTAATGTTTTATAGTTCTCAGCATATAAGTTTTTCAGCTCCTTGGTCAGGTTTATTCCTAGGTGGGTTTTTTTGGTGCAATTTTAAAAGGTATTTTTTTTTTACATTCTCTTTCTGATATTATTTTATTGTTAGTGTAAAGAAATGCAACTGATTTCTGAATGTTAATCTTGTATCCTGCTACTTTGCTGAATTCATTTATTAGATCTAGTAGAGCTTTTTTTTTTTTTAATATTTACTTATTTATTTAGGCTGCACCAGGTCTCAGTTGCAGCATGCAGATTCTTAGTTGCGGCATGCAGACTCTTAGTTGCAGCACGCATGTGGGATCTAGTTGCCCGACCAGGGATTGAACCCAGGCCCCCTGCATTGGGAGTGTGGAGTCTTACCCACTGGACCATCAGGGAAGCCCCAGATCTAGTAGTTTTTGTGTGGCATCCTTAGGGTTTTCTATGTATAGTATCATGTCATCTGCATATAGTGACAATTTTACCTCTTCCCTTCCAATTTGGATACCTTTTATTCCTTGTCTGAGTAGCACACTGTTTTAATTACTGTGGCTTTGTAGCAAGTTTTGAAATCTGGATGTGTGAGCTCTCCAACTTTGTTCTTTTTCAAGTTTGTTTTGGAAGTTTGGGGTCCCTTGAGATCCCATGTGACTTTTCAGATGGGTTTTTCTATTCTACCTTAAACATCGTTGGGATTTTGATAGGGATGACTTTGAATTATAGATTGCTTTAGGTACTGACATCTTAACAATATTAAATCTTTCAGTTCATGAACATGGGAGATCTTTTCATCTTTATTTTGTCTTCATTAATTTCAGCAGTGTTGTGTAGTGTACAACAAGTGTACAAGTCTGTAGCATCCTCGGTTATGTTTATTCCTGAGTATATTCTTTTTGTTCTGTTGTAAAATGAATTGTTTTCTTGATTGCCTTTTCAGACTGTTCATTGTTATTGTGTAGAAATGCATCTGATTTTTCTGTGTGTTCATTTTGTATCCTACATCTTTGCCGAATTCATTTATTAGACCTACTAGTATTTTTGTGGCATCTTAGGGTTTTCTACCTATAAGATCATGTCATCTGCAAAAAAGAGATCATTTTCCTACTCTTTGTCAATTTGGTTGGCTTTTCTATCTTTTTTTTGCCTAATTACTCTGGCTAGAACTTAAAATAGTATATTAAATAGCAGTGGCAAAAGCATGCATCCTATCCTGTTACTGTTCTTAGAATAAAAGCTGTCAGTCCTTCACATACAAAATTTGCCCTCTTAACCACTTTAAGATGTACATTCAGTAGTGTTCACTATATTCACGTTGTTGTACAACAGATCTCTAGAATCTGTTCATCTTGCAAAACTGAAACTCAGTACCCCTTGAATGATAACTCCGTATTTCATTCTACCCTCAACCACTGACAACTACAATTCTACTTTCTTTTTCTATGAATGTGGCTATTTAGATACTTCATGTAAGTGGAATCATACAGCACAGCTTTACCCTGCTTTTCGAAAGTTCACTTTACACCAACTTCGCTTTTCTGAAAAACCTGTATTAGTATCTGTTTTTACTAACTGAAAGAAATCTGAAGAGAATTTTTGGTCTTAGCAAAAAAAGTGAGCTTATTTGCTTTACTACATTTCGGCTTGCAGAAGATTTCATAGGAACACTCTACTTTCAGATAGCAGGGATACCTGTATTTGTCCTTTTGGCACTGGCTTTTTTCACTTAGCATAATGCCCTCATGGTTCACCCATGTTGTAGCATGTGACAGGACTTAACTTCTTTAAGGCTGACTAATATTCCATTGTATGTATATACCACATTTTATTAATTCATCCATTGATGGACATTTGGTTTGCTTCTACCTCTTGACTATTGTGAATGATGCTGCAATGAACATGGGTGTGGAAATACTGTAGTGTCATGTTTTGGTTCCCTTCTTATTTCCTTTTGTGTATCTATATATTTATCTGTTGTTACCATGGAGATTACATATAACATCCTAAAGTTATAGAAATCTAATACGAATTGATACCAACTTTAATTGAACAAAACCCTACTCCTGTATAACTCCATTCTCCTTTTATATTATTGATCTCAGAAATGAATCTTTGTACATTGTGTGCTCAATAATGTAGATTTATAATTATTTTTATGCATTTGTCTTTTAAATCCTGTGGAAAATAAAAGTGGAGTTACAAACTAAAGTTAATAATATTGGCTTTCATATTTGTCCATGTATTTATGTTAACCACAGATCTTTACATTTTAATGTGGCTCTAAGTTACACTCTAACACCTTTCATTTCCTCCTGAAGGACTCCCTTTAGCATTGTTCATAAGACAGGTCTAGTGTTAGTGAACTTCCTCACTTGTTTATCTGTGAATAGCTTATTTCTCCCTCTCTTTTGAAGGATAGTTTTGCTGGATCTATAATTCTCAGTTGATGCTTTTTTCTTTCAGCAGTTTAAATGTTATCTTCTGACCTCCAGGATTTCTGATGAGAAGTCTGCTGATAATCTTATTGATGATCCCTTATATATGACAAGTCACTTCTCTCTTGCTGCTTTCACAACTCTCACTTTGTCTTTGGCTGTTGACAGTTTGTTTATCATGCATCTAGTGTGTCTCTCTTTGAATTTATCTTACTTTGCGTTTTTTGAGTATAGTAACTTTCTAAGGCTGCTATGATGAAGTGCCACAGGGAATTGCCTGGCGGTACAGTGGTTAGGACTCTGCGCTTTCACTGCCAGGGGCCAGTTTCAATCTGTGGTCAGGGAACTAAGATCTCACAAGCTTTGTGGCATGCCCACTCCCACCCCCCCCGCGCAAAAAGTGCCATATACTAGGTAGTTTGAAAAAGCAGAAATTTATTTTCTCACAGTTCTGGAGTCTGCAAGTTTAAGATCAAGGTGTTGGCAGAGTTGGTTCCTTCTGCGGTCTGGGAGGGAAGATCTGTTCCATGTCTCTCCCCTAGATTTGGTGGTTTGCTGGCAGTCTTTAGCACTCACTGGCTTCTGCTGCATCATCCCAGTCTCTGCTTCCTTCACATGGCACTCTCTCTGTGTACTTGTCTGTCTCAATTTTTTAATACAGACAACAGTCATGTTGAATTAGGTCCCGCCTAAGACATTAATTTAACTTGATAATATCTATCAAGGTAAAACCCTATCTCCAAATAAGGACACATGCTGAGGTACTAGGGGGTTAGAACTTCAACATATTTTGGGGGGAGGACACAATTCAACCCATAAGCAGTCCACTTTCTGCTGTATCAAAAATTTCCTCCCCGCATGCAATAACCCCATCCCAACATTCCAAAAAATCTTAATCATTCTAGCATCAAATCTAAATCCAAAATCTCATATAAAATCACTAAATCCCTGATTATCTGAATCAGGTATAGGTAAGAATTGTTTAACTCAAGCTGAGGCAGAACTCCTCTCTGTCTCTGAATCTGTGAGACCAGACAGTAAGTCTAAAACCTAGCAGGGAAAATTCCATTAGATTCTTATGGCTTGAGAATAACCCTCATTGGCTGGATGCTCTGTCCTCCAGTCCCACTAGGGTGGTGGCCCTACCCCTTCAGTCATGGCAGCAACCTCACCCATTGGAATTGAGGATTTATCCTAACCCTCTGGAACCCAGGAGGAGGCCCCATCCCTGGAACAGAGGAGGAACCAGCCCTGCCTCTCAGGTCTGTGCCCTCTGGGCCTGAGTAGCAATTGCAGATACACTAGCCTCTGAATCTCCTTCAGGATCAGTCTTCCCTTTTCTTGAAACATATGTTCCTAACCGAATAGCTCTGTCAGCTCACTTCCTGCCTATAGAATCCCACAAGCCCACCGGCCCCCCTTCATTTCCTCTCACCTCTGTCCCCTTCAGTTCACGCTGGCATTGTTTCTGCTGAGATGAATGATTAGATCCACAAGTCATACACCCATAATCTCTTGAGCGGACACTGCCCAGCCATGCCCTTGGTGTTCTCTCCAGAGCTTGCTTTCTCATTTTTTGAAATACAGATAGGCTGAGAATTTTCTAAATCTTCAGATTCTGCTTCCTTTATGTTTAACAATTTATTCTTCAATTTATGTCTGTCCTCTCACATTTTATTATAAGCAGCAAGGAGAAACCTGGCTGGCACTTTGACACTTTTCTTAGCAGTCTCCTCAGCTAAATATCCAAGTTCAACTTTTCACCCAATAGAACATAATTCAGCCAAGTTCTCTACCACTGTGTAACAAGGATTGCCTTTCCTCCAGTTTTCAGTATCATATTCCTCATTTCTGTCTGAAATCTCACCAGAAACACCTTTAACATCCATATTTCTGCCAGTAATCTTTCCAAAGCAATCTGTTTATTTTCATTCAAGTACCGCATAATTCTTCCTCTTCTTTCTATTCATTACCCAATTTCAAAGTTTCTCCCATATGTTAGGTATTTATTACAACAGCACCCTACTTTCCCATTCCAAAATCTGTATTCATTTCCTAAGGGTGCCATAAGAAAGTTCCACAAGTTAAGTGTCTTAACATAAATTTATTGTCTCACAATTCTGGAGTCTAGAAGTGTGAGATCAAGTTGTTAGTAGTGTTGGTTCCTTCTGAAGGTTGTGAGTGAGAATCTATTCCATGCCTTTTTCCCTAGCTTCTGGTGGTTAGCTGGAAAATTTGGTGTTCAGTGGCTTCTGCCTCACTCCAGTTTCTGCCTTCATCTTTACATGCATTCTCCTGTGTATGTGTCTTTGTGCCCAAATTTACCCCTTTTAATAAGGACACCAATCACACTGGATTAAGGCCCACTTTAACGACCTCATTTTAACTTGATAAATATCCTATCTCCAAATAAGGTCATGTTTTGAGGTTCTGGGGGTTACAACTCCAACATATCTTTTTGGGGGAGACATAAATCAACCCATAACATTGAACTGCTTGGATTTGTAGATTTGTGTATTTCATCAAATTTGGGAAGTTTTTGGTCATCATTTCTTCAGATACTCTTTCTGCTCCTTTCTTTCTCTCTCCTCTTTCTGGGACTCCCATAATGCATATATTGGTGTGATTAATGATATCTCACAAATACCTCGGTCTCTGTTCACTTAATTCTTTTTTCTTTCTGCTCCTCACTATTTCAGTTGTCCTATATTCAAGTTCACTGACTCTTACGGCTGCTCAAATCTGCTATTGAACCCCTCCAGAGTATTTTTTGTTCCAGTTATTGTACTTTTCAGCTCCAGAATTTGATTCCTTTTTATAATTACTGTCTCTTTGTTGATACTTTCATTTTGATCCTTTATTGTTTTCCTGGTTTTCTCTAGTTCATTGTCCATGTTTTCCTTTAGCTCTTTGAGCATATTTAAGACAGTTGCTCTAAAGTTTTTGTCTAGTAAATCCACTATCTGGGCTTCCTAAGGGCTGATTTCTGTTTATTTTGTTCCTTGGAATGAGCCATGTTTTCCTGTTTCTTTGTATGCCTTCTGATTTCTTGTTGAAAATTGGGCATTGACTATTATATAACTCTGAAAATCAGATCACCCCCCACACACATCCTGGATTTAAAATTGTTGAAGACTAGTAGTTGGTTTATTTTAAGACTTTTTCTAACTATTCTTACAAATACTATTCCTAGTATGTGATCAGTGAAGTCTCTCTGTTCTTTTGGCTTGTGTTCAGCAAATGTTTATGTTGATTTCCTTGAATGTTGAAAGCTTGATTGGGTGTTTGCTTGGGTGCTATAAGCCTTTAACTGTTTCCCAGAGCTCTAACAAAGTTGGTTCAGATGGTTTCTCATTTTTTCAGTGTTTCTGTGGGGGAACGAGAGCTTGGAGCTTCAGAGTCTGCTGTTTTGCTGCTGTCATTTCTCTATTGAATTTTCCAATGTTCCATTTGGATAATGTGTTAATGGAAGAATATGAATAATACCTACTTAGAAATAAAGGTTTACAGTCTGTGCATCCAGACCTCCGTCCATTTCCTCCATCACATATAGTAGTCCCCCCTTGTCTGCAGGGGATACAAGACTCCCAGTGGACGCCTGAAACTGTGGACAGTACTGAACCCTGTATATTTGATGTTTTTTTCCTATACATGTATACCTAAGATACAGTTTAATTTATAAATTAAGCACAGCAAGAGATTAACAACAATAACCAACAATAAAATAGAACAATTACAACAATGTACTGGGGGGGAAAAAAAGAAAGGTTTAAAATGTTGTGAAAATAATTTATATGAAATAACAAAAGATTCAGAAAATTTCCACTTGCATTATTATACCCACAAAAGAGAAAAACTTCAGTTTTTGACCATTTGAGATGGATTTTAAAATATTTTTCATCTTAAGAATTGGTATTTGGAAAAATAAACATTGGTTTTGTTTTAGGAGCTGTGTTTTAAGTAGTATAAGAACTTCAGGAACTATGTTTTAAAGTAACCAAATAGTCCCATTTAATAAGATAAAGCTCTATTAAATTATGCAGTCATTTCACAAACTCTACTGGAATGATTGATTTAAAGAAGATTTATCAATTCACATTAAAACCATTAGATGGATGGCTGATGGGAAATTGGATATTCATACAATGCCAAAGTAGTACTACATGAATTACTTGGTGACCACAAGGGAAAAACGTAACTGTATAATGAAGGGATGAGAATCACCAGCCCTTTCCGTAGGTGAATCTTAGCATATCATTAGTGAGTCAGTAATATTATGTCTTGATGTGTTGCAACTTGACGTATTCTAGCGAAAAGGTTTGGCTTGAATCCATCAAACTTGTAGATATAACTCTCAGTTTGGGGGAAATTCCAGGGATAGGCCCTACTCAATGGAGGAACAAGATAAATAACAAGATGAAAACATAACCACAGAAATCCAGAAGATGGGGCATTCTGCAGAAAAATAGCACACTGTCTTTAACAAGACAGGGTCATTTTAAAAAGAACACTACACTAAATTATAAGACTTATTGAGATAACCAAATATAACATGTAGTCTTAGATTGGATACTGGGTTTGGTCAGTTAGGGAAATCTAATATGTTCTAGAAGTACTAGTAGGAACACTTACTGAAGCAGAAAAAGTGAGAATTGATAGAAAAAAATGCAGATTATCGAATTATATGTATGGTATGGTCTCATTTTTGGTACATACAAAAGTATGGAAAGTGTGCTTAGAAAAAGATCTAGGAGCAGGAGTTCCCTGGTGGTCCAGTGATTAGGACTCAGCGCTTTCACTGCTGTGGGCCTGGGTTCAGTCCCTGATCGGGGAACTAAGATCCCGCAAGCTGCACAGCGCAGCCAAAAACGAAAAAGAAAAAGACCTAGAAGCATGTACATTTTAGATATCTGGAAGAATATGATTTTTAAAAAATTTTGTTATGTTTATATATGCTAATTTTATATACTACTTCTGTAACAATATTTCAAATATAAATTACATGACAGTTTATATCTAATTCAATTCTAATATTTCATAATTTTATGAGCAGTGCCTATAAACATGCAACACTTAAATTTTAAGTTTCTATGAAACTACAGTGCTTTAATCCCTGCTTTAACTCTGTTTCTTAGATAGAGAGCCTGGATTTTTTATTTCTATTAAAGACAATTGAGGAATTCTATAAAAATGAAGATGCAGAAAATCTGGAAATCCTCTGTCCAGTTCAAGATCAAGCCTGTGTAGCTAAATTTGAAGATGGAGTTTGGTACCGAGCAAAAGTTATTGGTAGGAAACTGCACACTATTTCCTCAGTGAAATGTTATGCTTAAAAATTAATACCATTTGAGTCAGTACAAATTAAATCATGGAAGTGATTATTATTTGATCTTACCGTTTTGCTCTTTAGAAAGTTAGCAATAGTGTTGATAGATGAACCTCTGGCTCCTTAGATTTCATTCAATTTGACTAGGACTTAACCTTTTTTTTTTGTTTTCTAACGTTTGCCTTATTTAAAAAGTTAAATAGTGCTAAATGACTTACACATACTCCACTCTCCTCCAAAAAGGCAAATACTTTTTGTCGTTTATCTGTGTTGTTTCTTCTAAATAATATGTAATACTTTGTAGGTACTTCAGTCTTAGGTATTAATTATGTTAGATGAATTTTAGATCTCTTGTAGCTCTTTTGTCCCTTCTCTCCCCCCACATAGTTATTGATGTATCACAATTTTTAGTTATATTCTTATTCTATGCAAGTATTTTCAGTGCTACTCCCTAAAGTATACTGTAATTCTGAGTTAATAATTGCATCAGTTTTTCACTTTATTTTCTTTTATTGGGTTGGCCAAAAGGTTCATTTGTTTTTCCCGTAAGATGGCTCTCATAGCACTTAGTTGTCTTTAACTTCATTCGAAACAATTTTGTTAGATTGTATTGTGACAGCTGTCATATCAGCGTGCATTTTTAAAAAAACTTATCAAAATTGGTGAAATTTGTGTAGCTGTTTTAGTTTTGAAGATGGAAGAGAAAACAGCATTTTTGGCATATTATGCTTTATTATTTCAAGAAAGGTAAAAACGCAACTGAAATGCAAAAAAAGATTTGTGCAGTGTATGGAGAAGGTGCAGTGACTGATCGAACGTGTCAAAAGTGGTTTGCGAAGTTTCATGCTGCAGATTTCTCGCTGGACGATGCTCCGCTGTCAGGTAGACCAGTTGAAGTTGATAGCGATCAAATAGAGACATTAATTGAGAACAGTCAACGTTATACCATGCTGGAGATGCTTTTGAGTAGCTGACATACTCAAAACATACAAATCAAGGATTGAAAATCATTTGCACCAGCTTGGTTATGTTCATCGCTTTGATGTTTGGGTTCCACATAAGTAAAGCGAAAAAAACCTTCTTGACTGTATTTCCGCATGCAATTCTCCACTGAAACGTAACAAAAACATTCCATTTATAAAACAAATTGTGACGGAGGATGAAAAGTGGATACTGTACAATAATGTGGAACGGAAGAGATCGTGGGGCAAGCGAAATGAACCACCGCCAACCACACCAAAGGCCAGTCTTCATCCAAAGAAGGTGATGTCGTGTGTATGGTGGGATTGGAAGGGAATCCTCTATCATGAGCTCCTTCCGGAAAACCAAACGATTAATTCCAACAAGTACTGCTCCCAATTAGACCAACTGAAAGCAGCACTTGACGAAAAGCGTCTAGAATTAGTCAACAGAAAACACATACTCTTCCATCAGGATAGCACAAGACCGCATGTTTCTTTGATGACCAGGCAAAAACTGTTACAGCTTGGCTGGGAAGTTCTGATTCATCCGCTGTATTCACCGGACATTGCACCTTCGGATTTCCATTTATTTCGGTCTTCACAAAATTGTCTTAATGGAAAAAATTTCCATTTCCTGGAAGACTGTAAAAGGCACCTGGAACAGTTCTTTGCTCAAAAAGATAAAAAGTTTTGGGAAGATCAAATTATGAAGTTGCCTGAAAAATGGCAGAAGGTAGTGGAACAAAAAGGGTGAATATGTTGTTCAGTGAAGTCCTTGGTGAAAATGAAAAATGTGTCTTTTATTTTTAGTTAAAAAACCGAAAGAACTTTGTGGCCAACCCAGTAATCTATGGCTACATTTTCCTAGTAGTTTAAAACAATTTTCCACATGATTAGGCTTTTCAGATAATGCTGGTTTGATTTTTTTTTTTTTTTTTTTTTTTTTTTTTGGTAACAGTGAAAACATCCTTCTATTATCTGCTCCAATTAGACTGCTTGTCCCCTAGGCTTGTAATTCTGGGAGTTTATTTCACTTGTTTTCCTGAATTGGATTGCTTGTTTTCTGGATCCCATTTACCTTTTCGGTTTACTTCCATATTTTGGTGGAGCATTTTCCTCAGAATAAATGGAAGGGAAATTTTGAGACCTTCCATGTCTCCTGATTCTACTCACACATGATTGATAATTTGGGGAAAACTGTTTTTTAAATCCCATCCCATATCCATTTGTTTGTTCTTGTTTAAAACCGCATCTGCATTCAGGGACTTGAGGAATGGTAAGAATCTAATGGTGTCGTTACACTTGAGATTTTCTTTCTTGCATGAGGATTCCACTGGAAACAGGGCAAGGTCCCCTCACCTCTTTACCTTACTCTTAGGGTACACACGTCTTCTCAGGTACCTGAGCTGCTTGAGTGCCATCTCGAGCGGTGCCAGTGTTGTTCCATCTGCTTTCACTTCTACCAAGGGGCAGAGAATGCCCAGACTTTTTCCATTTTGAAATTACATGTACTGTATTAGTTTTTAAATTTGAAAGTAATGGCAACAAGTTTGGTAGCATTGTACATACGTGTGCTTAGGGGACTAAAGTCAGTCATATTCTGAGTATTTACAAAAAGGTCAGTTTATGATAGATCTTTATTCAAACTTCGGTGTGTTCAAACCTTCCAGAGGTTTCTTTGGTATCCTTTAAAATATGAAAACTAGTTTCACATAGAGGTTTGTTTCTGCTCATTTTTCACAATATCCCCAGATAATTTTTTTAAATTTCACAGTTAGATATTATTATACGAATGAACCTGTGTCTTGATCATTAAGTCTTTTGCCTTGTTTGATTACCTATGTTGACTAACAAACATTAAGTGCTTATTTTGTGCTTGGTTCTTTGCAGAGTACTTTAAATAGGTGAGTCCTCAAAAAGAGTCTTAATAAGATTTGATTCTATTGGCACACCCACTCTACAGGTGAAATAATGAGGCCTACAGAGAAAAAGTAACTTGCTCAGGGTAGTATCTTAGAGATATTAATTAGCTTTCTCAGAGTCACATGTCATTTAAGTGTCTAACTCCAAACCTAATTCTTAACTTTTAGGCCGTAACACCTAGCATTTGATGGCTATTTTGTTATCCTGATTTTGGTTGTCCTTTAGATATCTTTAAATTGTTAGTTTCTCATTCACCGAGTCTGAACAGGTATGCATTATGGTTGATTTTGTGAAGTTCACACAAAGAGATAGAGATATTTTATACATTAAAAAAATATTAAGTTTGTATGTTGAACATAAAAGCGTTCGAATCTAGTTGATTGTAGATCAGTCTAAATTTTGCTAGATAATTCTTTTTTTTCCAAGTTTGTGATTTCCAATTTCATAATTTTTGAAGGATTGCCTGGACATCGTGAAGTTGAAGTTAAATATGTGGACTTTGGCAATACAGCAAAAATAACACTTAAAGAAATGCGTAAAATAAAGGATGAGTTTCTGAATCCTGCAGAGAAGGTAATCTACTTATTATAAATCATAGGGTTAGAATATTAGCACAAATATGAAAGTATTTTTAGAAGTTATTTTCACTGTAGAAATGTTCTTTTAACTTCACTTTTTCTGTAAATAATTTCTGATTCATGGGCTATAGAAAAGAGTCTCTATAGTTACTGTTTAAAAAGTAATATGTATCTTAGCAAATAAGCATTAATTATAAACGTGTATATATTTGTGTCTTTATAAGTACTTACTGGTCTGCAGGTTTTAGTGTTATTTTGAAATATCTGTATAAGATAGTAAGAATATGATATGTGAAAAAAACTGATTACAAAAATGATTTTACTGTGATCCCATTTATGTTTTTTTTAAAAAATATTTATTTATTTATTTATTTATTTATTTTTGTCTGTGTTGGGTCTTCGTTTCTGTGCGAGGGCTTTCTCCAGTTGCGGCAAGCGGGGGCCACTCTTCATCGCGGTGCGCGGGCCTCTCACTATCGCGGCGTCTCTTGTTGCGGAGCACAGGCTCCAGACGTGCAGGCTCAGTAGTTGTGGCGCACGGGCTTAGTTGCTCCGCGGCATGTGGGATCCTCCCAGACCAGGGCTCGAACCCGTGTCCCCTGCATTGGCAGGCAGATTCTCAACCACTGCGCCACCAGGGAAGCCCCCATTTATGTTTAAGTATATATAACGTGTGCCAGAGAAAGAGAGAAGTCTGGAAGAATACGTATCAATAAAAAACTTATCCTTCTCTTGGAATCCTACTCCCCAGAGATAAGTTTAAGGAGGTTTATTTCCTAATTCATATACTCCTAGTATTTGAATTGTTATTAAACAGTATTTTTCATTTAAAAATGGGTAAAATGATACAGGAAAAATTTGAAAATACAGATGAGTAAAATGAGGGGGGAATCACTCAGAATTATTCAATATTTTTGATATATATACTTCTAAGATACATCATCTGTGTTTTTAAGAATTATGGGATTAGACTATATATAGTCCCATAACCTGATTTTTCATTTAACAATGTGTCATAATTCTTTCAATGGATGCTTATTATTCCAGTATCTGAGTATACAATAATTCATTCAACAAAATTAATTAATTTTCAACAGATTAATTAATTAATCTGTTTTTTTGTTTGTTTCATTTTTGGTTTGGATTTTTTTTCATAGGTAATTGGGGATTTTATTTTTTTAATTGATGTACAGTATTATATAAGTTGCAAGTGTACAATATAGTGATTCATGATTTTTTAAAGTTATACTCCATTTATAGTTACTGTAAAATATTGACTATATTCCCTGTGCTGTATAATATATCCTTGTAGCTTATTTTATACATAATAGTTTGTACCTCTTAATCCCATACTCTGTTGATTCCAACTGTTTGCATTTATAAAAGTACTGTTAGAGACATCTTTGGACATTTATTTGTTTTCTAAATATGTATTAAATTAAAATGCAAAGTTTAGTTTTGTACACGTTTAACACTTTATTTTAATTCTAAAATAACTCTAAATTAAGTTTACTTTCTTAATGGTGCAATTTTGTTTGACACAGGCAATTAAATGTAAGCTGGCCTATATTGAACCATGTAAAGGGACACTGCAGTGGTCAAAAAAAGCTAAAGAAAAATTTCAAGAAAAGACTCAAGATAAGTTTATGACATGTTCAGTCATTAGTAAGCTATTTCCATTTTTATTTGTTGCTATATGATCATAATTTTAAATAAGACTAACATTATGATATAACATTTGTCAGATCTTATAATAAATTCAGTGTGTCATCAGTATGAGTAGTGAGAGAGAACATTTATTGAGAACTGGGGACAATGGAATAATATCTTCTGCAGGCTCTAGAGCCTAAAATCAGCACATGAGGCAAAAATTTCCATTGAAGATCAAGTCACCCTCAGCGTGGCCTTTTGAAAGCCCTAAAGCCAGGAGTTAGCTTCTCTTGTTTCTCTTTGTTTTTGTCCTGGGTCTCTGTGCCTCATCTTGGAGTGATGGATGCTAAGGTATAATTTGCAGGAAAGTGAGGGGAGATGGGACATAACTGGTAAATAGTTTTTTTTGTTTTTGTTTCATTCTACTTGAGGGAATTTAAGTATAGGCTCTCGGCATGCCATTTTGAAAAAAGTTGCTTCTTTTTTGGAACAGTTTGGGTCTGAGATACACAGGCTGAGCGCTAGCCCACAGTTTGGTAACCCAGCAAGTTTAATGGCAAAATCTGATCTGAATTTACATGAAGATACAATGCTATATGTTGTATTGATCTCCTTTACAGTGAGATATATTCCACTTCAGGATAGTCATGTTCGCTTCTGAGCTGCTGCCTCAGAATCACTGTGGGTATTACAAAATAAGCAATATATGTTCTATATAGCTTTTCTCAATTTGAAGAGTTCTGAAACATGTCTGGCCCCAAGGGATTTGGATGGGGGATTTGAAAGCTGTTATTATCTGGGATTTTGATCTTTTCCAAAGCTGTGACCAACGTGGGCTGTGTTGGTCTTAACAAGTACTAGTGCAGGATACACACGAGCATGGTTACTTAGGGTTGACTTAAGGGATTTCCAAAGGTACTTTTTACTGTATCCATTTTTTTGATTTTCATCATACTCCCATCTAGTAAACCCAAAATATCATGAGATTATTAGCCTGTTTTACAAGGGAATTGAAGCTTAAAGATCATTGCTCAAGGCCACATAACCTAGAAATGATTGCATATTTGTGTTAATTTATTCACTTTAACATAAGACATTGTTCTGACGTAGTAGTTCTGTTGAAGAGGAATATGATGATAGAAATTGTACCCTTAGTCTATAGAATTTTTATGTCTGGATTCTCTGATATAAACAGTAAATTAAGGGCCTCTTAGTCTTGAGTAATCTCCACTGATTTTGAGCTGACTTTAACGTGCTTTAATTCTGCTTCTCAGCTTTCCTTTTGGTATTTTATTCTGTTGGTTTTTAGCTCTCCCTTTAACGTCTCCTCCCGAGGTTAACCCATGAAGACTTGACTCCTGGGTTTCTCTCTTGACTCCCCCTTTTTCATTCTCAATTACTTGTTATACCAGTAATATCTAAACACAAGTTGTAGTGTATCTTAACCTAGAAAATTTGATTTAAGGAATGCCAGAAGGCCCCACCGACCTAAAACATCTTTCCCCATTAACCTGCACAGTGATGAGATTAGTATACATTTTTACCTTACAAAGCAAGAGACATTTAAATTTTAATTAGGAGCAGAGCAGGGAAGATGGTGAAGGTACAGCACCATGGGAAGCTGGCCCTGTGGAATAAAGAACTTGTGCACGGGCAGTATGAAATCAAAGCACTAAAGGGAACACAAGAGATGGAAAGTGAGATTAGAGTTTACTGAGGCTCAGAGTTGCTTAGCTTTTTGTTTCTAGATAATTTATCTGGTCCATTAAAAAAGTAGTCAGGAATGATTTTTCAGCTCTTGAAAAAAAGCTTTCTAACATGTATTCTTATAACTGGGTAATACAGGATGTTACTGCTGGTAATGACTTATCTTTTTATTTGGAATCGTCATTCTCTTAGCACCTGCCAGCTACTATTGTATAGAAGTATAGGCATAAACTGATCTCAGTGCATAGAACTGTGTGTTTCCTAAAGAAATTCCTCTGTCATTTATTCAAATGCATATTGAGCAGGCCCTGTATGCTATGTACTATAAATAAGTAAATAGGCACACGAGGTGTAACTTCACCCTCAGCTAACTCCCAGTTTAGATTAAGAAATAGACCTAATGGTTTGTCCTAAAAACAGAAGGATGGGGAAAAATTCCACTTAATGCTCTGGGTTGAGTTTTTGTTGTTTTAAACTTTGTGCTGTTTTTTTTTGTTGTTTTTTGGTGCCATTCTTATAAAAGCTGTAAAACTTCGCAAATAAGCACTGGCCTGAATTAACTTTCATTCATTTCTTTTGTCCTCTGGAACTTGGCAGAATCCAATAAAACAGTTTAAAAACACAACAGAATGCTGCTTCAATAAATGTATGTCACTATGTTTTTTCTGAATCTAAAAGCTTTAAGCTGCTTTTGGTTCATTATGGAACAGTACACAATAACCTAAAATGAAAATTTTATTAACATTGGCAGTTCTTTTATGTGTGAAAAATGCTACTTTTACCCCTAGAGAGAGACTGACATTATTGAGCAGGAAACCTCATGGATGCAAAATGAAGGAAATTAAGTTCTCAGGTTTTTAAAAATTGCTTTTTAGTATATTTTGGGACATATTTATTTCTTTCCCCAAACTAGTCTTAATGGTTTTACAGAAATTCTGGAAGACAATGTGCTCTTAGTTGAGCTTTTCGATTTTCTTGGTGCTCCTGGAATGACTCCTACCAGTATTAATGACCAGCTAGTCAAAGAGGGCCTAGCATCTTATGAAGTAGGGTAAGTGGACCTGTAAACTTTTATTTTTAGTTCATATGTAACACTTCACAAGAAGGGAAACTGGCATATCATTCCCCATTGATTATCTGCTTAGGCTATAGACTTGGGAGCTTTTCCCTGTTAATGGGTCAGTAAAAAGAGAAGGAAAAATAATTGGAGTCTTTAGCCTAGTGGGAATAGAGTGGCTTTTTCCTTCATCTATAAGGGATTCTACAACAACAAGAATGGCTCCTGGAGATGGAGGGTGCTTCTAAGAAAAGGAGACTGGCATCTTATTCTCGGTGGGATGTCTGCTTAGGTGGCCTCCTGAACCTTTTGTGAAGAGGATCAGGAAGAGAAACGGCAGGGTAGAGCGTGAGCATAGTAGTAGAGAAGCCCATGTTCTCATCTGGAGAAATGTGAATTTTTCCTGGGTTCAAGTAGATACTTTCAAAGAGACCCAGGCTTGAGCCATTGTGCTAATACCCAGGCCAGGCCAGTGGTTGAGGCGACCCCAGAATCAGAAGAGCAGAGTGGTGCTAGGGAGGGTGGGAGGGTTTGAAGTCAAGACACAGCAGTTCTTCCACAATAGTGACTTGTGCAGTGAGGTTGGCCCCTGAGGGGTCTTCTGAAGAACTCCCTCTCACAGCCATTAAGAAAAAGCCAATATTTGATAACACCCACACGTGATGCCTGCCAGGGTAAGCCAGAGAAGCAGTGACATGACACCCAGCAGAGGCCTGCAGTGACATGCTTAGCATGTGGTCTGGCTCTCCCCCCGCCTCCACCCTACCAAGGGAGGAATGGAGCTAGTAGCAGAAGAGAGGGCCTGCCCTTTTTCCACTGTAGGTCCTAAGCGAGGGAGGGAAAGAAAGGAGGGGAAACATTTCAATGTATTGGACTGAGTTTTCTTTTTTTTTTTTTTTAAAGTAGGGTTATTGAGATATATAACATATACAATAAGAAATTCACTCTTTTTAGGTACAATTATGAGTTTTGATAAATACATATAGTCATGCAACCATCATCACAGTCAAGATGCAGACAATTTCCATCACCCCTCAGTTCCCTCTTGTGCCTTTATGTAGTCAGTCTCCTTCCGCCACACCCGCTCCTTGGCAGCTGCTGATCTAATTTCTGTCTCCATAATTCTGACTCTTCCACAACTTCATATAAATGGAGTCATATAATATTTTGCCTTTTTGTGTCTGGCTTTTCCATTTAGCACAATGCTTTTGAGATTCAGTCATGTTGTTGCCTGTATCAGTAGTTCTCATTGCTCTGCTCATTTCATTGTATGGATGCACCACAATATTATATATTCACCAATTGATGGACATTTGGGCTATTTCCAGTTTGGGGAGATTTTATGAATAGAATTTGCATACAGGTGTTTGTGTAGACATATGTATGTTTTCTTTTCTCTTGAGTAAATACCTAGGAGTGAAATTGCTGCTTGTAAGGTAAGTTTATTTCTAACTTTATGAGAACCTGCCAGATGTTTGTGTATGAGAGTTCTATTCTCCATTCTTGCCAGCACTTGAATTTATCATTTTGTGTTTATACTAGCCCTTCTGATAGGAGTATTGTGGTATTTCATAGTGGTTTTCATTTTAATTTCCTTAATGACATTAAGGATCTTAACAAGTGCTTATTTGCTGTCTGTATCTGTTCTTTGCTGAAGTATCTTTTCAGATGTTTTGCCCTTTTAAAACATTGTTGCTTACTGTTATTGAAATATGAAAGTTGTTTATACATTCTAGATACAAGTCTTTCATTAGCCATGTGTTTTGCAAATATTTTCTTCCAATCTGACTCCTAAAGTGTCTTTCAAAGAGCAGAAGGGGGACTTCCCTGGCGACGCAGTGGTTAAGAATCCGCCTGCCAATGCAGGGGACACGGGTTCGATCCCTAGTCCGGGAAGATCCCACATGCTCCGGAGCAACAAAGGCCGTGCGCCACAACTACTGAGCCTGCACTCTAGAGCCCGCGAGCCACAACTACTGAAGGCTGCTTGCCTAGAGCCCGTGCTCCGCAACAAGAGAAACCACCGCAATGAGAAGCCTGCGCACCGCAACAAAGAGTAGCCCCTGCTCGCCGCAACTGGAGAAAGCCCACACGCAGCAATGGAGACCCGACGCAGCCAAAAATAAATAAATAAATAAATTTATTTAAAAAAAAAAAAAGAAGGTTCTGGTTTTGAAGTTCAGTTTTACAGTTTTTTTTCTTTTATAAATTCAGGCACTTGTGTTTAGGTAAGAAATCTTTGCCTAACCCCAGGTCATAAAGGTTTTCTCCTGTGTATTCTTCTGAAGTTTTATAGTTTTTTGTTTCATATTCAGGTCTGTCACCCTCTTTATTCTGTTAGATAGGCTTTGTTTTCTGGAGCAGCGTTGGGTTCAGAACGTGGAGCGGAGGGCACAGAGTCCCCGTGCGCTTCCTGCCCCGCGCGGGCACAGCCTCCCCGCCATCATCAGCCACCAAGGGGTTGTGTGCGCTGCTCTCAGTGAGGCTGCACTGATGTGTCAGAATCATCAAAGTCCATGGTTTATATTAGTGTATGTTCTGTGGGTTTTAACATAATGTAATGACTTGAATCCACCATTGTAGTATCATGCAGAGTATTTTCACTGTCCTAAAACTCTGTGAGAGCCTATTCATCCTTCCCTCCCCTCTAGCTTCTGGCAAGCATTGATCTTTTTACTGTCTCCGTAGTTTTGTCCTTTCTACATTGGAAACATACAGTCTGTAGCCTTCTCAGATTGGCTTCTTTCACTTAGTAATATGCACTTAGGGTTCCTCTGTGTCTTTTTCTGGCTTGACAGCTCATTGCTTTTTAGCACTGAATAATATTCCATTGTCTAGTTGCACCACAGTTTATTTATCCATTCACCTACCGAAGGACATCTTGGTTGCTTCTAAGTTTTGGCAATTATGAATAAAGCTGCTATAGACATTGCGTGCAGGTTTTTGTGTGGACATAAGTTTTCAACTCCTTTGGGTAAATACCAGGTAGCACAGTTGCTGGATCCTATGATAAGAGTATGTTTAGTTTTATTAGAAACCGCCAAACTGTCTTCCACAGTGGTTGTTCCAGTTTGCGTTCCCACCAGCAGTGAGTGAGGGTTCCTGTTGCTCCACATCCTCGCCAGCATTTGGTGCTGTCGGTGTTCCAGATTCTGGTGGCTCTAGTAGATGTGTAGTGGTGTCTCATATTTGCTTCAGTTTGTATTTGCATAATTCTTACCTCACACTATACAAAAAGGCTAGCTTAAATGGATTATACTCTTAAAATTAAGAGCTAAAAGTAAACTTCCAGAAGAAAAAAGGAGGAAATCTTCAGTACAGTGGATTGAGCAAAGATATCTAAAGACACCAAAAGCACAGTCCATAAAAGAAAAGAAATGATAAGTTTGTCCTCATCGTATTTAAAACATGTACATTTCAAAAGACACTATTAAGTAAGTGAAAGACAAACAACAGACTGGGAGAAAATACTTGCAGAACGTGTCCTATAAAGGACTTGTATTTGGAATTCCTAGAACTCTTAAAACTCAATAAGAAGACAGTCCAACCAAAGAAAATGGATAAAATGTATGAACAGAGATTTACCGGAGAAGATATACAATTGGCTAATCGGTACATGAAAGATGCTCAATGTCATTAATCATCAGGGCAATGCAGATTAAAGCCATAATGAGGTACCATTTCTCCCCCACTAGAACAGCTGTTATATATAAGACAGGCAATTACAGATGCTGGTGAGGACGTGGAGTAACCCTCATTACTGGGGGACGTAGAATGGTGTGTAGCTCTTTGGAAAATGGCTTGTGGATGTCTCAAAATTTAAACAAAAAAGTACCATAAAACCTAGCAATTCCTCTCCTAGGTATCTACCCAGGAGAAATGAAAACATATGTCCATACACAAACTTGCAAGCAGTTGTTCATAGCAGCACTATTCATATTCTAGCCAAAAACTGGAAACAGTGTAAATATCCAGTGACTGGTGAATAGACAAAACACAGTATATTCCTGCAGTGGGATATTGTTCGGCCATAAAAAGAAACAAACTGACACGTCTACTTCATGGATAAACCTCGGAAATTTTTTTAAAAATATTTCTTTATTTGGCTGTGCTGGGTCTTAGTTGCAGCACGTGGGATCTTCTTTGCGGCATGTGGCATCTAGTTCCCTGACTAGGGATCAAACCCAGCCCCCCGGAATCGGGAGCACAGAATCTTAACCACTGGACCACCAGGGAAGTCCCTAAACCTCAGAAATTTTAATCTAGGTAAACGAAGCCAGAAACACGAGATTGCTAATTGTATGATATGTCCAGAAAAGGCAGACTAATAGATACAGAAAGTAGATCAGGGGTTGCCTGGGGCTAGAAGTAGGCACAGGGATTAAGGGTAAGTGGACATGGGGTGCCTTATGGGGGTGTATGTGTGAAAATGTTCTAAAACTGATCGATGCTGACGGTTATACCATTTGGTAAAGTTACTGTCATATACTTGAAATGGGTGAACTTTTTGACATCTAAGATACACCCCAATAAACTTGTTTTTTTAAAAAAAAATAGCCCATTAGCTAATAGTCCTTCTTATTGTTCAGTTATATAAGCGAGAAATATTTACAGGCTGACTTGTTATGCTGTACTCAGTGGTGAGTAAGGTTGGTTTGTAGTAGGAAAGGAGATGGTCAGTCTGACCTTTCAGTGCGATAAGGGCTGTGCAAAGGGTAATTACAGTGCTGTGGGAATCCTGGAGGGCTCACCAGTGGAGCTCTCACTTAAGCTGAATTCTTTAATACAACCAGGAGTGAAGGCCTGCATTCAGGAAAAATATGTGTGTTTATGTATTGTTAGTACAGTCACACAGCTAACGGACAGAAAAAAAGGTAGTAGTGGCTGGTATGGCAGGAGAAACGCAGAGACTATATAATTGAGGAACCTCAGTCACTGAGAAGTAAATTACAGTACTTTTCAAACACTTGAATGTGTTTGCACTTTATCCCTTGAAAAGGGGAGCTATTGAAGGATTTTAAACAGAGGACTGAGAGATCTGCATTTTAGAAAGCTGTCTCTGATGGCAAGTTTTCGAAAAACACCTGGAGATGGAAAATGGCTAGATCATGAAACATAAAGGAGGTGATGAGCATCACAAGACCCTGCTGCTCATTGTAGGTGAGGAAGAGGAAGGAGTTGAGGTTGACTGTGAGGATCACTGGCCTGACCACCAGTGACTGGTGACACTGTTCTCTGAGAACAGAGCACAGGTTTGTGGAGAGAGTGAAGGCAACACCTGCTCTGGGTGTATTGTGTGAGGTCCTGTGGCTATTAAAGCAGAGGGAGAATCTCCAAGCAGCAAAAGCATTGTGCAGTGGTCGGGAGCCGTGGGTCACACCCTCGGCCGTGGGACCGCAGGAGTCACGTGATGAGAGGGAGGAGCAGGCATTGCAGTGGCTAAGGAAGGTGGGTGAGGGGAGCAGCAGGCATGTTTACTCACCCTTAGTGCTCAGGCTTGTACTCAGCAAGGGCAAATCCAGGTCTCCTGGGTCAGCCTGAAATTTGTACCATTTGGGAGACCCCATTTTAAGAAAAAGAATACAAAATTGTAACTATAGAATTAAAAAAACAAAAGTAATATTTATGTAGACTGGCAAAAGAAATCAACAAATTACAGATTTTCAAAAGTTGACAAATACCACAAATGTTAGAAAATTCAGACTCATCTGTAAAATACTTTCTTTTTTAGCTGTATACTGATTACCACATGAAATGTCAGATTTTGTGATATCCCTATGGAGAGAACAGAAAAGTAATCCAGTCTTTTCTCTAGTGTGGCTGATTGAAATTTGTTTATTGGTAATTTTTTTTAAGTTTTTTTTTTTTAGAGCCATAGCTCAATTATTGGTAATGTCATGTAAATTTCTAAAAATCAGAGTTAATTTTAGGAGACTCTATTATTTCTTTCATGGATTATACATATATTATGTATATACATAATATTCAAGACATTTCAAGTTTTATTATAATGAATCTTTAATACAGTTTGATTTGACATTTATTAATGTATTGATTTATGATTTAATTTGTTTATTAACAGGGTAACCCTATTTCTCATCCAAACTGGGACATGTTTAAGAATGAAAGAGAAGCACTGTTATGCCAGAAAAACAAGTGTACAGTGGCTCAGTTACTCGTTACACGTAGTGGTGCATTAGCTTTGTATTGAACCTTGTTTTCATGTGTGACACTAAGGTTGTGGGAGCATTTCTGGAACCCACTGCTGCACCAAGATGGCTAGCAATAGCGTAACTCCACAGGACGTGTCGTGAGCCACAAAACTGTATCCCACTAAATCCAAACTAAATGTGTCTCCAACTCAGCTTCCTCTTAGCCAACCCAGAATGCTTTGGCTAACACCCAAGATGAGAAAAAATAGGACAGAGGAAAAGTGAGAGTGGAAAGAGCCCGTGATCTTAACTAATTGCAGTTACAATATTTACTTTTGAAAATTTTATGAAAGCACATTGCTTTGCCCCTCCCAGGGTACCAGTTTTCATAAACCACCTCTGCTGCTCTGGCAGCCCAGCCGGTCTCCTTGCCCTTCCACACCCGGACTGCCGATTCCTGAGGACCGCAACCAGTCCCACTGTCTTCATAGAATCTACTGCCTGTCCTCAGAGTAGCACATGAGCTTCCCTGGGTCAGTGCGTGCCCTGAGCACCTGAGGCCTAAGCGGAAAAGAGCTGTGAAGTCCCACAGTCTAGTCTGTTGGGCTCAGCTATATCATGTACGCACACCATCCTTTATAAGATAAAACATGATGCTTCCCAAATATTCTGGCCCCTGTCTACCTTAAGTTTCATGCCATGTCCTACTGCTTTACTATGTCAAAGCTACATGTTTTCTTTTGGTTTCTGGAATGCCTCACTAACTTCTACTTGTCCTTTTAAAATCTCAATTGAAATGTCATTTAATCAAGAGAAACCTTCTCCAACTCACAGACTGGGTTAGATTTCGCTGGCCTATGTCCTTGTTCTGTATAATTTTTTTTGTGTGTAATTATGTGATCTCTCAGTATCACAATAGCATAAGCTCCAGGAAGACAGGAACCCTGCTTATTTTGTCCACTGCCATATCTCTGGGATCTAGCATTCTTGGCTCACAGTATGTACCCAGGAAATATTAGTTGAATGAAAGAAATGAGTACCTGGGTCTGGAGCATAGAAGAGAGACCTGGTTAGGTGATTCAGATGGCGAGTTAACATATACATAATAAACGAGTCCATCACTTTCATCAGTCATCCCAGTCTTCCTAGGTGAAGATGCAAGTCTGAGCATTATCACTTACAGGAGAGAGAAGTTAAAAAAAAAAAAAAAAAAAGATCGGGAACCTGAAACTAAAGAAAAACCAGGAACCAAAGAGAACATTTCAAGAAGGAAAGAGTAGCTAGTTTAGGCTCAGAGTTGATGTTGAGTAAGGACTGAAAACTGTCCATTAGATTTAGAAGGAAAAATTGTTAGTCTCCTTGGTTAGCAAAATCTCAAGCTTATTGTGAAAGAACTTAAGTTTTTTCCTTTAAAGAAATTTTGACATTAATTATTTGTGATTAGAATCTGAACTAATCTGATTCATTAAACATTCTAAACACTTCAATAATTTTGCTTATTAAGATATTTTAAAATAGCAGTTGTTTTCCACTTATATTCTCAAACGGATTGATACTTTTTAGTCAAGGAGAAATATTCAAGTTACCAAAAAAAAACACTGAATAATTCTATTCCTTTGTGAGTACAAAATATCAGTGGGAAATTGTGTAATTGTGAGCACACTTGGTATTTTAAACTGTTTTTAAAATAGAAAGTTTGGCTTTTACATTTTTTTTTCTCTTTGTCCTTTGTTAATCATTAAGAACTCTTTTTTAAAAAAAGACTAAAATTTCTGTTAGTATCAAAACTGCAAAGCAGTGAATCATATCTAAAAATTATTCATCTCTAGATCTAAGCAAATACAAACATAAATATTTTGCAAACTACTCTTTTTGCTAATGGGTTTTGTTATTTTTCAGATATACCCTCAAAGATAATTCCAAAAAGCATACTGAAGTATGGGATCCTTCTCCAGAAGAAATTATTTCAAATGAAGTAAACAACTTAAATCCTGTATTTGCAAAATCTCTACCTAATGAGGATCTGCAGTCACTTTATTATAAGGAACTGCCTGTGTACATCTGCAGTGTAGTGTCTCCTGAGAAGATTTATGTTCAGTGGTTATTAACAGAAAACTTACTTCATAGGTATAACATTCAAAGAAAACATTGTGCATGTAGCTTTATTCTTTCTTCTGTATTTCGTGTCAAAGATCTAGAAGTCATAAATCCAGAATTTTGAAAGTACAAAATTATTTCAGCTAAATATTTACTAAAAAACCAGTTAAAAGTATACAAATAGTATTTTTACTGGTTATTTTCACTGTGTTAGGGTTTATAAATTCCACAAATGCTTACTGAGTGCCTATTATTTGACAGCCAGTATTATAGGTGTTGGGGATACAGTGGTAAAAACATGGACAAGCTTGTGCTGTCATGGAGCTTAAATTCTAGTAGAGGGAGTGACAGTGAACAGAGTATTCAGTGCAGCAGATGATGATGAAGATGAGAAAAATCAAGCGGTGGGGGAGGAGGACCTCACAGAGTCAGTGACTCTTGAAATGGACCCTGAAGGCAGGGAGGGAGGGAGCCATGAAGATGCCTGGGAGAAGCTCACGTCAGGCAGAGGGAAGAACTAGTTCCAGACCCTGCAGTGGAAATGTGCTTGGGTGTCCAAGGAAGAACAAGGTAGCCGGTTTGTTTGGAATAGAATGAGGGAGGGAGGACAGTAGAAGACAGGGAGTCAGGGAATTGTACGTTACAAGAAAAGGTTTCGAGAGTTAAAATTTTTTTTCTTTACATAGTTTAGGGGAAAAGATGGTCGCTGCTTATGAAAACTCAAAATGGGAACCTGTTAAATGGAAGAATGATATGCACTGTGCTGTTAAGATCCCAGATGAAAATCAGTGGCAAAGGGGCCAGATCATCAGAATGGTTACAGACACATTGGTAGAGGTAAATGCAGCGTTAAAAATATAATCATGAAAGTGAATGCATTTTGTATTTTCATCCAATTTTTATTATGCTTTTCAGTTTGCAAAAAAAAATTTTTTAAGCACTGTCTTTCCATAGACTTAAAGTTATTGTTTTCATAGGTCTTGCTGTATGACGTGGGTGTTGAACTAGTAGTGAATATTAACTGTTTAAGAGAACTTCAAGAAAACCTAAAGACAATGAGAAGATTATCTTTGGAATGCTCTCTTGTTGATATAAGGTAGTTTTTAGCTGAGTAAATTTTCTCATTATTGAATATGACTTTAAATATGTTTGTTTTTGGGTGGATTCTTATCATTTTTGATTTTTCTGACATATTCTGAAATTTTCATAAGATCTAGTTGATTTATCTAGTTAATTTTAAGGTTTTAAGAAGCAGGAAAGAGGAACTTCCCTGGCGGTCCAGTGGTTTAGACTCTGCACCTCCACTGCAGGGGGCGTGGGTTCAATACCTGGTCAAGGAGCTAAGATCCCACATGCCGCGTGGTGCGGCCAAAAAATTAAAAAACAAAAAAACAGGAAAGATAAAAATATGAAGCACATAAACTTTGGTGATATCTAGAAAGAACTCAAACTGTTAAAAAAAAAACCTTGAGGCACACAAGCAGGTAGAAATAAAATGTATTTCATAAGCTTAGAATTGCATGGAAAGCTAAAAATGTGTAAATTACCAGAAAGAGTGAACTAGGATTCTGGGAAATGGCAAGGCATAATTGTAGAGTCTGCTAGAATCCTACCATAAACACATAAACATGGATGCAAATCTGCAGACTGCATGGTCAACATCTACAACGAAAGTAGGCAACACAAGCAGGTGGGGTGCTACACAAACCAGACCCTGTGGTGTCACACTTGTGGGGGAGGATGGAGAGGGAAAGCTGCCTGGGGTCCTCACAGGTCTGAAAATAGGAATTGGCAACAGCGTTTCACTGGAGCACGCGCGCCAACTTGAGAACAGCAACCAAAACTGAGATGCAGGGTGCTCTTTGTAGTTGAATGCGAGAGCTCTGTGACAGGCCGGTGTTTCATGGTACTGAAGCCTTCTTAGCCATACAAGCTCTCTTCCAGGACCCCCAGACAGAGGAGAATCTGCTGGGAAGAGAGCCTGATTTGAGCAAGGCAGACAGTGGGGCAAAGGAAAGAAAAGATGCAGATAAAAGTAGAGAGCAAGGTATGAAGCCATGTTGTCTGTCACTTTGGGAGAATGACACAAGTCAGAGTTCCAGAGCCATGAAGCTCGGAAAGCAGTTGTGATCCCCCCCTTCTTTACTTCACTTAAAACATTAGTGAAAGAAAGGATTACAGTCGAACTCCTTACAAATTATTATGAGAAAAGAGAATTAGGAGCCAAATAATCCCTAGAGGCAGTGGAATCCACAAAAAAGACAGGCTTACAAAACAGTGATATTTCAAAGTAAACTAAAAAATTTAGAAAATGATAGACACTGTGAAGAACAACATAAAATAGAATTAGAAAAACTCAGAAATAAGATTGATTACAGAAAAAGGAAGATTTGAAAAGAGATGATAGCACTCAGGAAGGAAAAGAAAATCATATCAGAATGTAGACTAAACTAGAAAAAACACAAAGCAAGTAAGTAATAGAAAATGTCATAAAGAGAAATACAAGGGACTTCCCTGGTGGCACAGTGGTTAAGAATCCACCTACCAATGCAGGGGACACGGGTTCGATCCCTGGTCCGGGATCTCCACATGCTGCAGAGCAACTAAGCCTGTGCGCCACAACTACTGAGCCTGCATTCTAGAGCCCGCAAGCCGCGACTACTGAGTCCGCGTGCCACAACTACTGAAGCCCGCGTGCCTAGAGCCTGTGCTCCGCAACAAGAGAAGCCACCGCAATGAGAAACCTGCACACCGCAACAGAGTAGCCCCCGCTCACTGCAACTAGAGAAAGCCTGCGCGCAGCAACGAAGACCCAACGCAGCCAAAAATAAATAAGTAAATAAATTAATTTAAATAAATAAATAAATGTTTAAAAAAAGAAATACAAGATCAAAAGGAGGGCAGATCTTTTTAATTAAAAAATTAAAAATCCAAAGGATTTAAAAGAAAAGATACCTAAAGTAGACAGAGACCTAATATACATGTAATAGGAATGTCAAAGAACAAGACTAAAAGAAATAGATCAAAACAAATACTAAAAACCCAATTCAAAAAAGTGTCCCTAAAATAAAAGACTATTTTTAAAAATACATTGAAAAGGCACACTGCCTATCTTGGAAAATCGGTTCAGGAATGCCAACACTGAGAGATTATCTAGTAAAATCATTGATTCACGAGAGAAATAAAATAACATTGTCATTACCAACACTTTATGCCAGAAGGTAAGAGAGTAACATTCTAAAAATACTCAAAAGAAAATGGCAAGCTGTGGGTTTTATATCCAGCCAACTGACTTTCAGGTATTGATATAAAGACCACAGAATACTGATTTCATCACTCAGGGAATATTGTTTCCAGGAACGGGCCCTGTAAGAGAAAAAGTTTTAGGTAACCAACAAGAGAGATTTTGACATAAGGACTGTGGTGAGCATTACATTTATTTTACCAAAAGAACCAAAATTAAATGATCGTTATTAGGGAAACAGTATAGAATGCAAAGTAGATCAGCCGCAATTTCAAAGAATGGAGGGAGAAAAGAGAGTATATGTGAGTAGTTGAATCAACTTCCTGTTGTCACATTGGTATTAACTAGGAGTAAGTACTTCAAATAAGAAGTTGGGGAAAAGAGAAGAGGTTACTAACGATATCGATTTAACGTTAGAACAACATTAATATTTTATGCAGATGAATCAGTAAAAATAGTAAGTAAAATGAAATTAACTGTATGTAGTGGTGGTATAGCCTCTCAGAGAGGAACTTTTTCAAGTGACTTTAAAACACAATAAGTTGACTGTACATACTTACCAAAATATATCCTAAGGACAAGAAATAACTGCCCCCACAAGTCAGCTGTTTTTATTAATCCCAGAGTTGGTTGTAGTGTTACTGAAGCTGTTGTGTGTGTGTTGTGGGATAATTCAAAATAGTAATTATGTACATATCATTAAGAACAGGTGTGGTTGTTAGATGGGAAAAATGTAAGATTAAGGTTGATTTACCTTGTACTCCTGATTTTGAATTCAAAGTATCAGTAGAAACTGATAAGGTATTTAATTATAAAAAATACATATTATTTAGCCTTGTAACATGAAGGACCCAGTAGCATTGAGCCATGCTGGTGCACAAATTGTGGTCTCCAAATACCATTTCCCACTAAAAGAATTCAGTGCTCTTTGGGAAAATGTCTGATTCCAGGTCTTGGGCAGGAAATACACAGTGTGAGCCTAGAATATCTTGACCTAGCAAAAAGCAAGAAAGCTATAAATAAATAGATAGATGGATGGATAGATAGATTATGACAAAAGGACTCAGTAGCCAACCTGAATAAACTTCCACTGACCAAAGATGGGACAGTTTGAACAGCAGTAGGATGATTATTATGTTGTATCAAAGCATTTGATATGTTTAAGTCTCTAAATTCATAAAGTGATTTAAAAAAAAAAACTTACTGATCACTTTTAGAGGATTCTAGGGAACTAGTTCATTATTCTGAAAATTGGTAAATAAGGGAAATGAGCACTTGTTTTTCCTGTACAATCTATATCTCGAGATAATCAATTAGGTGATAAGGGAAAGTTGTTCTTTATAAGCATTCCTGCTAACAAAGGAGGAATGATATCATTGGAATACCACCATTTTACAACCCTTATATACTAAGGGATCTAGACATAATTGTTGGTGGCTGCTAACATCACAAAAAGAGAATCAGACATTATGTACCTCCTGAGGGAAGTACACAGCACCATCTCTGAATAGTATTGCTGAAAAAAGAAATATGCGAACCTGAATCTGATCAAGACTCTAGACCTAACTATAAATTTAAAGGAAATACAAGAGACAGATGAACATGTTAAACACCATGAGAATGCAATCAGCTAAATTCAGACCATTGAAACTGCAAACCAACTCTGTTTATTCAACAGAAAATTACAAGGGAAAGAGATGGAAGGGGCACTAAAGATACATATTGCCCATTCATGATGTATGGATTTTGTTTACTTTACCAATTCAGACTGTTTTGAAACATCAGGAAGAAAATGAACACCATCTGAATAGTTGATCTTAAGAAATTATTAATTTTTAATGTGACAACAGTACTGTGGTTGTGTTTGTTTAAAAACATTTAGTTTTGGAAATGCAAACTAAAATCTTTTCAAATGAAATAATGTTAAATCTGGGACTTAAAAATAATCAGGGGCTTCCCTGGTGGCACAGTGGTTAAGAATCCGCCTGCCAATGCAAGGGACACGGGTTCGATTCCTGGTCCGGGAAGATCCCACATGCTGCGGAGCAACTAAGCCCGTGTACCACAACTACTGAGCCTGTGATCTAGAGCCCGTGAGCCACAACTACTGAGCCCACGTGCAACAACTACCCGTGCTCCGCAACAAGAGAAGCCATCGCAATGAGAAGCCCGTGCACCGCAACAAAGAGTAGCCCCCACTCGCTGCAACTAGAGAAAGCCCGCATGCAGCAACGAAGACCCAACTCAGACATACATACATACATACATACATACATACATACATACATACATAAATATTTAAAAAAATAATCAGGGATTGGAGTGAATACATGGGAATATGATGAAATAGAATTGGTCATGTATTGACAGTTGTCAAAGCTGAATGATAGATGAGATTTATTCTCTCTGCTTTTGAATATATTTGAAAACTATAATTGAAAAACAAATTGAAAATTTTTAAAGTTGAATTCAGCAGATTTTTTTTATTATATAAATTTCAGGTGTACAGCATTAAATTTGACATTTGTATTCACTGCAAAGTGATCACACCACAAGCCTAGTTACCATCCATCACTGTTATAATTGACACCCTTCACCCTTTGCACCCATCTCCCAACTCCCTTCCCCTCTGGTAAGCACTAATATGATTTCTCTATGTATGAGTTTGTTTTTCTTTTGTTTGTTGGTTGGTTTTTTAGATTCCACATATGAATGAAATCATGTGGTATTGTCTTTCTCAGTCTGACTTATTTCATTTAGCATAATATCTTCAGGGTTCATCCATGTTGTCAGAAATGTCAAGATTGCATTCTTTTTTATGGCTGAGTAGTATTCAATTGTGCGTATATCACGTCTCCTTTATCCATTATTCCATTTTATGGACCCTTAGGTTGCTTCCATATCTTGGCTGTTGTAAATAGTGCTGCAGTCCACATAGGGGTGCAGATATCTTTTTGAATTAGTGTTTTCAGGTTCTTCTGGTGAATACCCAAAAGTGGAATAGCTGGGTTATATAGTAGTTATTTTTTTGAGGAACCTCCATACTGTTTTCCAATAGTGCTGTACCAATTTACATTCCCACCAACAGTGCAGGAAGGTTCCCTTTTCTCCACATCGTTGCCCACACTTTTTATTGGTTGTCTTTTTGATAATAGGCATTCTAACAGGTGTGAGGTGATACCTTCTTGTGGTTTTGATTTGCATTTTCTTAATAATTACTGATGTTGAACATCTTTTCATATATTTGTTGGCCATCTGTATGTCTTCTTTGGAAAAATGTCCATTCAAATCCTCTGCCCATTTTTTAATCAGGCTGTTTGGGGGTTTTTGTTGTTGAGTTGTATAAGTTCTTTATAATTTTGGATATTAACACTTTATTGGATACCTGATTTGCAGAATATCTTCTCTCATTCAGTAGGTTGCCTTTTCATTTTGATGGTGGTTTCCTTTGCTGTGCAGAAGCTTTTTAGTTTGATGCAGTCCCATTTGTTGATTTAGTTTCCCTTGCCTTTGGAGTCAGATCCACAGAAATATAGCTAAGCCTGAGGTTAGTGAGGATACTGCCTATATTTTCTTCTAGGAATTTTATGGTTCAGTTCTTACATTCAAGTCTTTAATTCTTTTGGGGTTAATTTTTGTGCTTAACATAGTGGTCTAGTGGTCTTTTTCATGTGGCTGTTCAGTTTTCCCAGCACCATTTATTGAAGAGACTATCCTTTCTCCATTGTATGCTCTTTGCTCCCTTGTTATAAAATAATTTTCCATATACGTGTGGGTTTATTACTGAACTGTGTTATGTTCGTTGATTTATGTGTCTGCTTGTGTGCCAGTACCATACTGTTTTGATTACTGTAGCTTTTTAGTATAGTTTGAAATCAGAGAACATGATACCTCCAGCTTTGTTCTTCTTTCTCTAGATTGTTTTGGACATTTGGGATCTTTTGTGGTTCCATACAAATTTTAGAATTACTTGTTCCAAGACTTCCAATACTATGTTGAATGAAAGTGATGAGAGTGGGCATCCTTGTCTTGTTCCTAATCTTAGAGGAAAAGCTTTCAGCTTCTCACCATTGAGTATGATGTTAGTTATGGGTTTGTCATATATGGCCTTTATTATGTTGAAATACACTCTCTCTATACCCACTTTGTTGAGAGTTTTTATCATAAATGGGTGTTAAATTTTGTCAAATGCTTTTTCTGCATGTATTGAGATGGATTATATGGTTTTATCCTTCATTCTGTTAATGTATGTACCACGTTGATTAATTTGTGGATGCTGGGCCATCCTTACACTGCTGGAATAAATCCACTTGATCGTGATGTATGACCCTTTTAATGTATTGTTTGCTAATGTTTTGTTGACAATCTTTGCATCTATGTTCATCAGAAATATGGACCTGCAATTTTCTTTTCTTGTGGTGTCCTTGTATGGTTTTGGTGTCAGGGAAATACTGGCTTCATAAAATGTGTTTGGAAGGTTTCTCTCCTCTTCAGGTTTTTGGAAGAGTTTGAGAATTCTTCAAAATATTTTTCTTTGAATGTTTGGTAGAATTCACCAGTGAAGTTGTCTACTCCTGGGCTTTTGTTAGTTGGGAGATTTTTTTTTTTATTACTGTTTCAATTCCCTTGCTAGTAATGAGTCTATTCACATTTTCTATTTCTTCATGATTCAGTTGCTAAGATTGTGTGGTTCCAGAAATTTATCCTTTTCTCCTAGGTTGTCCATTTTGTTGGCATACAATTGTTAATAGTCTCTTATGAGCCTTTGTATTTCTGTGGTATCAGTTGTTAACATTCCCTCTTTCATTTCTGATTTTATTTATTTGAGTCTTCTCTCTTTTTTTTCCTTGGTGAGTCTAGCTAAAGTTTTGTTGATTTTGCTTATCTTTTCAAAGAGGCAGTTCTCAGTTTTGTTGGCCATTTCTACTGGGGTTTTTTTTTGGGGGGGGGTCTCTATTTCATTTATTTCTGCTCTGATCTTTATTATTTCCTCCCTGCTACTAATTTTAGGTTTTGTTTATTCTTCTTTTTCTAGTTCCTTTAGGTGTAAAGTTGGTTTATTTGAGATTTTTCTTGTTTCTTGAGGTAGGCCTAATTGCTATGAACTTCCCTCTTGGAGCTGCTTTTGCTGTGTTTTGTAGATTTTTGGTATGTTGTATTTTTGTTTTCATTTGTCACTAGGTATTTGATTTCTCCAGTGACCTATTGGGTGTGCAGTAGCATGTTGTTTAATCTCCACGTTTTTGTGGTTTTTCCCATTTTTTTCCCTTGTGATTGATTTATAGTTTCATACCATTGTGGTTGGAGAAGATGCTTGATACGATTTCATTTTCTTGAATTTATTGAGACTTGTTTTGTAAACTAACATGTCATCTACCCTGGAGAATGTTACATGTGCACTTGAGAAGAATGTGTATTCTGCTGCTTTTGGATGGAATGTTCTACATATATCTGTTAAGTCCATGTGGTCTAACGTGTTATTTAAATCTGCTGGTTCCTTACTGTTTTTGGTCTGGATGATCTATCCATTGATGCAAGTGGGGTGTTAATGTCCCTTACCTTTATAGTATTGCTTTCAATTTCTCCCTTTAAGTCCATCAGTGTTTGCTTTGTATATTTTGGTGCTCCTCTGTTGGGTGCATATACATTTATAAATGTTACATCTTCTTGCTGGATTGACTCCTTTATCATCATGTAATGCTCTTCTTTGTCTTTTATTACAATCTTTGTTTTAAAGTCTCTTTTGTCTGATATGAGTATAGCTACTCCAGCTTTCTTTTTATTTCCATTTGCATGGAATATCTTTTTTTATAACTTCACTCTCAGTCTGTGTGTGTCCTTTCTCCTGATTAATTTTACTACTATTATCTTTTAACCTTCATGCTAGCTTTATAAATGATTGATCCACTACTTTTATTATACCATCTTCAGTGCGATTTTTACTTTTGTATGTTTTCTTATTATTAATTAGTGCCATTTCTTTCCAGCTTAAAGAAATCCCTTTAACGTTTCTTGTAGGGCTGGTTTAGTGATGATGAACTCCTTTAACTTTTGCTTATCTGGGAAACTCTTAATCTCTCCTTCAATTCTGAATGAAAACATTGCTGGGTAGAGAATTCTTAGTTGGAAGTTTTTTTCTTTCAGCACTTTGAATAGTCATGCCACTCCCTTCTGGCCTTTAAAGTTGCTGCTGAAAAATCTGCTCATTGCCTCATGGGGATTCCTGTGTACATAACAAGTAGTTTTTCTCTTGCTGCTTTTAGGATTTTCTCTTTATCCTTAACTTTTACCATTTTAATTATAGTGTGTCTTGATGTGATCCTTTGGGTTCATCTTATTAGAACTCTCTTGGGCTTCCTGGACCTGGGTGTCTGTTTCCTTCCTCAGATTAGGGAAGTTTTAGCCACTATTTCTTCAAATAATTTTTCTGGTCCTTTCCTTCTCTCTTTGTTGTCTTCATCTTCTAGGACTCCTATAATGCAAATGTTCATTCCACTTGTTGTCTCCAAAGTTTCGTAAGTTATCTTCACTTTGTTTTTTCATTTTGCTGCTCTGTCTGGGTGAGTTCCACTGCTTTGTCTTCTGCTTGCTGATTCGCTCTTTGTCCTCGTCCTGTCTGCTGTTGAACCCCTCTAGTGCATTTTTCATTCACTTACAACTTCTGTTTGGTTCTTTCTTATATTTTCTGTCTCTTTGTTGAAGTTCTCGTGGTGTTCATCCATTCTTCTGCGTTTGGTGAGCATCTTTATGATGATTACTTTTCAGTCTTTACCAGGTCCATTGCTTATCTCTGTTTTGTTTAGTTCTTTTTCTGAGGTTTTAATCTGTTTTTTTGGTTGGAACATATTCCTCTGTCTCCTCTTTTTGCCTAATTCTCTGTTTGTTCGTATGAATTAGATAAATCAGCTATCTCTTCCAGTCTTGAAAGAGTGGCCTTATTTAGGAGATGCTCAGTGGGACTCAGGGGTACAATCCTGCCTGACCACCACAGCCTGGCACTCAAGGGGTGTCCCCTCTGTGGGCTCTGTGTGCCCTCCTATTGTGGCAGGGCAGCGGCTGCTGTGGCGTGCTGGTGGGCAGGGCTGTTGCTCGCATGGCTGTGAGGCCCAGCTGAGGCTCGGGTGGGCAGGGCTCTCAGCAGGGCAGACCTGTTAGTGCTAACAGGCTAGAGGGAGAATTTCAGTGCTAGTGATAGCAAGGTAGCCTGAGATCACAAAAAAGTCTCCTGCTGGTGTCTCAGTCCCTAGGGGGCATCCCAGCTGGCTTCTCCCTCTCCAGTAGACGCTTTAAGATTTAGTAAATGGGTCCTCTTCATGTGTGGCCCATGCCCTTTTCAATCTGGTGTTTTTGCACTTGTTTTTAGGTTGAGTGAGTTTGGGCACAGGCCCTTTAAGAGCAGGTTTTTCTGTTTAATACCAAGCAGGGCCCTATGGGGCTCCCGGGCACAAAGATTTTCTGTGTCCCCCATTTCTTTGATTACAGGAAATAGCTTTCATTCAGCCTCCATGACCTGAGTTCCAACGGGCAGATTCAAGCAGTTGTTAATTAGGGAAGGGAGGGGATGCGAGACCAGGGAAAAACAGTCAAGAGAAACAGTAGTGCAGCCTTGGGGCAAGGTCCTGGTTCCCCATCAGTGGATAAACAACAATATCTTTGAGCTGTTTTGGAGATACTGAAACCCCCTCCAGGTGGGAGAAGTTAACGATTAATGATGGTATGCTGCCCACAAGCCTGTAGACCCCAGACCAGTTGGAACCTGAAGGTTGATGATGCTGACGCTGACTTATGTCACTACCAACCCATCAGAAGAATGTCCATGAGCTGATCATGCCCTCTTTGAACGATTTTTTTTTTTTTTTTTGGCTGCGTCGGGTCTTCGTTGCTGCATGTCGGCTTTTCTCTAGTTGCGGCGAGCAGGGGCTACTCTTCGTTGCAGCGCATGGACTTCTCATTGTGGCTTCTCTTGTTGCGGAGCACGGGCTCTAGGTGTGTGGGCTTCAGTAGTTGTGGCACACGGGCTCAGTAGTTGTGGCTCACAGGCTCTAGAGCACAGGCTTAGTAATTGTGGCGCATGGGCTTAGTTGCTCCACGGCACGTGGAATCTTCCTGGACCAGGGCTCAAACCTGTGTCCCCTGCATTGGCAGGTGGATTCTTAACCACCGCACCATCAGGAAAGCCCTGAACCATTACTATAAAACTTCTCACTATCCTCTCCAAGTTGGAACACATAGTTTTTCGAGGCAGTAGCCCTCTGTTTCTCCCTTTGCTTGGCAAAGTAATAAAGCTAATCCTTTTCTACTTCACCCAGAACTCTGTCTCCAAGATTCAGTTCAGCACCAGTGTACAGAAAAGCTGAGCTTTCAGCCTCATGTTCTCTGCAGTTCTGTAGTTTTCCTGGTCATTTTCCCTTTTGGTTTTCAAAGCCAGGTGTTCTGGGGACTCTGTCCTGTACAGGATCTAGAGGTCGTGATGCCAAGTGAAGGGTATTTCCTATAATCAAAAAAATGGGAGACACAAAGTTTTTGTGCCCAGGAGCCTTACAGGGCCCTGCTCAGTATCTGTTGGCATGCCTCATGTAGAGCTCAGATCCCTACCTCCTTTGTGGTCCATCCTGATTCTGAATCGCTGCAGCTGGGGCGTGGGTCTTTGCTTGGCGAGAATGTGTCTCTGTCTCTCCTCCCTATCTTGATGCTGTCCTTTTACCCTTTGTTGTGGAGGCTCTGTTCATTGATAGAACAGAATTCTATCCGTCCCTTAATTGTACCCAATATTGTAGAGCAGCAGTCCCCAACCTTTTTGGCACCAGGGACCGGTTTCATGGAAGACAGTTTTTCCATGGACAGGGTGGGGGGGGGTATATTTCAGGTGGTGATGCGAGCGATGGTTCAGGTGGTAACACAAGCGATGGGAAGCGGCAGATGACCCTTTGCTTGCTCGCCCACCACTCACCTCCTGCTGTGCAGCCCGGTTCCTAACAGACCGTGGACCAGTCTGCACCCTGGGGGCTGGGGACCCCTCTTGTAGAGAATGCATTCCTATTGACACCTTGAATTATGTCTTATGGACTGTAATGGAATACCACCGTTTCAAGAGTCTAATAATAGCTAACCTTAAGCATGTCTAGACCCTGTATTAATTGCCTTAACAGGCATTATTTTACTTAATCATCACAGCAGACCTTTAAGCTATAGATAAAAAGTATTATTTAAAGATAAGGAAATTGAGTCTTCAAGAGGTTAAATATTTTATATTTTATAATTATATAATATTATTTTATAATATTTGAGTAATACATCAAACTGTTGAACTAGGATTGTAAAAGTTCTGATTCTGGAACCGGAGTTCTAACCACTACGCTTTACTACCCTTCCGAGAAATCTTTTTTATAGATTTCTTTTTATTGTGGTAAAATATACATTAACATAAAATTTATCAGTTCCATGGCTTTAAGTAATGGAACCTTTACCACTGTCCATCTCCAGAACTTTTTTATCTTTCTCAACTGAAACATACAGTTTCATGGATACATGCCATAGATTTTTTGAAATGTTGTAAATACTTTCAGATGTTCAAAAGTTAATATTTTAAAATGTGTATTCTTAATAAATCATAGGAAAACCTTAATGATTTGTGTATGCTGATATTATCTGTATACCATCATAAATAGAAAACGATAACTAATTCAAGGCGTCACTGATAATATAAGCTTCTTAGCTCATAAGAACACTGTTTGGGCTTCTTAATAAATAGTTTTACTAAATCCTATTTGGTCAAACTACATACACAGTTGATTTCTTTAGTTCACTCACATAAACCATTTAATGTGAAAAGATTGGCCACATTGGTCATTTACTCAGAGGATGGGGCAACTCTAATGAAACTCCAGATCTAGAAGCCATTTCTAGAGAGCCTTCAGAGCCTGCAGTATTTACCTGTAATCTCTTTAGTGGTACTAGTTCTTTATTCTTTGGGGGTGGGTTTGATGGTTAGAAACATCTAAAGTCACTCAGTTTCAACTTTGCAAACTAAAATAGATGATGAAGTTGATACTCTGCTCTTCATTGATCTGTCAAATATTTATTGAACACTTTTTACCATGAATATTAAAAATAAATTTTCTAATAATAATTGAGGCTAATATTCATGGGTAGTAATTCATATTAGCTTTAAATTCCAGAAAAAATCTTCCAAAAATATTCGGGCAGAGAAATCATCATTACAAAGGGACTATTCTATTTGTATTTCCATTAAGAATTTTTGGCGTGCCTTCTGTGAGCTGGGCACTATCCTAGGCATTGGAGATGTGATGGACATAACACGTACAACACATAATATACAGATGACCCTTAACTCAGGTTTGAACTGCACAGGTCCTCTTACACGTAAATAGTAAATACATACTATGGCACTACATGTCCGTGGTTGGTTGTATCTGGATGCAGAACTACAGATATGCAGGGCCAATTGTGAAGTTACACACAGGTTTCTGACTGCACGGGGGGTCAACACCCCTGACCCCCACATTGTTCAAGAATTAAATGTGTGTACACATAACACACAATACATTATCCCTGCTCTCTGAGTTTATAGTGTAGTTAGCATATATGAAATGTATATAATAGCTTTAAAAAACTTAAAACACATCTACTTTTTTAAGAGTTCTCAGTGTAGCTTCAGAACAGATGTACATAAATAACTTAGCATGTAACTTGGGCCACAGCTAGAATAGAGGGATGAATAAAAGGCTATGAAAATGGGGAAGAAAATTGTGAGAATAATACAAAGCCATGTTTAAATTGACTTCTCACTACATATGTAGTTGGTTCAAATATATTTGTATATGATGGTTCTTTTATGTTTCTATATCCTATGCTATTTTTTTTTAATTTTTGTAAGTGAAATAGGGAGCATTTTCTTTTTTCTTTTTTTAAATTTTATTTATTTATTTTATTTATGGCTGTGTTGGGTCTTCGTTTCTGTGCGAGGGTTTTCTCTAGTTGTGGCAAGCGGGGGCCACTCTTCATCGTGGTGCACGGGCCTCTCACTGTCGCAGCCTCTCTTGTTGCGGAGCACAGGCTCCAGATGCGCAGGCTCGGTAATTGTGGCTCACGGGCCCAGTTGCTCCGCGGTACGTGGGATCTTTCCAGACCAGGGCTCGAACCCGTGTCCCCTGCATTGGCAGGCAGATTCTCAACCACTGCGCCACCAGGGAAGCCCCTATCCTATGCTATTTGTTAAAAAACAAGTTGTCATTTTTTGTTTTAGACCAGCTGGTGGAAGTGACAAGTGGACAGCGACAGCCTGTGACTGTCTCTCATTGTACCTCACTGGAGCCGTAGCAACCATCATCATACAGGTGTGTGAACAGGTACAGTAGATGTGTACTGATTATTTCATTGACATTTTCTACAAGACCATTTATTTTGTTGAGAAAATAATAGTAAGCTGTTTGGATGTTTTTTTTGGCTGCGTGGCATGTGGAATCTTAGTTCCCCGACCAGGGATCGAACCTGTGCCCCCTGCAGTGGAACCGTGGAGTCCTAACCACTGGACTGTCAGGGAATTCCCTATTTGGATATTTTTTTGCAACCTTTTTTTGGTCTTCAAGTTATCACGCCTGTTTGGGAATTTGCTGCCAGTCCAGTGGTTAGGACTCCATGCTTTCACTGCCAAGGGCCCAGGTTCTATCCTTGGTCGGGGAACTAAGATCCTGCAAGCCGCACGACCTGGCCAATAAAAAACACTGTAACGCCTGTTTCATAATAGATATGTACTGTAAATGATTATATGAGTGAATCAAAACATTTCTAAACTAATATTCTTGAGTTGATAATTTGCATATTAAAAACCAGAAGGTATGTATGCTAGAGTGCAGTTCTGAAGCCTTTGATACTCTTCACAAATTGGTAGTTAGGCTTCTAGTGAAATCATATTAACTGTACATCATAAAAGGTGTTTGTGTGAGTGCCGATTTGAGAAGAGGATACATATATAGGACATGTCCTTTCAGAACACTAAGAAATATTCCTTGTCTCCTTAACTTTTTTCTAATTTGATACATTTTATTGCATTACTGATTAGAATTTTCTTGTAAGTAATTCTTTCCATGTTAGTTTTTTCTTTGTGTACTTTCCCCATTTTTATAATTCCATATAAAACAGAATATACGTTTTGTAGTTCTTTCTTTGGCTTTTCACAGGAGAAAAAAGGCACACCTGTGAAAATATATTTTAGTTCTATAATTACAAAGAATTCGGGAGAATAGAGAACTTGTAATTGAGGATGTTTTCCTCCCTCCCCAATCTGGGATGGAAAACAAAGTTTTCAGTCGTCCTTTTTTCTCCTCCACTTGATATTTTTCACCTGGACAGTGAAGTCTTCCTGATAGACTTCACAAAACAACTGTCTTTCTCTGTTGACTGTCTTCCATGCTGTTTTCTCTCTGATATGTTCCGATATCAAAATTACTTGGTTGGAATTTTTCTTTCTGGCATGGAGAAATGTGGAGGGAATACCTGTGAAAAGTGTAATGTTTATATGAAGTTGCGTTTTTGTGTCTCATATTTACTCTGCTCTTAAATCACTGCAGGAAAACAACACAACATGGCCATTACCTGTGAAAATTTTCTGCAGAGATGACAAAGGAGAGTGTGTTGATGTTTCCAAATATTTGATTAAAAAGGGTTTGGCTTTGAGAGAAACAAGGTATAGACTATTTTTTTAAAACATCATTTTGTGATGGAGGCTTCTTATTTGCCTGCGTAAATCTTCGTATCTGTGTGTGCTCAGACCCGAATTGCCTCTTGTTTGCTCTTAAAAATGATTTATAACCTAATCCTGAGGAGCCAGCTTAGAAGTAAATTCATTCAGAATTGCTAAATGTTTAAATCCCTAGACATTTTTGCCTTTATACTTTCCCCTTTGCTCTGGCATTTATCAATACACTTTAAACCAAAGGAAAAGAGAATTACACAGTGGGTACCAGATCTGAACCCTTTGGCCTCATTTGCTTAGGCAGAAATGTTTAAGCTTTATGTTGGAAATTCTGGTAGGTATATACCAAAATATATTTGTGTGATATAGGTAGCAAATGAGTAGCCAAAAAGAGTAATTGAACAATACTTACATGTAAAGATCCTTTCAGATACTAAATTTGGGGTTTAAATACCTTTGGTCCAAGGGGAGAAGGATCAGGATATCACTGTAGCCCTGGTTTCCTCTTTTTATCTTTTTCCTTCTAGAGGTAGAGGTATATTAGAATTGCAGATACGTGTTCCAAGTGGTCACCTTCTACCATACATGGCCAGATCTCTTTTTTTATCTTAGATTATTATACCTTACCTTATTTGGATCAGGACCCCAATCTTGATGAAATAGAAGGAGAATGAGAGATCAGAAATAATACGGAACCCCAGGTAGTTGGCCAGGTGTGGTAGATGCTGACTTCACTGCCTGGGCCTTGGCAGGCAGCCAGGCTCTGCATCTAGGCCTGCCTTCACTGACTTCAGGCTAACACAGTTCCTCGCTGAAAGAAATGTTAAAGTGAAAAATGCTGGGCAAGTTTATATTAACTAACAGTATCTGCCACTAATTTAATGTTGTTTTCTACTTTTCTGGCACTAAAACTACTACCTCAAGGCTGGAGGTGATGAGGGAGCAGTGTTAGTTGAGGAATTAATGCAGCTATTATCAGTGCTCATTTCCTTTTGAAAGAAAATACAGGAAAGTGGAAGAAACAAAAATCTGCCATAATTTTTCTAACATAAACAATGTTAGTATTTCCTTCTAGGGTTTTTTATAGGCATGTTTTTTAATTGGAAGGGAATAACAGGAAGTAAAGCAATTATGAATGAATATAGCATGTTACCACTAACACTTAATATCTGAATAGTTTGGAAAAACCACATTTTTTTAAGGGACTCATTATCTTTGTATTATTTTATAACTGTTGATAACTTGCCACATGTATGATCTGTCTTTGGGCTAAATTAGAATAAACTTGAAGCTGTTGTATTTGCCAGTAACATCTAGTTAATTATATGACACTTGGGATATACTTAATAGAAGATTTTAAGAGAGAATAGCATGTAAATATGAGATAGTAATTTAATGCATTTAAGTGAAATTATATTGCTTTATTATCATCAAGCTCATGCATAATTTAACATAATTTTCATTATAACTTAAAGTATGCTCATTTTTATGTAACAAATTAGACTAGGATATCCTAGACTAATTAGACTAGACTAATCCTTCAAGTATATTTGAAGGATTCTTTTTATATTGTTTTCCCAGAATTTTTTTATTTGCTCATGGTTAGATATATTCTTTTTTGCATGTTACAGACCTAATAAATTAGATGACAGCCATTCATTATCCCAGAAGTCTCTGGAAATCCCACTGGTACAAGGAGAGTCAGTGGTTACTGAGTGTATTAAAATTAACTCTGACCCTGACAAAAAAGCTGCTGATATTCTCAGTGAACACAAGGTGTCTGAATTTAAGGAGAAAATTCTAGAACCAAGAACCACTGGATGCTATAAACCACCAGCTATTCCTAACCAGAAAGTATTTGAGGCAGTAGTCAGCTGCATTGGTGATGATGGAACTATATTTGTGGTACCTAAATTATCAGGTAAGATCTTTCACATTATGCAGTATTCTGTAAAAGTGGTCGCTTTTACTACTAGAGAATTTTAATTGGAAGGGAATATCTCTAGTAAAATACACATGGATTGAAATTCCTTGGGCAGATATTTAAACTTTCTGAACCTCTTTTTCACTGAGTTGTTGTGAGGTTTAAATGAAATAATGCATGAAAAGTGCTTTGCACAATGCCTAGCACATGAAAATCATTTATTGAGACATTGGGAATGGATAAACATTGGGCCTAAGATAAGCATGGGGGGACAGGTTCCAGTTTTACAAGTTTGGAGGCTCTCTAAGAAAAAAGAATACAAACGTTTATATTCGTTTAAAAGTGAGAAAAGAAGTCACAACAAATGACTGGAGAGTCAGGGCCATTTGAGATTCAGGTCCTTCCTGAGATCTCTTTAGATTATGTACTAACAGTTCCTTTCTACAACCTGAGTGTGTCCAGGACACTTGATGACTCACAGCAGCTCTAGCTTTCACGGGACTTAAGCTCTGTTAGCTTCATAGTAAGTCCACCTACGGATAGGGGTATGGAGGCTACGAATTTGTTGAAATTTTTGTCTCATGTGTTGATCTGCTAAATACTGTTTTTTAATTTGAAAACCAGACTAAATCTGTGTAATTGGCTATTCTAGAAGTGAGTAGTGTTTCAGACCTCTAGCAACAGTACTTAATCCAGAAACTTTGCTTGACGTGTGTAAATAATCATAGCTAGAACTGGTTGCCAGATGCCTTACTTCCAATCCCCTGCAATACTGATAATGTGGGCTAGCACTATTACACCCAGTTTACAGAGGAACAGACTGAGGCTTATGCCCAGGAGCTCGCAACTAAAGTAGTAGAACTGTTATAGGAACTGACACCAGAGCTTGCCCTCTCTGGCGTCAGTTACGGGCATATAAATTTACTGTGGAAATAATGAGCCAATTAGCAGGAAGTAGCAATATTAGAATTTTAATATTATACCCGCAGCACGATGCTGTATCTAAGCATCAAATAACAAAGAGCTTTTAATGATTCTTGCACTTCCAAAATAATGCTTGCGTCTGTAACCATAGATCAGAATAATAATTTACATGTTGTTAGTAGTATGTTTCGAAACATAATGAAGCTATTGACTAAATTAGACTTTTATTAAAGCTCTATTATGTGGGGACTGATTTTTAATTCCTTTTAATGTTATCTAAGTGATGAAGTTACTAAAGTTTGATGATGACTTCATTTGAAAATGGTAGGGAATTTTTCCTAAATGCTTTTCTATTTTTAATAATTTCTTCAGAATTTGAACTAATAAAAATGATGAATGAAATTCAAAGTAATTTAAAATGCCTTGGTCTTTTGGAGCCTTATTTCTGGAGAAAGGGAGAAGCTTGTGCAGTCAGGGGATCAGATACTTTGTGGTATCGAGGCAAAGTAATGGAAGTCATTGGCGGCACTATCAGGGTGAGTCTGAAATTCTTTTGTGACTATTTTAAGGCTAAGTGCTATAACATTAAGAGGTCTTTCAAGTTCAGATACATGAAATTTTGATTAAAACATCTTTTAATGAGTTCATTCATGTAGGAGAATCACTTAGATGCATTATATATTTATTTGTAATAAGAATTCCTCTTTTTATTTTCAAGTATATTTATTAACCTGAATAACGAAGAAATATTTCCAGATAGGGATTTTTACCACTGAAACTTTAATGGTGCCACTTATTTGTAATTGGCAGCCTTATCTGTGTGCATGATGCTAAGTAAAACAACTTATTTTCCAGTGTATTCTATATCTCCTTAGTAAATTTGTTTATGGGACCCCCTAATTTACCCTTTCACATTAGGGTTAATTTACCCTTTCCAGAATACTAAGAATAGTACTTGAGTTTCATCTAAAATCTTCAGAAAGAACTGCATACAGTTGATCCTTGAACAGCACTAGGGCTGGGGAGCCGACACTCTGTGTAGCCGACCTGAGTATAATTTATATCATTCTTCCAGGTCCACGGTTCTGTGTCGCGGATTCAATCAGCTGTCGATCGTGTAGTGCTGTAGTAGGTTTTTACTGAAAAAAATCCATGTGTAAGTGGACCCTCATAGTTTAAACCTGTGTTGTTCAAGGGTCAACTGTACTTTGAAAATATGTGTATATAAAAATATAGATGGAAAATGCCTCCATTTACATTGTACTTTAAGTATAGCAATGAAATCAAGAGACATTCAGCCTGTGAAGATTTTGGTTTTAGGAGGGGAGGAAAAATTAAGAAGAAAAGTCTTTTGTTAATACTTGCACAGGAGATTATTATCTATTTGATGATGATACCTGACAATAACATAGCACTTCAGGTTTCTAAGCTTTTTTCACATATGCCCATTCGTATTTTCTTATTTGTTTCCAACTATCATAGATGTAGATTACTATTCCCATTTTACCAGTAAGAAAATAGAAATTTTTGTTCAGTGATGTGCCCGAGGTCAACATGTCAGTGGGTGGTGGTACTGGAATTCATATCTAAGCATCTGATTCCAAAATTTCTGATCTAAGCCTTGTGCTTTTTGTGCTGGAATACAGACTTTACAGGGTTGTTGTTTTTTTTCCTGGAAGGTATCTTTTATTTTTATTTTTAAAAATTTTTATTGCAGTATAGTTGATTTACAATGTTGTGTTAGCTTCAGGTGTACAGCAAAGTGATTTAGTTATACATATACATTTATTTATTTTCATAGGTTTTTTAAAAATTTTTATTTATTTAATTTATTTATTTTTGGCTGTGTTGGGTCTTTGTTGCTGCACACGGGGTTTCTCTAGTTGCCGCGAGTGGGGACTACTCTTTGTTGAGGTATGCGGGCTTCTTACTGTGGTGGCTTCTCTTGTTGCAGAACACAGGCTCTAGGCACGTGGGCTTCAGTAATTGCAGCACGCGGGCTCAGTAGTTGTGGCTCATGGGCTCTAGAGCGCAGGCTCAGTAGTTGTGGCTCACGGGCTTAGTTGCTCTGCAGCATGTGGGATCTTCCCAGACCAAGGATTGAACCCGTGTCCCCTGCGTTGGCAGGCGGATTCTCAACCACTGCGCCACCAGGGAAGCCCTTCATAGGTTTTTAATAGAATTAAGATGGTTTCAAATTTTGGGTTAGTATTTAGGTATATGGATACTCAACAGATTCATGTGTTTATATGCAAATGAGTCTATTTTCACATTTGAATTGTTCAGATAACTTTTTTAATATAAAAGTAAATTGAAATTCAGTTTTCATTAAGTTATTATAATTCATAATCTTTACATATATAGGATCCAAATAAGATAGTGGTGAACTATATTTTTTTCATACTTTCTAATATCTCTGTTTTTAAAATTTGAGAGTATTTTGATATTTTAATCATCATTTTTAATTTTTTTCCTATGCACTTCAAGTATACACAATAAATTTTTCATTCCTTAACCTGATATCTTTCAAGGTTATCCTATGATCCACATTAAGAAATAGACATTACATGTAATTGTACTTACCCTAACTACCTGTAATGTACTCAGATATTTTTTATTCAATTCTATTTCATTTTTTTATTGCTGACTGCCAAGACAGCCCAATTAAACAGTGATAACGTTAATTTCATTAAATTGGGGTAAGAGAAGTAACTTATTGACATTCCTTATTCTTGAAACTGAATTATCAAAATTAAATAAAGCATTTTAAAAAATGGACTGTTGAGGACTTCTAGGTTCTGGTTCCACACTTAAGAAGCTTTGAAGTTGCCACACCATCCTAACAGCAAGTAAAAAGCTGAACAAACTGAAAAATCTATAACTCTTCTTGTATCGGTAAGAGAGGGAGTACAAAGGGCAAACCACTGCCCCAACAGTTAGAGAGTCAGGTGAATATAGGGAGTCACAGCTTATGGGAGCAGAGACTGACGACCAGAATTTTAATGGAAGAATTGCTGGATTTTTTTTTTTTTTTTTTGCCGCACCACATGGCTTGTGGGATCTTAGTTCCCCAACCGGGGGTTGAACCCAGGCCCTCGGCAGTGAGAGCCTGGAGTCTTAACCACTGGACTGCCAGGGAATTCCCAAGAATTGATGGAATTTAGTGTGGACAACTCTGAGAGGCAAAAACTCCAGGGAACCCAGTCATCAGAAGGTTCCACACAGTTCTATGAGATTTATCTCCAAGAGCTTGACCAGGTTCTCACATAAATATCAGAGATGCTTCCAGCAGGGGAAGGAGAAAAGGAACCATTTTGAAATATGCTGGAGCATTCTGTTTTTCTTAATAAAGCCTGCACTCAGGAGACAGTAGTTAAGCAGGGCCTAAGCATCTGGGGTATTATCAGAGCCTAATCAACCTGGGGGAAAGGAAATTACCCAATTCCAGTTAACTCTAGCTTTCCACATTGGAAAAAGACCCAACTCCAGCTCACTATATCATCCTTTCCCACTTTAGGGAGTAGAGCAAAAAACTGAGAAACACTTGTGAAGTTCACAGTCTGAAAGCATAGTCTCATTGAAAGACTGAGACGTAATCATAAGACTGTAGAACATTTCCCCTCCCGCCACACCTTCCTACCACATTACTGAAGACCCATTTATAGCAGTTCCTTTTACACAGTACATGTCTGGCTGTCAAGAAAAAATTACAAAACAGTATGATATTGGCATAAAAAAAAGATGCATAGATCAATGGAATAGAATAGACAGCCTAGAAATAAACCTACGCACATGTGAACAATTAATTTATGACAAAGCCAAGAATATACAGTGGGGATAGGACAGTCTCTTCAATAAATGGTGTTGGGAAAACTGGACAGCCACATGCAAAAGAATGAAAGTAGACCACTGTCTTAAACAGTACACAAAAATTAACTCAAAATAGATTATAAAGACTTGAACATAAGACCTGAAGCCATAAAACTCCGAGAAGAAAACGTAGCCAATAAGTTCCTTGATATACATAGGTATTGGTGATAATTTTTTGGATGTGACACCAAAAGCAAAGGCAACAAAAACAAAAATTAACAAGGTGGACTACATTGAAAAAGCTTCTGCACAGCAAAGGAAACCATCAACAAAATGAAAAAGCAACGTACTGAATGGAAGAAATATTTCTAAATCATGTATCTGACAAGGGGTTGATATCCAAAATATATAAAGAACTCATGAAACTCAAGCCCAGAAATAAACCCAATTAAGGTCAATCTGTAACAAAGGAGGCAAAAATATACATTGGAGAAAAGACAGTCTCTTTAGTAAGTGGTGCTGGGAAAACTGGACAGCTACATGTAAAAGAATGAAATTAAAACATTCCCTAACACCGTATACAAAAATAAAGTCACAGTGGATTATAGACCTAAATGTAAGACTGGATACTATACAACTCCTAGAGGAAAACATAGGCAGAACACTATGATGTAAATTGCAGCAATATTTTTTGGATCTGTCTCCTAAAACAAAGGAAATAAAAGCAAAAATAGGGGCTACCCTGGTGGCACAGTGGTTAAGAATCTGCCTGCCAATGCAGGGTACACAGGTTCGAGCCCTGGTCTGGGAAGATCCCACGTGCTGTGGAGCAACCAAGCCCATGCGCTACAACTACTGAGCCTGTGCTCTAGAGCCTGTGAGCCACAACTGCTGAGCCTGCAAGCCACAACTACTGAAGCCCACTTACCTAGAACCTGTGCTCCGCAACAAGAGAAGCCACCGCAATGAGAAGCCTGCGCACCGCAATGAAGAGTAGCCCCCCCACCCTGCTTTTGCACAGAGAAGGAAACCATTGACAAAACAATCTACTGAATGGGAGAAAATATTTGCAAATAATCTGACTGATAAGGGATTGATATCCAACAGCTCATACAATATAAATAATATAAACAGCTGTTTATAATATAAACAGCTCATACGACTCAACATCAAAAAAACAACCTGAAACTAATACAACATTGTAAATCACCTATACCCCAATAAAAATTAAACAACCTGATTTTAAAATGGGCAGAAGAACTGAATAGACGTTTTTCCAAAGAGGAAATGCAAATGGCCAGCAGGCACACGCAGAGATGCTCAACATCACTAATCATCAGGGAAATGCAAATCAAAATCACAGTGAGATATCACCTCATACCTGTTAGACGGCTATTATCAAAAAGACAACCAGTAACAAGCGTTGGTGAGGATGTGGAGCATAGAGAACTCTCATATGCTGTTGATACGGTGAATTGATGCAGCCACTGTGGAAAACAGTATGGAAGATCCTCAGAAAATTAAAAATAGAACTACTGTATGACCCAGTTATTCCACGTCTGGGTGTTTATCTAAAGAAAACAAGAACACTAACTTGAAAAGATAATATGCTCCCCCATGTTCATTGCAGCATTATTTACAATAGCCAAAATATGGAAGCAACCTAAGTGTCCATTAATGGATGAATGGATAAAGAAATTGTGGTATATATATATATGTATGTGTGTGTGTGTATATATATATATATATATATATATATATATATATATATATATATATATATGTATATATATATAAAATGGAATGTTACTCAGTCATAAAAAAGGAAATCTTGTGATTTGTGAAAACATGGATGGCATAGACCTTGAAGGCATTATGCTAAGTGAAATAAGTCAGACAGAGAAAGACAAATGCCTAATGATCTCCCTTTGTGTGGGATCTAAAAAATAACAAAAATTGAGATAGAGAACAGATTGGTGATTGTCAGAGGCAGGATGGGCAAAATGGGTGAAGGGGGTTAAGTACAAAGTTCCAACTCTAAAATAAATAATTCGTGGAGATATGCTGTGCAGCATGGCAACTATAATTAATAATCATGTACATGTGAGAGGTGCTAGAAGAGTAGATCTTAAACGTTTCATCACATGAAAAAAATGTGTTTTTTTTGTTTTTTTTAATCAGTCATCAATTTATTACACATCAGTGTATACATGTCAATCCCAATTGCCCAGTTCAGCACACCACCATCCCCACCCCACTGCGGTTTTCCCCCCTTGGTGTCCATATATTTGTTCTTTACATCTGTGTCTCAACTTCTGCCCTGCAAACCGGTTCATCTGTACCATTTTTCTAGATTCCACATACATGTGTTAATATACGATATTTGTTTTTCTCTTTCTGACTTACTTCACTCTGTATGACAGTCTCTAGATCCATCTACGTCTCAACAAATGACTCAATTTCGTTCCTTTTTATGGCTGAGTAATATTCCATTGTATATATGTACCACAACTTCTTTATCCATTCATCTGTCGATGGGCATTTAGGTTGCTTCCATGACCTGGATATTGTAAATAGTGCTGCAATGAACATTGGGGTGCATGTGTCTTTTTGAATTACGGTTTCTCAGGGTATATGCCCAGTAGTGGGATTGCTGGGTCATATGGTAGTTCTGTTTTTAGTTTGTAAGGAACCTCCATACTGTTCTCCAGAGTGGCTGTATCAATTTACATTCCCAGCAACAGTGCAAGAGGGTTCCCTTTTCTCCACACCCTCTCCAGCATTTGTTGTTTGTAGATTTTCTGATGATGCCCATTCTAACTGGTGTGAGGTGATACCTCATTGTAGTTTTGATTTGCATTTCTCTAATACTTAGTGATGTTGAGCAGCTTTTCATGTGCTTCTTGGCCATCTGTATGTCTTCCTTGGAGAAATGTCTATTTAGGTCTTCTGCCCATTTTTGGATTGGGTTGTTTGTTTCCTTAATATTGAGCTGAATGAGCTGTTTATATATTTTGGAGATTAATCCTTTGTCTGTTGATTTGTTTGCAAATATTTTCTCCCATTCTGAGGGTTGTCTTTTCGTCTTGTCTATGGTTTCCTTTGCTGTGCAAAAGCTTTGAAGTTTCATTAGGTCCCATTTGTTTATTTTTGTTTTTATTTCCATTACTCTAGGAGGTGGATTAAAAAAGATCTTGCTGTGATTTATGTCAAAGAGTGTTCTTCCTATGTTTTCCTCTAAGAGTTTTATAGTGTCCGGTCTTACATTTAGGTCTCGAATCCATTTTGAGTTTATTTTTGTTTATGGTGTTAGGGAGTATTCTGATTTCATTCTTTTACATGTAGCTGTCCAGTTTTCCCAGCACCACTTATTGAAGAGACTGTCTTTTCTCCATTGTATATCTTTGCCTCCTTTGTCATAGATTAGTTGACTATAGGTGCGTGGGTTTATCTCTGGGCTTTCTATCTTGTTCCATTGATCTGTGTTTCTGTTTTTGTGCCAGTACCATATTGTCTTGATTACTGTAGCTTTGTAGTATAGTCTGAAGTCAGGGAGTCTGATTCCTCCAGCTCCGTTTTTTTCCCTCAAGACTGCTTTGGCTATTCGGGGTCTTTTGTGTCTCCATACAAATTTTAAGATTTTTTGTTCTAGTTCTGTAAAAAATGCCATTGGTAATTTGATAGGGATTGCATTGAATCTGTAGATTGCTTTGGGTAGTATAGTCATTTTCACAATATTGATTCTTCCAATCCAAGAACATGGTATATCTCTCTATCTGTTGGTATCATCTGTAATTTCTTTCATCAGTGTCTTATAGTTTTCTGCATATAGGTCTTTTGTCTCCCTAGGTAGGTTTATTCCTAGGTATTTTATTCTTTTTGTTGCAATGGTAAATGGGAGTGTTTCCATAATTTCTCTTTCAGATGTTTCATCATTAGTGTATAGAAATGCAAGAGATTTCTGTTCATTAATTTTGTATCCTGCAACTTTACCAAATTCATTGATTAGCTCTAGTAGTTTTCTGGTGGCATTTTTAGGATTCTCTATGGATAGTATCATGTCATCTGCAAACAGTGACAGTTTTACTTCTTCTTTTCCAATTTGTATTCCTTTTATTTCTTTTTCTTCTCTGATTGCCGTGGCTAGGACTTCCAAAACTATGTTGAATAATAGTGGTGAGAGTGGACATCCTTGTCTCGTTTCTGATCTTAGAGGAAATGCTTTCAGTTTTTCACCGTTGACAGTGATGTTTGCTGTGGGTTTGTCGTATATGGCCTTTATTATGTTGAGGTAGGTTCCCTCTGTGCCCACTTTCTGGAGAGTTTTTATCATAACTGGGTGTTGAATTTTGTCAAAAGCTTTTTCTGCATCTACTGAGATGATCATATGGTTTTTATTCTTCAATTTGTTAATATGGTGTATCACATTGATTGATTTGTGTATATTGAAGAATCCTTGCATCCCTGGGATAAATCCCACTTGATCGTGGTGTATGATCCTTTTAATGTGTTGTTGGATTCTGTTTGCTAGTATTTCGTTCAGGATTTTTGCATCTATATTCATCAATGATATTGGTCTGTAATTTTCTTTTTTTGTAGTTTCTTTGTCTGGTTTTGATATCAGGGTGATGGTGGCCTCATAGAATGAGTTTGGGAGTGTTCCTTCCTCTGCAACTTTTTGGAAGAGTCTGAGAAGGATGGGTGTTAGCTATTCTCTAAATGTTTGATAGAATTCACCTGTGAAGCCATCTGGTCCTGGACTTTTGTTTGTTGGAAGATTTTTAATCACAGTTTCAATTTCATTACTTGTGATTGGTCTGTTCACATTTTCTGTTTCTTCCTGGTTCAGTCTTGGAAGGTTATACCTTTCTAAGAATTTGTCCGTTTCTTCCAGGTTGTCCATTTTATTGGCATAGAGTTGCTAGTAGTAGTCTCTTAGGATGCTTCGTATTTCTGCAGTATCTGTTGTAACTTCTCCTTTTTCATTTCTTATTTTATTGATTTGAGTCCTCTCCCTCTTTTTCTTGATGGGTCTGGCTAATGGCTTATCAATTTTGTTTATCTTCTCAAAGAACCAACTTTTAGTTGTATTGATCTTTGCTATTGTTTTCTTTGTTTCTATTTCATTTATTTCTGCTCTGATCTTTATGATTTCTTTCCTTCTGCTAACTTTGGGTTTTGTTTGTTCTTCTTTGTCTAGTTCCTTTAGGTGTAAGGTTAGATTGTTTACTTGAGATTTTTCTTGTTTCTTTAGGTAGGCTTGTATAGCTATAAACTTTCCTCTTAGAACTGCTTTTGCTGCATCCCATAGGTTTTGGGTCGTCATGTTTTCACTGTCATTTGTCTCCACGTATTTTTTGATTTCCTCTTTGATTTCTTCAGTGATCTCTTGGTTATTTAGTAACGTATTGTTTAGCCTCCATGTGTTTGTGTTTTTTACGTTTTTTTCCCTGTAATTCATTTCTAATCTCATAGCGTTGTGGTCAGAAAAGATGCTTGATGTGATTTCAATTTTCTTAAATTTACTGAGACTTGATTTGTGACCCCAGATGTGATCTATCCTGGAGAATGTTCCATGCACACTTGAGAAGAAAGTGTAATCTGCTGTTTTTGGATGGAATGTCCTGTAAATATCAATTAAATCTATCTGGTCTATTTTGTCATTTAAAGCTTCTGTTTCCTTATTTATTTTCATTTTGGATGATCTGTCCATTGGTGTAAGTGAGGTGTTAAAGTCCCCCACTATTATTGTGTTACTGTCGATTTCCTCTTTTATAGCTGTTAGCAGTTGCCTTATGTATTGAGGTGCTCCTATGTTGGGTGCATATATATTTATAATTGTTATATCTTCTTCTTGGATTGATCCCTTGATCATTATGTAGTGTCCTTCCTTGTCTCTTGTAACATTCTTTATTTTAAAGTCTATTTTATCTGATATGAGTATAGCTACTCCAGCTTTCTTTTGATTTCCATTTGCATGGAATATTTTTTTCCATCCCCTCACTTTTAGTCTGTATGTGTCCCTAGGTCTAAAGTGGGTCTCTTGTAGACAGCATATATATTGGTCTTGTTTTTATATCCATTCAGCAAGCCTGTGTCTTTTGGTTGGAGCATTTAATCCATTCAGGTTTAAGGTAATCATCGATATGTATGTTCCTATGACCACTTTCTTAATTGTTTTGGGTTTCTTTTTGTAGGTCCTTTTCTTCTCTTGTGTTTCCCACTTAGAGAAGTTCCTTTAGCATTTGTTGTAAAGCTGGTTTGGTGGTGCTGAATTCTCTTAGCTTTTGTTTGTCTGTAAAGCTTTTGATTTCTCCATCAAATCTAAATGAGATCCTTGCCGGGTAGAGTAATCTTGGTTGTAGGTTCTTCCCTTTTATCACTTTAAGTATATCATGCCACTCCCTTCTGGCTTGTAGAGTTTCTGCTGAGAAATCAGCTGTTAACCTTATGGGAGTTCCCTTGTATGTTATTTGTCGTTTTTCCCTTGCTGCTTTCAGTAATTTTTGTCTTTAATTTTTGCCAATTTGATTACTATGTGTCTCGGCGTGTTTCTCCTTGGGTTTATCCTGTATGGGACTCTCTGCGCTTCCTGGACTTGGGTGGCTATTTCCTTTCCCATGTTAGGGAAGTTTTCGACTATAATCTCTTCAAATATTTTCTCTGGTCCTTTCTCTCTCTCTTCTCCTTCTGGGACCCCTATAATGCGAATGTTGTTGCGTTTAATGTTGTCCCAGAGGTCTCTTAGGCTGTCTTCATTTCTTTTTATTCTTTTTTCTTTAGTCTGTTCTGCAGCAGTGAATTCGACTATTCTATCTTCCAGGTCACTTATCCGTTCTTCTGCCTCAGTTATTCTGCTATTGATTTCTTCTAGTGTAGTTTTCATTTCAGTTATTGTATTGTTCATCTCTGTTTGTTTGTTCTTTAATTCTTCTAGGTCTTTGTTAAACATTTCTTGCATCTTTTCGATCTTTGCCTCCATTCTTATTCCGAGGTCCTGGATCATCTTCACTATCATTATTCTGAATTCTTTTTCTGGAAGGTTGCCTATCTCCACTTCATTTAGTTGTTTTTCTGGGGTTTTATCTTGTTCCTTCATCTGGTATATAGCCCTCTGCCTTTTCATCTTGTCTGTCTTTCTGTGGGTGTGGTTTTTGTTCCACAGGCTGCAGGATTGTAGTTTTTCTTGCTTCTGTCTGCCCTCTGGTGGTTGAGGCTATCTAAGAGGTTTGATGGGAGGCTCTGGTGGTGGGTAGAGCTGACTCGAAAAAAATGTTTTGTGACTCTTTGTGGTGACGGATATTAACTAGACTTATTGTGATCATTTTGCAATATATGCAAATGTCAAATCATTACATTGTATACCTGAAACTAATATTATGTTATAGGTCATATCTAAATTTAAAATATTAGGCATACTGAAAGGCAGAAACACAGTTTGAAAAGACACAGCAAGCATCAGAACCAGACATGGCAGGGATGTTAAGAGTTATCAGAACAGGAACTTAAAACAGCTATGGTTAATATGCTAAGGGCTCTAATGGATAAAGTAGACAACATGGAAGAACAGATGGGCAATGTAAGCAGAGAGATGGAAATACCAAGGAAGATCCTTTGATTTGCTTGTTAGTAGACTGGCCACAGCTGAGGAAAAAATCTCTGCGCTAGAGGATATATATAGATAGAAACCTCTAAAACTGAAAAGTAAAGAGAAAAACTGAAAAAAACAGAACCAAATACCCAAGAACTGTGGGATGGCTACAAGGGTATAACGTACAGATAATGGAAATACCAGAAAGTGAAGAGAGAAGAAAAATTATTACTGAGAATTTCCCCAAATTAATGTCAAACAGCAAACCATAGATCCTGGAGCTCAGAGAACACCAAGCAGAATAAATACAAAAGAAACCATCTGTCATTTCAAATGACAGAAAGTCAAAATTACAGAAAAAATCCTGAAAGAAGCCAGAGGAATAAACCACCTCACTTACAGAGGAGCAAAGATAAGAATTACATCCAGCTTCTCCTCAGAAACTATGCAAGAAGCAAGAAGAGAGTGGGTTGACTCATAAGCCAGTAATTTGAGAGGCAAGTGTCAGGAGAAAGGAGAGGTGCTTTAATCAGAAAAGCCAGCAATCTGAGGAGAAGGTGGACTTGTCTCCAGAAACCAACTCCTAAGATTCTGCTCAGCCAGGACAGTTTTTAAAGGGGAAAATGGGGGTGTGGGGAACAATCTCAGTGAATCATCGAGGCAGGAGGCTGGGTTCTACATCATTCTGCATTGCATGCAGGCTGGCTGCCTCTCTCTTCAGATGTTACATTGCCCTAGTGATCTGCCTGCAGGATTGCTTAGGGAGGCTGTTGGTGGTAGTGGGGAGCTAGCCATATTTTTAACTGCTTAATTTTTCATTCTTCTTTTCATCTAGAAAAAAAATCACCGGATTAGACAAGGCATGGTATGCATTCAGAAGAGCACATGTCAGGAGTTAGGTTAAATTGCCTAGTGATCTCATTCCTGTAATTAGGTTCTTTTAAGGTTAGAGGGGAACAGAAGTGTGCAAATGGGAAAGGGGCAAAAGAGCTGCTTTCAGTCTTTCCTTTCAAGTGCTATTTGCCAACATTGGTCAAGTTTACCTAAAACCTTTGACATAATAATTAACTGTTTATTGAGAAGTAAGTTGAGCAGCTGAAGCCACTGATATAGGAAGAATGTTTTCCCCATCTCTTTCAGCTAAGAGAACAATGCAAATTGGGTAGAAATCACAGTGTAAGTTTAGCACTTTGGTTCACCCAGAATAGCCCCTCATTTCATACTAATTGAATAAAGAAATAAATGAATCAATTGAAAAAAAAGAGAGTGGGTTGAAATATTTAAAATCTTGAGAGGGAGAAAAACCCATCAGCCTAGAATTCTGTACCCTGCAAAATTATCCTTCAAAACTGAAGGAAAAAATGAAGACTTTAACAGAGAAGCAAAAAGTGAGAGAATTTGTTGCCAGTAGATGTGCCTTGCAAAAAATGTTAAAAGAAAATTTTTAGAGAGAAGGAAAATAATATAGGTTAGAAACTCAGATCTACATAAAGAAAATAATTGAAAAAGGAATAAGTGAAGTTAAAACTTTTATTTTTCTTATTTTTAATTGCTCTAACAGGTGATAGTTTGTTCAGAGTAATAATAGCAGCAAATAATTCAGTTACATGTGCTTTTAGTTATATATATGCTTATGTATGCTTATATATAAGTGAAATGAATGACAATAATACAGGGGATGAGAGGGAGGAGTTAGGATTATTTTGTTACTCTAAGGTACTAATACTGTCTATAAAGTGGTATAGTGTTGTTTGAAAGTGGACTTGGATTAGTTGTAAGTGATTATTGCAAACTGTAGGGCAACTACTAAAAAAATTTTTAACTATACTGATTCACTAAGAGAGAGAAAATGGAATCATATAAAATCCCTCCCCCAAAAAAAACCGCAAGAGGAAGAAAAACAGTGAAAGACAAAAATAAGAACGAAGAACAAGAGCAGGTAGAAAACAGTAACAAATTTGTTAGATATTAATCCAGCTATGTCAATAATCACTTCAAAGGTCAGTGGTCTAAATGCACCAGTTAAAAGACCCATATTATTGGAGTGGATCAAAAAACAACACCCGACTATATATTGTCTGTAAGAAACCCACATTAAATATAAGATAAAAATAGATTAAAAATAAATGGACTTAGAAAAATATTCCATGGTAACACTAATCAAAAGAAAGAAAGAGTAGCTGTAATGATTTCAGAACAGACTCAAAGCAAGGAAGGTTATCAAGGAAAAAGGGCACTACATAATGAAAAAGGGTCAGTTTTCCAAGAAGACATAAAATTCTGAATGTCTTAATAAATTCTTAATATGCCCCTAAGAACAGAGAGTCAAACTATATGAGGCAAAAACTAGTAGAACTGCAAGGAGAAATAGGTGTATCCACTATCATAGTTGGAGACTTCAACACCCCCCCCCCCAATCAGAAATGGACGGATCCAACTGGCAGAAAATCAGTAAGGACATAACTGAATTCAACAACATCATCATCAACTGGATATAATTAGCATCTATAGAATTCTTCCCCCAACAACAGCAAGATACACATTGTTAAGCGCACATGGAGTATTCACCAAGATAGACCACATTCTGGGCCATAAAACACACCTTAAATTTAAAAGAATAGGAATCAGTGTTTGCTCTCAGACCACAATAGAGTTAAACTAGAAATCAGTAAGAGAAAGACAACTGGAAAATCCCAAAATGCATGGAGATTTAACAGCAAACTTCTAAATAACACATGGGTCAAAGAAGAAATCTCAAGAGAAATATTAAAATATTTTGAACTAAATGAAAATGAAAACAACTTACAAAATTTATGAGATGCAGCTAAAGCAGTGCTGAGAGGGAAATTCATTGCATTGAATGCATATATTATAAAAGAAGGAAAGTCTAAAATCAATTATCTATGTTTCTACCTTAGAAAATTAGAAAAAGAAAAAAGCCAAAGTAAGCAGAAGAAAAGAAATAATAAGAATTAGAGCTGAAATCTGTGAATCCCTGAAAACAGGAATTCAAGGAAAAAAATTAATGAGATTTAAAGCTGGTTCATTGAAAAGTTTGATAAAATCGATAACCCTCTAGCCTGGCTAGCCAAGAAAAAAAAAAAAAGACACAAATTACTAATATCAGAAATAAAAGCAGGGATATCGATACAGATTTAATGAACATTGAAAGATAAAGGAATACTGTGAACAACTATGCCCACACATTGGATAACCTAGATGGACTAGACCAGTTTCTTAAATGACACAAAATGCCAAAACTCACACAAGAAGAAATAAACAATCTCGGCCTCTGTCTATTAAAGAAATTTAGTCAATAATTGACAGCCTTCCAAAACAAAAACCACCAGGCCCAGATAGGTTCACTGGTGAATTCTGCCAAACATTTAAGGAAGATATTTTACCATTTCTCTACAATATCTTTCAGAGGAAAGAAGCAGAGGGCATACTTCATAACTCATTTTATGAAGCAAGCATTACCCTAATTCAAAAACAAAGACATCACAAGAAAAGAAAACTACAGACTAGTATCTCTCAGGAACGTAGATGCAAAAATCCTCAGCAAAATATTAGCAAGTTAGAGCCAACACAGTATGTAATGTTTTAAAAAAATTACATACTATGACCAAATAGTGTTTATCCCAGGTATACAAGGCTGATTAACCGTTTGAAAATCAATTATAGTAATCCATCACATCAACAGTGTAAAAATGAAAAATCACATGATTATGTCCGTAGATGCAGAAAAAGCATTTGAGAAGATCCAATACTCATTTCATGATAAAAACTCAGTAAACTAGAAGTATAAGGGAACTTCTACAGATATCATAATACTTAATGGTGAGAAACTTGAGGCTTTTACACCAAGATCAGGTACAAGGCAAGGATACCCACTCACCAATCCTTTTCAGTATTGTACTGGAAGTGTTAGCTAATGCAACAAGACAAGAAAAGGAAATAAAGGGTAATCAGATTGGGAAGGAAGAAATAAAACTGTGTATGTTTGCGGATGACATGTTCACCTACATTAAAAGAAAAATGCAAGAGACTCATCAAAAAACTCCTGGAACTAGTAAGCAATTATAGGAAGATTGCAGAATATAAGGTTAATATACATAACTCAATTTCTTTCTCATATACTAGCAGTGAACAGATGGAATTTGAAATAAAAAACACAATACCATTTTACGTTAGCATCCCCAAAACAAAATACTTAGGTATAAATCTAACAAAGTATATACAAAGATACATATGAGGAAAACTGCAGAACTCTGATGAACAAAATCAAAGAACAAAATTAATGGAGCAACACTCTGTTCTTGGATAGGAAGACTCAATGATGGCAAGATGTCAGGTCTTTTCAACTGTATTTATGGATTCAGTCAAACATCCAGCAAGTTATTTTGTGGATATCAACAAACTTTATTCTTAAGTTTATATGGAGAGACAAAAGACTCAGGATAGACAACACAATATTGAAGGAGAAGAACAAAGTTAAAGGACTGACAGGCTAGGCTTCAAGACTTAGTATAAAGTTAATCGAGACAGTGTGGTATTGGCAAAGCAAAATACAAATAGATCAATGGAATAGACTAGAGAACACAGAAATAGACCCACATAAATATAGTCAATGATCTTTGACAAAGGAGCAATGGTAATACAACTGAGCAAAGATAGTCTTCTCAGCAAATGGTGCTGGAACAATGGAACATCCACATGCAAAAAAATCTAGACACAGATTTTATAAAAATTATAAAATCTTCCATAAAAATTATCTCTAAATGGACTACAGACCTAAATGTAAAACATAAAACTGTAAGACTCCTAGAAAGACAACATAGAAACATAGATGACCTTTAATATGGTAATGACTTTTTAGATACAGCACCAAAGACATGACCCATGAAAGAAATAAGGTACAAGCTGGACTTCATTAAAATTAAAAACTTCTCCTCTGCAAAAGACAATGTCAGGATAATGAGAAAACAAGCTAAACACTGGGAGAAAATACTTGCAAAATATACATCTGATAAAGGACTGTTATCCAAAATATACAAAGAACTCATAAAATTTAACAGTAAGAAAACAACCCAATTTAAAAAATGGACCACAGACCTTAACAGATACCTCACCAAAGGAGACATACAGATGGCAAATAAAGATATGAAAAGAAGTTCCACATCATATGTCACCAGGGAAATGCAAGTTAATACAAGATAGCACTACACATATATTAGAATGGCCAAGATCTGGAACACTGACAACACCAAAGGTTGGTGAGGATATGGAGCAACTGAAACCCTCCACTGCCGGTGGGAATGCAGAGTGGTACATCCACTTTGGCAGACAGTTCGGCAGTTTCTCAACAACTAAATCTACTCTTAACATATGATCCAGCAGTCGCACTCCTTGGTATCGTTGACCTGAAATAAACAGACTGCCAGATACTTCTCCAGCAAAGTTGGGTTTATTCAGGATCAGCAGAGAATTACAATTCAGGGTCTGCAACCATGGTAAGTCACGTGCAAGTTCCTGCAAAGCAAGGAAAGGAGAACACGTTTATAGAGAAGAAAAGGAAGTGGGTATGGCTCTAGTAAACAAAGAGTCCGTGGCTTTTCATTGGCTGAGTCCTTCCCAGGAAAGAAGAGTCTGTATTCCTCCTTTTGGTTTCTGCTATCCTCAAAGGACATGGAGCTCCCCTTTCTGATCTCCCAACTCTGTTTAATTGAGGTTTCTGTTTATTAAATTTTTACAGTATTTACCCAAAGGAGTTGAAAACATGTCCACACAAAAACCTGTTACAGGAGCTTTATTCGTAATTGCCAAACTTGGAGGCACCCAGGATGTCCTTCAGTAGGTGAATGGATAAATAAACTGTAGTGCATTCATACAATGGAATATTATTCAGTGCTAAAAAGAAATGCGCTATCAAGCCATGAAAAGCCGTGGACGAACCTTAGATGCATATCACTAAGTGAAAGCAAGTCTGAAAAGGCTACATATACTGTATGACTCCAACTATATGACCTTCCGGAAAATGCAAAATATGGAGGTAGTAAGAAGATGAGTGTTTGCCAGGGGTTGCGGGGAGGAAGGACAGAGGATTTTTAGGGCAATGAAAACACCCTTTGTTTTCACAGAGCATCTTTATACATTTGTCAGTCCCATAGGGTGTACATCACCAAGTGAACCCTAACGTAATCTATATGGACCTTGATTTTGACGTATCCATGTAGGTTCATGATTATAACAAATTACCACTGTGGTGCAGGATGTTACAGTGAGGGAGGCTGGGGTGTGAGGAATATCTCTGTACCTTTCTCTAAATTTTGCTGTGAACCCAAAATTCTTTAAAAAATGAAGTCTTTAGAAAGTTATTTTACAAAATTTGAGGAACACTGGATGACTTAAAAACAAGTTTCTTTCTCATAGGACTTCTCAGAACCTTTATTATGCAATGTGATTCTCCAGGAAGGAAACATTACATGCAGAGTTTCCCAAACTGTGAAACTGAGGAATACTGAGAATTTGAGAAATGTTCTTTTATTAAATGGAAATCAGGACTTCTAAAATACTTGCAAAAACAAAAGAAAAATTTTAAACATCCTCCAAAAAATTGATTATTCTCAAGAAAAGAAAAAGCTTTTGTTCATGTGTAAGAAAACCTTTTGACAGTGAGGTTTGATACACTATGGGATGAGGAAATACAGTGTTACTTTTTTTCTAGAGATTTTTTTAATCCAGATTTATATCTCCTTCTAGGATGTCTTTTTTTTTTTTATTCTCTTTAATACCAGGGAGTCCTTTCTGTCCCTAGTTTTTAGTAGTAAGTTTTAATTATGAACTTTGTCCTGTTTCAGGTACAATATTTAGATCACGGATTCACTGAGAAGATTCCACAGTGTCATCTTTACCCTATTTTGCTATATCCTGATACACCCCAACTTTGTATTCCTTGTCAGCTCTATAATACCATACCTGTGAGTAAACAGGGATTTATAGGATGATTAATTTTAAAATACTGTCTTTTTATTAACAATAGTTTTCTAGAAATAAGAATGTAAAATGAAATCCCTTTCAGTGCAACAAAAATAATATTTAGAAATAAGCTTACAAAGATAGCTAAAGGGCCTTTATGAAGAAAACGACAGAATTATACTGAAGGATATAAAAATATCTGAATAAATTAAGAGAGATAATGTCTTCATAGATGGGAATTTTGTTTGGAATTGTTAATTTTTAGTTCTGGTTCAAATAAAATTTCAAGAAATTTGAAGCTGGATCAGAGAAAGGAATGGTATATTAATTATCTCTTGCTATATAACAAATTAAGCTTAAAATTTAGTGGTCTAAATCAACAATAAGCTTTTTAAAAATTTCATACAGTTTCTGTGGCTCAGGCATTGGGAACAGCTTAGCTGGGTGTTTTGGCTCAGGGTCCCTGATGACTCTGCAGCCAAGATGTGCACCGGAAATGCAATAACCCAAAGGACTGACTGGGCTGAAGAACCCGCTTCCAGATGCTCACTCACAGGGCGCTGGCAGGAAGCTGGGGCTCCTCATGGGCTTTTGGCAGGAGGTCCCAATTCCTGGCCAAGTGAACCTCTTAACACATAAGACGTAATAGTCACTGCTCCTTAATAAATATACATTGTAGTCAGTATACAAGCACTGCTTTGGCATATTGGCCTTTTTTAAAAGTTTTATGATGCTTTTTTTTTTAGTGTAGGTTTATATTTTTAAAGCATAAAATGCTTTAAGAGAGTAACATGGGGGGAAGCTGAGACAAATTATTAGTTTCTTAAGATCATTTTTATCATATACCCATGATATTCTCTGAAAACTGCCTATATATTTTGTCCTTCTCTCTAGTGTTATCTGTTTATGGCTACTTTTGTGTATCTTCATTTACTTCCTGCTCTTATTTTGTGAAAGAATCTGAGTTTATTAATCCCAAATAGGTCGGGAATGTCTGGCAACCAGATGCAGTAGAACTCCTTCAGGAACTGCTTTCAAAGAGAGAGGTGGAAGTTCACATTATGGTAATTTGTATTTAAAGCATATATCATTGGGACTTCCCTGGGAGTCCAGTAGTTGAGACTTCGCCTTCCGATGCAGGGGCTGTGGGTTTGATCCCTGGTCGGGGAGCTAGGATCCCACATGCCTCTCGGCCAAGGGACCAAAAAACAGAAACAATATTGTAACAAATTCAATAAAGACTTTAAAAATGGTTCACATCAAAAAATCAAAAAAAAAAACAACTTCAAAAAAAAATTAAAAATAAAGCATATATCATTGATTTAGTTTATTTGCCATAAAGTGTTACAGGTAATATAATTTGAGGGATTTTTTTTGTGAAGAACTATGTTCCTATGTGATTATCAATTACTCGTTAACATAAAAGAAGTTACCACTTTGGTTCCTAGGCTCATTTTAAATAAACCTAATTTTGAGCAAGTTCCTGAGAACTTCCATAAGCAAGTAATTTGGAAGATTCCTTATTAACAACTTATTTTGACACGAGGAGAGTACTAAGGAAATAGAGGTGTTTATAAACACACATGGTAGTTTTCAGGATGGTGCTGTGTGTGTAGCACTGTGTTAGGTGCAGGTAATTCCCGTCCTCAAGGGCCCTGTCTAGTTAGTGAAACAGTGAGACACAAGACAAAACCCTAAAGACTTTACACCACAACTTGCTGAGAGCCAGGCGGCTGGTAAAAAGAGTGAGTGTAATAGGAATGTAGAAATGGGAGTTGATGAAGTGCTCCTGACCAGGTAGGTGCAGAGACAGAAATGGGAAATGCATTTGCTAGAACAGTAGGAGTTTTGGGAGGAGCAGCAGTGTGAATAGGGTTTAAGAGAAGTAGACGTCAGGCGGGAGGCCCCACTGGGGGTTCTTGAGCAGTGAGGCAGTGAGAAGATTCTCCTGGAGCTGTGTTGGAGGGTTCGGGCAGAAAGATAGAAGAACTTTAAGGAAGTATTTCTGTATGAAAGGTGTGATGGTAGGCTGATAAAGACCTAAAAAGAGCCACAGATGCACTTAAATAAGAAAGTGGAGAAGCCTCTCTGGTTATTCACAGCCTCTGTGGACAGTCACGGAAGTCCTGCAGAAATGGGAACTGTTCAGGTTATCCAGGTGGCTTTCTTTGCTGCTTAGCTTAGCCTAGGAAAACAGTGTGGCGTATACCAAGGTACTCGATTTCTCAGAAACCATGCCTGTGCTTGCCCTTGCAGCCCTGCTGCCGTAGCAGACCTTCCCCAGAAGTGCTCCTCCTACCTTACATGCTCATGGCACGGACCCGGTGCCTCTTAACATGCTGGGCTCTGTCCTAGACCTGCAGGTGCAGCAAGAGCCAAATAGAAACTCCTGCCTCCGTTGAGCTTCCATTTTAGTGATGGGAAATAAAACGAAAAAAAAATATATATATAAGGTATGTTAAATAGTAGTGCTGGCCAGAAAAATGAATTAGGAAAGGCTGATAGGGAGAGGTGGGCAGGGGAGGAGATAACATTTTAAATACAGTGGTCAGAGAAGACATCCCTAAAAAGATAAAATTTGATTGAGACTTCTGAGTGGTGAGAGGACACGCCACGCAGTTACCAGATCAGTGCAGAGAGCCGCAGGGCAGGAGACGCCTGGAGTGTCCAAGGAGCAGCCGGACGGACGGAGGTGGGAGGCCACCTGTGAGAGGTGCAGTTGTCGCTGTGCGGAGGTGGATGTGATCTGACCTCACAATCTACTGTTTTCACTTTGCACTGGTGAAAACTGGACGGTAGAAAAAGGTAGAAGCAGGAGATCAGCTGGAAGGCGATTACACTAACTCAGCAGAGACATGAGTTTGGACTAAGGTGGTACCGAGTGGAAATAGCGAGGAACGATCAGCTTATCAGTCATGTGCATTTTGGTACCTAATGTTTGTAAACGGACCCACAGGTTTTAAAGCCACTATATGACTCCTAGACTCTTGTTAATTTCTTCTGATTCCTGTCATTTTTGGATTTTTAACTAAACTTCATTTCTTTACCCCTGAGCATACTTTTTCTTTCTCCTTCTACTTAGTATAAATTATTAGTATTATCTAAAGATGATGTATAGTAAATTTTTTTCTTTACATAACTAGAAAACTCTCTACCTTATGGACATGTAAATATATTTTATAAAAACCAGAGTAGTAGCATTATTGCCTCGTTATCTGCCAAAATACCAGGAAGAAAATTTTACAAAACGAGTCACTAGTCAAACTAGTAATACTGTGATTGTCAGAAATCTAATTTCATTTTTGCCAACTGTAAAATTTTAATCTTCAGACTTTATTTTTATAGTAATAATCTCCTTTATTGAACTTAAATAGGAATTACCAGAAAATCCATGGGAGAAATTATCTATTCATCTCTATTTTGATGGAATGTCACTTTCTTATTTTATGGCACACCATAAGTATTGTACTTTTGAACATTCTGAGGAAATATTGAAAGAAGTAAGTGAACTATTTTTCTATAAAAATCTAAACTATAGAAAAAGAAATTGTGGTTAAAATGTCATGTTTTGTCTTATGCCTCAAGCCTTCCATATAGTTCTACATGCCTGATATGTTAAGAGGGTCTAGATGATTTGTGAATTCTTTATTGAGAAAGCAATACCCTATATCATGCTTTATAAAGTCCTAGAAAAGACTTCAATTGCATTAAGAGTCACTTAGTGTTTCTATATCTTCAAACCTAATGAGAAGCTCATATGTTCTCTAACGTTGTTTGAATATAGATGTAAATTATAAAATCATAATGGAATTCACTGCCAGAAAATGACACTCTCCCAAGATAAAATGGTTTTGCCTTATATTGAATATTGTAACATTTCCCCCATTTTGCCTTCTTACAGGGAACTCAGAGCCAGATTTTAAGCTTAGCTTCAGTAAATAGCCCATTCCAGTTGCCTGGTGCTTCTGTTTTTAACATTTTAAAAAACATAATTAGTCTGTTACAGATATGATTTCACATTGCAAGCTGCCACAAATACTTTGTAGAAATAGGGTACTCATCATAAATAAGAACGTGAACATTTTATATAGCAAGATATTTTTAGACTTACAGTTCACTTGTTAGGTTTTTGAATATTCATTTTGGCGATAGTGCACAACCAAACAGTGGGTGTTCAGTTCAATATAGGAAACTACTTTCTTCTCTCAAATAGGAAACTATGACATAACTTTGTACATGTAATCCTCACAGCCAGTTGTTTCTTTTGAGCATAGAGGTGTGTGTGTGTGTGCATGCGTGCGTGCCCCCGTGTGTGTGTGTAAAGGGTGTTTCATCTGTTAAACAGGTTTTATAAAGATTACTTAGTCTCTCTGCCAGGTGTACTCTTCAGTGTGAACATTTGAAAGGTAAGAGCTCCCACTCTTATTATAAACTAATGACAACTGACATGCTTTTAGCATAATTTTGAGGATTCTTCTTGTTGCAATATTAAGATCACTCAGAACACTAAATTTTCCCATAGTTAAGCTGAAATGAATGCCAACAAGGTCATGCACACAGTTTTTGTGGGATGAAATATGAAAGTGCCTTAAAACAATACTACATAGTTAAAGATAGTTTTATTAATAATACTATATTATTTCAGAAACCAACAGATTACAATAAAAAGTATGAGGAAGAGAGATGGGAAATAAGGTTTGAGGTAAGTTTCAATCCAAATATTTTGAAAATTTGGACACTTCATCAATACAAAGAATCTGATACAAGATCAGGAAGGTAAGCATAAGAGCTTTATTGAGATAATTTACATACCATAAAATTCAACTTTTTAAAGTGTACAAGTCAGTGGTTTTTAATATATTCATAGAGTTGTGCAATCATCACAACTATCTAATTCCACAACATTTCATCTCAGAAAGAAGCTCCATACCAGCAGCAGTCACTTTCCATTTCCCCTTCCCCAGTTTCCTGGAAACTGTTTCTGTGGGTTTGTCTATTCTGGACGTTTCATGTAAAGGGAATCATAGCCCTTTGTTACTGGCTGCTTTCATTCCGCATACTGTTTGCAGGGTTGAATCATGTTGTAGTATGTGTCCTTTTTATTGCTGAATAATACTCCATTATACAGATACACACATTTTGCTTATCCATTCATCTGTTGATGGATACTTGGGTGGTTCTTACCTTTACAGATAGTGAATTAAAGCTACTATGAACATTTGTGTACAAATTTTTAAGTGGATGTCTGTTTTCAGTTCTCTTGAGTATGGACCTAGGAGTGGCATTACTAAGTCATATGGTGACTGTGTTTACCATTTTAAGGAACTGTGAAACTGTTTTCCAAACCAGCGGCATCATTTTACTTTGGTACTAGGATTGTACAAGGGTTCCATTTTTTCCATATCCTCACCAACACTTATCTGAATTTTTTCCTAGCCATCTTAGGATAGGTGTGAAGATACAAGTCCCTTATCAGATATGATTTGCAAATATTTTCTCCCATTCTGTGGGTTGTCTTTTCACTTTCTTGATGGTATCCTTTGAAACACCAGAGTTTTAAATTTTGATGAAGTCTAGTTTATCCTTTTTATCTTATTTTTTCTTTTGTCACTTTTGCTTTTTGGTGCAAGAAGTGTTTTCATAAGTAAAATTTTATCATTTAAAATTTTAAGTAGAATTTAATTCCTATAATTATAAAAATGACATATGCTTGTTGTAAAGTGTTTTGTAACAAATCAGTAAAATTCAACAGTAGGTAGTCACTTCTTGCTGAAATCTTAGTGGTTCAAGTATGTTTTGTTTTGCCACCAGTTTGGAAATGTTAAATAGTAATAAAGTGAGTCTACAAATTTGAATATGATTGTTTTACTATTTATGTTAATCACCATATTCAAGATTTTTTTTAACTTACTAAAAGAAAAATCCCCTATATTTTTATATGTCTATTTCTTTTAACAACTGCTAACTGCCTTGATCCTCTTTGGAATCATATAACTTTTAATTACTCCTTATGCTTTTATAGAGCTTAAGAGAGAGCACACTTTTTTCATGATTTTTAACTTAAATCTTCCTTTGTCATTTCATGTATTAGTTTTTATTATAATATACTCTAAAAATAAATGAAATACTACAGAAATTTGAAAAGAAAGAAGTTGTCCCAGTTCTACATCTTGAACACCCCAGTCCGTCCCACTAAGCAGCTGCAATTTGTTAATCATTCTTCTAGAATTTTATGTGTTATATGTAAATATTATATATAAGTAAATATTCCTGTGGGGTTTGTTTTACACAAAATCTTTTTTTTTGGCAGGGGACAAAAGACTGCTAAAGATCTTTTGATTACTTACCACATTTTGGTCCCACTACAACAAAATTATTTTGTGATTTTCAGGGTCTCAGCTAGATTTTCGCTAAATGAAAGTAAATTGGCACTGTAATAAGCTTTAATAATGTAGTGGGTTTCTGTAATAATCACTCTGAAATTGGAATTTATTTTTGGTGTTTTAGGAATTGCTTTTGCCTGAAACAGAGACTCCTATTTTACCGCCATATTTGTCTTCACCTCTTCCTCCCCCTGGAGAGCTCTACGCTGTTCAAGTTAAGCACGTTGTCTCACCCAGCGAAGTACGTGATTCCAGTAATGCTGGTGGTTAAAAACATGACAGGCAGTCTCGGTCTTTAACTCTAGGGTTGATTCTCCACATTTCCATCTTCCTGATTTTCATAGCTGACAGCTGGTGGCCGCTAGGTTGCCTGCCCTATAATGTCCTCTTCAGACACTTGTTTGTACTTAATGAGGCAAGTGTTCCTTAATCACTGTTGGGTTTTCCCAGTATTGTGTAGCTTTTTCATTCAAATATTTAGATTGTTAAGTTGGAACTTATTTCCACCTGTGAAATCTTATTAAACATCTCATGCCCCTGTCCTCGTCCTACATTGAACTTAGGTGCTCTTTATTCGCTGTTTTTCCATACCACTTATCACCTTGTGACACACTGTGCCACTTCCTTATTTTGTCTGCTTCTTCCCACTAGAATGTAATTCCATGAAGACAGGGATTTTTGTCTGTTTTGGTCAGAGGTGTGTCCCTAGAACCTAGAATACTGCCTGATACATAGTAGGCACTCAGTAAATATTGACTGAATGAGTAAGTACACTAAAGAAAATTCAATTATATATGCTTGGCTAACGAGAGAAAGAAATGACAAATTAAGCGGCCAGGCAGTCCCTCAGCCATTTTTACACAGTAAACCATTCTTTTCACCGACAAGAAGAATTTGCTCCATAATTTCATCAGAGAACATAGTAGCGCAAACTATTGTTGGTTTTTATGATTTTTAATTAGTTATTAGTCACCACATAAATTACCCCAAATTGAGCAGCATAAAACAACACACGTGAAAGTCAGGAATCCAGGATCTCGGGTTGCAGTCGGGGTGTGTGTGTGGGGTGTGCAGGATCCACTTCCAGAGCCCGAGTGCTGGGCCCCGGCCCCGCGGGCCTCTCCTGGGCCTGCTGGCGCGCGTCTGCACGCTTCCCTGTTGGGCTGAGCGCCACCAAGGCAGAGACCACGCCTTTGACAACCTGGGCTCAGCGGTCACATACCGCCGCTGCCGCTGTCGTGCTTTCCAGAGCAAAGAGCAAGTCTGGTTTGCTGTGGGGACTTGACTCTGTGAGGGCTGTGAGGCCGTTGCTGGGGACTGGCGTGCAGTAGTTCTGTCCACATCATGAATACTAAAAATCACAGCATTTGAACTTTTTCCCTTCCCTTCCCCCCACTTAGGTGTATATTTGCCTTGACTCTGTAGAAAACTGTAATCTGGTGAAGCAGCATGATGACACAGTTGACAGTGGAGTCAGCTGGGAACCTGAGCCCGAGAGCCTTGAGGAAGCGCTGGGGAGGTTCAATAAGGATGTGGAGACATTCCCGCCTCTGACGGACTTCCGAACAGGTACTAACCTTTCAGAGTAAAATGGGATTCCCAGTGAAGCCGCTGTTTTGTTTCAGTGCTGATGAGACTGGGTTCTTTCTAAGGTTAACTGGTATTTCTATCACCCTCACTTGATATGCATGGTCTCTTGCCTTGGGGCGCTTTTGTTTTTCAAAGCTCAGGCCACACTGTAACATTGACTGCATGAAGGTGGCTTTTCTGAGCTTGCAGTTTTGCCAGTAGCTCAGATTGTGAGTTACTTGGACCTGAACGGCACTTATTTTAATTACAAGCCACCTAAGCTGCTAATTGTGGTGTGGGGCAGCAGAACTCAGGTTGTGTCGAGTCCTGCCAGCATGGGTGAAATTCTGCTTTTTCCCCTTTCTAATCTATTTCCCTATCTTTATTAAATATATGGCATTCTCCTATGAGGAAAATGCATCTAGTTACTGGTGTTGACGGTTCCTGAATACCAGGAGTGGTGTCTACACATTTTATCAGTATGTGATGTATAGGGATGTATTCATCCTTGGTATTTTGTTCATATCAGAGGATACTTTAGCAAAGGAAAACATCAGCCTGACGTCCTATCTGATTTTACTTAATGAGATTTTAATCACTTGTGACCCATGTTTGGCTGATAAACACCACTTGCTGTTCCCTCTGCCTGGAAAGTTCTGGGGTGTGTAGCAGGGTCTCTGCTCAGCTATCCCCGCATGGCAGCTCTTCCCTGATGCATCCCACCTCACCCGCTCCTCCCGTCCTGTAAGGCAGCACCACAGCAGGGACTCTGTGCCGCAGCGTCATCAGCGCTTAAGGAGGGCACCTGGCACAAGTAGGTGCTCATAAGTATTTGTTGAATGAGTGAAAAAATAAACTCACTGTCACTTTTTCTTTTTGTAAAAACTAATTTATAATCTGGAAGAAACAATCCCTTCCTCATGGTGCTCTTCTCTCAGGGAGGCTGCACAAACAGTCCGTGCGTAATGTGATCATTCATGGAGCTACACATACATGTGTGCATTTTTCTATGGTTACTCTTCAATTAAGTATGCATATGTACAAGTTGATTCATAGACAAGTGCTCATTAAATATGTACGGAATCTATATTGAAGGAGTTGAATAAGGAATCTATTTAGGTAACACGTTGAGGATATGTGGTTGAAGTGGGTTGGGAGTATATTGTGAAGAACCCTGTAAATTGCAGTCTAAGGACTTGGTACCGCAGACAGTTAAGATGCCATTGAAATTTTTTAAACTACAGAGCAATGGAATTGGATTGGAGGAGAAGGAAGTTAAAAGTAGGAATAACAGAAACCATTTTACTATCATTTGCAGAAGACAACTGCCCAAAGGAAAAAAAATTGGGGGCGTATAAGAAGTGGGAACAATGGAAGGATGGTTTAAGCCTTGGGTGGTGGAAGAACTAGGACTCTGAGAATGGAGAGGTGTCTTTCTTCCAGCCTTTTCCTAACTTAGGAATTAGGAAAAACAAGGTTTATAAAGTATAAACAGAAAAAAGAGCACAAGCCAACATGTGGCTAACTGTTGAGTGTTTAATTCTGAATAATGGGTAATTGGTGATTATATTTTCTTTGTACTTTACTGTATTTTTTTAAAAAAACGTTTTTAAGAAAATAAAAGGCAATGTGATTTTCCCCTTTTTGTCTTTTCAGAAATGCCTTGCCTTGCAGAATATGATGATGGCGTATGGTACAGAGCAAAGATTGTTTCCATTAAAGAATTTAATCCTCTGGCTGTCCTGGTACAATTTGTTGATTATGGATCAACTGAAAAGCTGACAATAAACAGGTTAAAAAACAAAAAAGTAAACTTAGTTGAGTTAGGATTCTTAGTTTTCTATTCTTTTTTTTTTTTAAATGAAAAGATTTTGCCTCTTTTTTTAAAAGAAAAAAATCTACTTTAAAGCTACTTATATATTGGGAGTATTTTTTATCTAAAAGTTATTTTTTATTGTGGTAAAATATACATAACATAAAATTTACCATGTTAAAAAATAAATTTTAAAAAATTCTTAAAGAGAAAAAATTTACCACATTAGCCATTTTTAAGTATACAATTAATTGGCATTAAGTATTCAGTGCTGTGCGACCATTGCTACTGTCCATTTTCAGGACTTTTTCATAACCCCAAACAGAAACTCTACCCCTCAATAACATTCCATTCCCTTTCCCTCAGCTCCCGGTAACCCCTCTTCTACTCTCTGTATGAATTTGCTTATTTTAGGTCCTTCATCAAGTGTAATCATAAGTATTTGTCCTTTTATGTCTGGCTTATTTTACTTAGAATGATGTTTTCAGAGTTCATTCAATTGAAGCATGTGTCAGAATTTCATTACTTTTATGACTAAATAATATTTCGTTGTACATATATACCACATTTTGTTTATCTGTTCATCTGTTGATGGGCACTTGGTCTGTGAATAATGCTGCTATGAACAATGACATACAAAGAGCCGTTTTGAGTTCCTGCTTTCAGCTGTTTGGGGGTATTATATACCTCAAAATGGAATTGCGGGACCATATGGTAATTGTGTGTTTAACTTTTTCAGGAAATGCCAAACTTTTCCATAGTAGCTACACTATTTATATTTCCACCAGCAACGCACAGGAGTTCCATTTTCTCCACATCCTTGCCGACACTGTTATTTTCCAAGTTTTGTTATTGTTGTTTGTGATACTTTTTTAATAGTGGTAAAATACACATATCATAAAATCTACCATCTTAACCATTTTTGGAAGTATAGTTAAATAGTGTTAACTTTCCTTACATTGTTAGTGCAACCAATCTCCAGAACTCTCTTCATTTTGGAAAACTGAAACTAACGCTGTGCCCATTAAACGATCCCTCATTCCCTCTTCATCCAGCCCGTCAACCACTGTTCCATCTCTATGAATTTGATTATGTCTTTTTGTAACTGGCTTATTTCACTTAGCATGATGTCCAGGTTCAACCATGTCATAGCATATGTCAGAATTTTCTTCTTTTTTTAAGGCTGAATAATATTCCATCATATGTATATAACACATTTTATTTATCCATGCACCCATCAGTGGATACTTGGCTATTGTGAATGATGCTATGAACACATGTGTACAAACATCTCTTCATGACCCTGCTTTCAATATACTCAGAAGTGGAATTGCTGGATAATATGCTTATTCTTAGTATTTGGAGGAACCACCAAACTTCCCCACAGTAGCATTTTACATTCCCACCAAATGTCCGAGGGTTCCAGTTTTTCTCTGTATCCTCACCAACACTTGTTATCTTCCGTTTTTGTTTGTTTGTTTGTTTTAATAGTAGCCATCCTAATGGGTATGAGGTGATATCACATTGTGGCTTTGATTTGCATTTCCCTGATGATTAGTGATGTTGAGCACCTTTTCATTTGCTTGTTGCCCATTTATATCTCTTCCTTGGAGAAATGTCTTTTTTAATGTATATTTTCTCTCATTTTGTAGGTTGCCTTTTCACTCTGTTGACTGTGCCCTTTGCACAGTTTTAAATTTTGATATAATCAAAATTTTTTCTTCTGTTGCCTGTGCTTTTGGTGTCATATCCAAGAATCACTGCCAAATCCAACACCTTTAACTTTTCCTCTAATTGTGACATTCTTAACATTTTAATTTAAGGATTTCTTTTGTGACAGACTTTGTCAAATTCCTGTTCATCTTATGCAGTATCCAGCCCGAGCCATAAAGGTTCTCTTGGCAGGGTTTAAACCTCCCTTAAGAGATGTAGGAAAGGCAAGAATACCATACTGTCCCAAGTGGAGCATGGAAGCATTGTGGGCTATGATAGACTGTCTTCAAGGAAAACAACTTTATGCTTCTTCCATGGTAAATATCTGTCTTAATTAGCCAAAATACTTTCAAAGCTATTTCAAGGATCCCTGTTAACTTTCTAAAGTGCTTTTTATCTCTGCAGCTCTAGATGCAAAAATGCTTTAAAGCGTTTGATGTTGTAAATACTATAGGATTAATTTTAAGGCTTGTTCAAATGTCTTAGTTTGTATTTTACAAACTTTTGATTAGCCCTGCAATGATATAAAATATCAGTGATGTAATGACTAAGATGAAAAATGATCAAGATGAGTATCCTATATAATCAAAGAACTGATAATGAGGAAAACATATAAACTACTAATACAAGGTAGAATGAAATAAATGCTATAAAAAAGGTATAGGTATCTTTGGGGTGTGCGTGTGGGGAGAGAAGCAGGAGCGATGAGTCCTGTCTGGAGGGATCAGGGTAGGGTGTTTGAGCCCCTTCTTAGTAGGCACTCGAGTGCTTATTCAGTAAGTACGACCGGGAGAAAGTGACATTCGAGCTGCATCCTAAAAGTGGAAAAGACCAGAAGGGGGATTCTGGTCAGAGTCAGAGGGAGGTTCAAATGGTGCTCATATCATAACTGTACTGACTTTGAATTGTTTAATGCAGCAGAAGCTGCATCAAAAGGTCCAAAAAAGAAAATCCAGATCATGCTTGGTATAAATATGCTTTCTACTTGAGGCTTAGTCACAAAGGGGTGGCTCGAAGGCCGTATCTGGCTTGTAACCATGTTTGATTCATTGCACAGCTGTTTTAAAACTGGAAAATTATACACAAAGTCTTATTTCTAAGTACTATAAAATCTTCTGAAGTGACAGCACCAGTGGTGCAACAACAGTCCCTCTAGGTGGGGACATGCTCTTCAGTTCACCCTAGTCCTCACCACTGTTGTTTCAGCCCAGCTCGCCCTGATCTGGGGACCCGAGATTTGGGGGATTTCTGATATGTTGGCTGTGACAAGAATGAGCTCTTAATGAAGCAGTGCTGTTACTAGACAGTGCTTTTTGAAAACCTCTGTACATACCGTGTTCCTGTGTATGCAGTGGTGTAAATAGCTTATGCAGGGTTTCTCTCAAGAAGCCAGTGAAAATAACAAATGTTCTTATAAATACATGTGTATTCACCTCTATGAGTAACACTCAAAATTTGGTGACTGTATGCATAAAGGTATGCTTTATGTGTAGAATGTAAATGAATTTTAACAGGGATGGTAGTATTAAAGCCCACTGGCTCAACCTAGGAAAACTTTGGGGAGAGTTACATTTTAAATAAAGTAAAAGATGGAAAGAATGGGACTTAGCAAGAAACCATCAAGAGACCTTTTGAAAGTAACAGCGTATAAATTATAAATAAACTTAGAGAATGCCTTGTCCCTCCTGCCAGTTGTAGGAGGAACAGGCAGCAAAGACATGATGGTGTTTTCTTGACATGTATCTTTTAATTTTAGGCTCAGGTACCAGAACAAATAGTGACATTATATGAAGAACGGTATCCAGTTCATATGTCATTAGTAGAAATGGGGCTTGCAGACCAAGACGAGTGATGTAAGTACCACGACTTCTTGTTCACCCTTATAGTCAGCATACGGCATGTGACTGATGTAGCAGAAGATTCATACTAAATTGCCCTGAAAAGCACCTCTGGCCTTTCCTTCATTTGTCAAAGGAATGACAACAAAGCTCAACCAGAATCTCTCTTGTAGATCTCTCCTTCATAGGCCCTTCTTACCTATTGAGTACCAGTGACAAAGAGGTTCCATAGCTATAAAAACGCTTGGAACGGCTATCCTGACCATTCATGGTGCCAGATGGTTATGGGGGCAAGGAGGAGGAGAGCAGCGGAAAGCGGGCACTATAAATAATTTAAGCACAGAGTGCTATGCTACACATGCAGCACTACTGGACAGCCAGTGCCCTGATAACAAGGTTATTAAAGTCCTTCGGTAAACAGCTCACTCTTTACCCATTCACATAAATGTAACATGTGATTCAGTAGTATTTGAACCTTAAGCAAAGGTTTAAAATAACACACCTTTTGTTTTTCAGGTTTACAGTACAGAGCATCTATAGCAGCCCAGAAGAAAGTTTTCTGTTATATGTAGACCGTTTCAGGCTTATTTTTCTTGACTTGTTCTGCAATAGTGCTGGCCTTTTTTTTCTTTTCTTTACATGTTGAACTGTTAGGAATTGTTCCAAAAAAGTTAATAAATATTTGCTTTCAAGTATTTACTTATTTTATTTTACTGTAATTTTTAAATGAAATATTTTAGGTATGTTAGAAAAAACATATTTAGTTCATTTTATAACTAATGGGCATTCAGCTGAAGAAACAAGACATCATCAGCACAGTTGTAGGCCCCTGTTCTACCCTTCCCCAGTCATTCTGTTTCTTACGGAGGAGGTGAATACTGTGAATTTGGTGTTTATCGTTCTTATATAGCTCTTTATAATTTTATTGTATATGCATGCATCCATAAACAAGACGTAGTGTTGCTCTGTATATTTTTAAGTGTGTGCAGTATCACACAATTACCTTTTTTCCCTTACTTTATTTCCACTATATAATGCATATTGGTATGCATAGCTCTATTTTATTCACTTTCACCATTACCTCCATCTGTGCATATAATTTATTCTGTTGTTAGATATTTAGGTTGTTACCAGTTTTTTCTCAATTACAGATACTCTACTGTACAACCCCTTATGCACCTGTGAGGGGTTTTCTAGTAAACATACTTCACTTCAGTGGAATTTAGTACTAGGTCATGCAGCAATTGCTTTCCAAAAAAGTGATTTTACCAGCTAATTCTACCATCAGTAGTCCAAGTTCCTTGCCAACATGTGGTGTGGCCAGACCATTGTTTGCCAGTTTATGACAATGTCGTAAAAAGGTACCTCATTGTTGAAATATGCATTTACTGGTTTTAGTCAGTTTATTGCTTTGTTTGTAATTACCTATTTTAACTAATAGGGATTCTTTATATATTCTGGTTACTAATCCTTTGTCAGATACGTGTTTCTTTTCCTACGCTGTGACTTTTCTCTCTTTTGTGGTATCTTTGGACAAACAAACTTTTGACTCATCAACCTTTTAAGGTTTGTGCTGTGTCTCATTTAAAAATCTTTCTCTAGGGAGCTCCCTGATGGTCTAGGGGTTAGGATTTGGCACTTTCACTGCTGTGGCCTGGGTTCAATCCCTGGTCTGGGAACTGAGATCCCCCAAGAGGTGCGGCACAACCAAAAAAAATAATAATTAATAAAATTTAAAAATCTTTCTCTATTCCTGAGGTAATATATATAATTACTTATTTTCTTTGAAAAGTTTTCAACTTTTTTGTTATTCAGTTTTAAATCACCTGGAATTAATACATGTGGCTTTTTAAAAAAAAACTTGAGTTACTGCCAGCACCACTGTCGGACTGCACTAAGTGACTAGACCAAACTTACTATGTAAATCTACTTGTAGGTGACTTGGCCCCCCCTTCAAGGACATCTTGCTTCTGTCGGCCCGTCTTACAGGTAATAAGGTCAAGGCACCTGTGGTCTATCAATCAGTTAACACTAGCTGGTTAGTTTTCACGCCCCGCCTTTCTCAGCTGTCACCCTCCTTACAACTGCTTTCTCCTCCTATGAGATTTATCTGCACTCGTAGAATGAACTCTTCTGCCTGTTTTACTGTTTATTTGTATTCAGTCACTGTTTTAACTTCCAATTCTGTGACCTCTGTGGTAGATAATGCTTTAATTAGTACTAATTGAGCACAGTAATATTTTGACTGGAGAAATCCTCTTACTCCTTCAGTAAACTTTCTGAGCAAGACCTTCATAGGACTGGTAGGCGGTGGGAAAATCTGTTTCTTGTACTTCTTGGCTCTCATAACCATCTCCAACCAATGAAAGCATCCACTTGTTAAAAGTCTATACTGGTTAGAACCGTAGAAAGACAAGGTAGGTAGGTGAACTAAAAATGAAAGCTGTCCCTGTGCATTTCAAACATTATAAAAAAAGGCATCAAGTTTTATTTTATATTCCAAACAATCTTTTCCATTTATATACACACACACACAGTATATATAAATTAAACCACAGAATCCACAAGAAATGTGCATTTTTTAAAGAAGAAAATCAAGTTAGTGTTATTTCATGATGAGCCATACACAAGGATCATGACAGTTTTGTGTCCATTAGAACATTACCATCCTTGTCTTTAACTCTTACTCGACCAGATGAATATTTGGTTTCTTGAAGACCATTTGTATACACAGTTTTAACAGTACCATCTGGATACTCCCGTCTCTTGAACTGGGCTGTATGTAGTTCTCTTTGGCCATTATTAAACTCTATGATTTTGTTGCCATCTCTGTAAATTTAAAATAGAATTTAATTTCTTTAAAAATATGAAGTATGCAGCAGGAGAACTCTGGCAGTTATTCCTTCTCCTAGAGCATCCCTGGTCCTTATATAGGTATAACTGGGACTCAACTCCTCAGCACAGAATGGTTTTTTTTCTGTTTTGGTTATTTCTCAAATTTTATATGAATACAATGGCTCTGTGCCACATACAAGTGTTAGAGAGCCAGTGCCCTATCAAGTGTGGCCCTAGGGTGTCAGCATCACCCGAGAGCTCATTAGAAACGCAAATTATTTGGCTGGGGCCCAGCAACCTGCTCTTGAACAGTCCCTCCAGGTGATTCTGGTGCACCCTGAAGTTTGAGAACCACTGCTGTAAGTGAAAAACGGCAAAATAATCCTGAATGAATGAGAATAAAAGTTTTCATCACAAGAAAAATGTGTAAGTATGTGTAATGATGGATGTTAACTAGACTTCTGTGATCATCTTGCAATATATACAAATATCAAATCTTTGTTGTACACATGAAACTAATGTTACATGTCAGTTATACCTCAATTAAAACATGATAATCCTGAATGAATTAATACATGGGATGTGCTTGAGTGTAGATGAAAAAAGACTTGCCATGAGTTAATACTTGAAGATGGATAGACGGATATGGGGACCTTTTCATATTATTTTCTTTCTACTACAGAAAATTTCAATCATATGAGTCAATTTTTTGAGAAGTTTCTGAAATCAAAGTATACTGTACACAGAAAAAATAAAGTTTGAGGAAAATCTTTAGTTGAGCACCAGATAAAGTTTCAGACCACGTTAAGGGAAAAACACAATCATGACCATGAGAAGTTCCTACGTTATTGCCAAGTTTATATCATAGAATTCAAGTTAATGGGTACTTAAACTGTTACACTCCAGGAGAGGAGGGTGAAACTAAAAACAGGACTCTCGATTTGACAAAACTCCACCAGGGTTTCAATTAAAATGGTGCTTATAAGATGCTCTTCACTGTGGATTGAAGAAGTTGACTTTAAGAAATTTAAGACTCAGAAGGATAAAGAAAGAAATTGTTGATTTTAAGGAATTGGCTTAGGGTGGTGGCCAGAGGAGTAAAGTGCTTAGGCTGGGACAGAGAGACCCAGATAATCAAAATACAGAGTCTGGTTATTCTTAAAAATTGACAGGGCAGCTTTCCTTCTTCGTGTCTCACTCACTGCTTTCAAATTTCACCACACTGATTTCTAAACAAATACTTGCCATTCTCCTTTCGTGAAGTGCTGTTCAGACACCCTTTAGGTCTGTAGGCTGAAGACTAACTAGACGTTACAATCCATTTATCTCAAACTCATCCTAAACTCCAGAATGCTGAAAACATGTCTCACCTGCTCTCAAATTCGGAACTCAGTGAAATGTTGAATGACTTACACAAATGTTTTAAGATTTTTAAAATTCAACTGGTAATAAAAGTTGAAAACTAGAAAATCTAGAAACAAAACAGGTAACATACCGTTGCCCTCTGACAATTGTACCATCTGGGAAAATGCTTTCTTCTTGCCCATCGGCAAACAAGTTTTTGATAGTCTGATCAGGAAACGTGATTTCTTTTCTTCCATCTGGGAAATGCTTTTCTGTAGAAAAAGGGGTTACCATAAATATTTTATTTCTAAAGGAAAGGAGGAATTTAATGCTGAGAGGGCGCAGCAGGTTTTCACCTATCTGTCCGCTTGAGAAATGTAAGACTTCCAGTCCTTCTGGGTACGTGGTGTGGGTGGTGTGTGTGGCTGCATAGTAGTAGATCTGCAGAGACACAGAGTCAGCACCACCGCCTCTTCAGAGGTGTTTACGCTACGGACAAAACACGCCTGTGGAAACCTACCACTCTCCCATCCGGCATGACCTGCTTGACATCACCGTTGAAGAAAGTGACAGTGACCGTCTTTCCATCTGCACTCGCTTCTTTTCGGGTTCCATTTGGAAACAATATAACATGGCACCCATTCTTATAAACCTTTTCTATCTACAAAAAAAAAAAAAACCAGGACTATCAATATGTAAAATTTCCTGAGACCACACGACAAAAATATCTCTAATTCTTTTAATTGCCTACTTTGAAATTTTTCATAATAAAAATTAAAACATTTCTCAGAGGGAGAGAAAAGTTAATAAGCTCATAATAATAAACTTCACCTATCTACACATCACTGTTCTTAGGTCACGTATTCCCCCAAAACAACTTTTTAGTTGTTTTTTTTTTTCAAGAAAACTGCAGACATCACTTCTGTAAACATTTCAACAGATATCTCCAATAGAAGGATTTTTAACATAACCAAACCGTTATCATCCCTAATAAACTGTAATTCATTCCTTCATCACATCATAACCATATTTTTTCCATAAATTCACACAAAGAAGGCCTTTTACAGTGTACTTGAATCAGGATCAAAACAAGATCCACACACACTTGATGTGTCTCTACCCTCAATTTCTAATGGTCCCTTCCTTTCCCCCTTATTTAATGCCAACTGTTGAAGGAACTGGGTCACTGAATATGTAACATTTCCCACACTCTGGATTTGGCTGATTGCTTTTCCATTATGGTGTCATTAAACATGTTCCCATATCACTGTTTTTCCTTAAAAAACCCAGTAGTTAGCTCTCGAGGCTTGATTAAATTCCAGCTGAGTTACTCTGACAAGAGTACTTTTTAGGTGCAGCAGTGGGCTTTGTATGGCAGCACGTCCAGAAATCCAGTAAGTATGTGCTGCCTCATGACCTCAGCACTGACTGGGTGGCATCACGAGATCCGTCAACCTTTCGTCTAAGGTTTCAGGAGCCACTGATGACTGCCTAGACCCTTCATGTCATCGGAAATTGTAAACTGGTGATTCTCTAATTTTCTCATTCCTCTTCCATTCATTAGCTGCGATTCTTCTAAGAAAGAAAACCTTCCCTCATCAATTTATCCTAAAGTAGAGTTTGTACAGGAAGAGTCTAACAACTTCCTTCTGACTGTTGGTCTTTGTCCTTCATTCATTCCTCAAGATTTGCAGTGAACTTTGGCCTTCTGATTTCTATTAAAGTGGATCAGATTAGAGTACTTGGAAAAGTACATGTTCTATAAACCCGAGGAAAAATTCCCTCATCACCTCCTCAGTAACCCTGTTTATGTTCCTCCTCTTGTCATTCACTCTTTAGCTGGAACACCCAGCCAGGCCGTTTTCCCACTCAAAACCTTTCCTAAGCACAGGAATAAAATTGTCAGGCTGGGGGTGGAGAGCAGCTGACCCAGGAAATATTTACGGAAGCCTGCAGGAAGGGTAGGGCCGAGAACTGAGGTTTTTAAAAGTACCAAGGATTACCAAGGCTGCTTAGCTATGTCTGGAGGAAGAACAAGAAGTTTAAGCAACTGGATTGTATTCCTCCTCTTGTTGCATCATCTCTAAATTAGAAATGGCAACTAAATGCATGCTGTCTATTGAGTATTTTCATAGGGTCCCAAGGTTCAAACCGAGTCATGTGCCAAGGTACTAAGGTCTTCAGCCCCATCAAGTCTTGAAGATCAATTATTTCAGAATCTAAGTGTTTCAACTCTATTTTAACCCATGTTCATTTTTTATAGTATTCATTGGTTAAAAAAAAAAAAAAGTTTAACCTTTCCATCAGGATGGCTGATTTCTCCCTGAATTTCTTCTTTTTCTTCTTTTTCATCCTCTTCTTTACATTCAGGATCTGGAGAGTTCACTTGTTCAGGTGGATCCCTGGGTGAGGCTATCTGTAAGGACAAGAGGCTCTTGGTCTGTCCTACATTACATGTAATTAAAATCTCAAGCAGCTAAAACTTACACTTAGTCCAAAAGCCAGATTCCACTATTATAGGATTCTAGTATGACTAGTATTTGGTGTTGTATAGAAAACATTTACAATGTTAAGTAAAAAGCTTCCTTTATAAATGGTTTAGAAACTTAAGCCAGTTAACCAGTCAACTTTAAGCCTGAATAATATGCTTTAATATATAAAAACATAAAGAGATTTACTTGTCCCTTATCCGAATTTCCTAAATCACGAGACACAGACTTGGATCTTCGAGATGGATTGCCTGTTAGAATATAATTACCAGAGTTAGTTTTATTATTTAATTGAAAGTTTTAAGTTTACTCAATACTATGGTCAAACATCTCCTTAGTTCACTCTTCTTTTGTGAACTGCTGTCCTTTACCCATTATTTAAGGAAGTCTTAGTACTTTTCTTTACTAATTCCTAATTCCTAGGAGTTCTTCACTGTATAAATTCAAATACTTATTCAAATACTTAAGTCCTGATGACCAAGAAAGACAAAGTATCTGTTCTCTGAAAGTGTACCATCTGGAGAAAGGTGCTCCCAAAGCTATTTTGGAGACAATCACCAGGACTTTACTTAGAGGGTAGGAATGGGGTACAGATAATAGAAGCATCCAGGAATACACATAGAATTTGGCTTGAAAAAAAATAACTGGGTATTTAATTACAATCTAGACCTAATGGCTGTGGTCTAAACTTTTTAGATCATGACCAACACACATCATGTACTGTACACGTTCATACATTATAAAATAAGCATGCGTGTGCATACAGACACCACCACCACCAACAAAGTGATATTAAAAATACATTGAAGTTCTAATATTTTCTTCTCATATGCCAATGGATATTATAAACAGTCCCAAATTTGAAGGGTTTCAAGCTCAAGTGCCAGGATCTGACTTAAATGTTAAACACTAGAATGGATGCTGGATGCTCCAGGGAGAATAGACTAGAGGAGAAGAACAGAGGCAGAGTCCAGTCAGGAGGCTGATGGGCATCCGTGGAGATGGCAGTGTTGTACTGTGTCAAATCACTGACCTGTGGGTCCCAAAAGGCCGAGTGCTAGCAATGTCATATGGTTCAACCTACTTAATTCAGAAAATATCAACATCAGGATTAGTTTAGGGATTGATGGGAGTGGGGGGTAAGGATACAAGAAAAAAGGAATCAAGGAGTGCACACAGACTTTGGCTAAATGAACACCTTCCTCCACCTCACAGGCACGAAGAACCACAGTGCAGTCTGAGCTCCGTGTTACATCATCTCTAAATCTTACAACCAGCCTCCACAGAAAAGACTAATAGCCTCATTTTATAGGTGAGGAAATCAAAGCTGAGAGGCTAAATAACTTGCCAAGGTTGTCAACTAATAAAAGTCAAGTCAGAACCAGTATTCAAGCTCATCAAGCTTAATTCTCTCAGCTGTTTGTGAACGTCATGAACAAGCCTCTGAGCACATTCTTACTGGGAGGAACAGAGGGGAATGGGTGTCCACCACTGTGAGCACCTTATAAAATTACATGTAACAATTATTTAATAAACAATGGTGGAACAGTTAGATACTTTAGGAGTACACGTTTATGACCTCAGGATAGGTAAAGACTTAAGGCAAGAAGCACTACCCATAAAGGAAAAAGGTGAAATTCAACTACATTAAAGAAAGAAATGTGGGAACTTTTAAAGGTGAAGTCAGCATCACGGTGGCTAAATCATTCCTCTTTCCTCTCCCTTAGCCAGACTCATCAAGTCAAAAAGGGAGAGGATGCAAATCAATAAAATTAGAAATGAAAAAGGAGAAATCGCAACTGACACCACAGAAATACAAAGGATTATAAGGGACTACCACAAACAGCTATATGCCGATAAAATGGACAACCACAAAGAAATGGACAAATTCTTGGAAAGATACAATTTTCCAAAACCAAACCAGGAAGAATTAGAAAATATAAACAGACCTATCACAAGCAATGAAATTGAAACTATAATTAAAAATCTTCCAACCAACAAAAGCCCAGGACCAGATGGCTTCACAGGCAAATTCTATCAAACATTTACAGAAGACCTAACACCCATCCTTCTCAAGCTCTTCCAAAAAATTGCAGAGGGAGGAACACTCCCAAATTCATTCTGCGAAGCCACCATCACCCTGATACCAAAACCGGAAAAAGATATCACAAAAAAGAAAATTACAGACCAATATCACTGATGAATACAGACGCAAAAATCCTGAACAAAAACTGGCAAATAGAATGCAACAACACACTAAAAGGATCATACACCATGATCAAGTGGGATTTATCCCAGGGATGCAAGGATTCTTCAGTATATGCAAATCAATCAATGTGATACACCATATTAACAAATTGAAGAATAAAAACCATATGATCATCTCAATAGATGCAGAAAAAGCTTTTGACAAAATTCAACACCCATTTATGATAAAAACTCTCCAGAAAATGGGCAAAGAGGGAACCTACCTCAACATAATAAAGGCCATATATGACAAACCCACAGCCAACATCATACTGAAAGGTGAAACACTGAAAGCATTTCCACTAAGATCAAGAACAAGACAAGGATGTCCACTCTCACCACTCTTATTCAACATAGTTTTGGAAGTCCTAGCCACAGCAATCAGAGAAGAAAAAGAAATAAAAGGAAACAAACAAATTGGAAAAGAAGAGGTAAAACTGTCACTGTTTGCAGATGACATGATACTATACATAGAAAAACCTAAAGATGCCACCAGAAAACTACTAGAACTAATCAATGAATTTGGTAAGGTTGCAGGATACAAAATTAATGCACAGAAATCTCTGGGATTCCTATACACTAACAACAAAAAATCAGAGAAATTAAGGAAACAATCCCATTTACCATCGCAACAAAAAGAATAAAATACCTAGGAATAAACCTACCTAAGAAGAAAAAGACCTGTACTCAGAAAACTATAAAATACTGATGAAAGAAATCAGAGATGACATAAACAGATGGAGAGATATACCATGTTCTTGGAGTGGAAGAATCAATATTGTGAAAATGACTATACTACCCAAAGCAATCTACAGATTCAATGCAATCCCTATCAAACTACCAATGGCATTCTTCACAGAATTAGAACAAAAAATTTTACAATTTGTATGGACACAAAAGACCCCGAATAGCCAAAGTGATCTTGAGAAAGAAAAACGGAGATGAAGGAATCAGGCTCCCAGACTTCAGACTATACCACAAAGCTACAGTAATCAAAAGACAATATGATACTGGCACAAAAACAGAAATAAAGATCAATGGAACAGGATAGAAAGCCCAGAGATAAATCCACACACATATGGTCACCTTATCTTTGATAAAGGAGGCAAGGATATAGAATGGAGAAAAAACAGCCTGTTCAATAAGTGGTGCTGGGAAAACTAGACAGCTACATGTAAAAGAATGAAATTAGCACACTCCCTAACACCATACACAAAAATAAACTCAAAATGGATTAAAGACCTAAATGTAAGGCCAGACACTATAAAACTCTTAGAGGAAAACATAGGCAGAACACTCTATGACATAAATCACAGCAAGATCCTTTTTGACCCACCTCCTAGAGAAACGGAAATAAAAACAAAAATAAACAAATGGGACCTAATGAAACTTAAATGCTTTTGCACAGCAAAGGAAACCATAAACAAGACCAAAAGACAACCCTCAGAATGGGAGAAAATATTTGCAAATGAAGCAACTGACAAAAGATTAAACTCCAAAATTTACAAGCAGCTCATGCAGCTCAATATTAAAAAAAACAGACAACCCAATCCAAAAACAGGCAGAAGACCTAAACAGACATTTCTCCAAAGAAGATATACAGATTGCCAACAAACACATGAAAGAATGCTCAACATCATTAATCATTAGAGAAATGCAAATCAAAACTACAGTGAGGTATCACCTCACACCAGTCAGAATGGCCACCATGAAAAAATCTACAAACAATAAATGCTGGAGAGGGTGTGGAGAAATGGGAACCCTCTTGCACTGTTGATGGGAATGTAAATTGATACAGCCACTATGGAGAACAATATGGAGGTTCCTTAAAATACTAAAAATAGAACTATCATACAACCCAGCAATCCCACTGCTGGTCATATACCCTGAGAAAACCATAATTCAAAGAGTCATGTACCACAATGTTCACTGCAGCTCTATTTACAATAGCCAGGACATGGAAGCAACCTAAGTGTCCATTGACAGATGAATGGATAAAGAAGATGTGGCACATATATACAATGGAATATTACTCAGACATAAAAAGAAACGAAATTGAGTTATTTGTAGTGAGGTGGATGGACCTAGAGACTGTCATACAGAGTGAAGTCAGAAAGAGAAAAACAAATACTGTATGCTAATGCATATATATGGAATCTAAAAAAAAAAAAAAAACGGTACCCATGACCCTAGTTGTAGGGCAGGAATAAAGAGGTAGACATAGAAAATGGACTTGAGGACATGGGGTGGGAGGGCGAAGCTGGGGCGAAGTGAGAGTAGCATCGACATATATACACTACTGAATGTAAAACAGTTGGCTGGTGGGAAGCAGCAGCACAGCACAGGGAGATCAGCTCGGTGCTTTGCGATGACCTAGAGGGGTGGGATAGGGAGGATGGGAGGGAGGCTCAAGAGGGAGGGGATATTGGGACATATGTATGCATATGGCTGAATCACTTTGTTGTACAACAGAAACTAACAGCATTGTGAAGCAATTATACTGCAATAAAGATGTATTAAAAAAAAAACTAGGTAGTGAAAGAAGACAATGGAATACATACAGTACAACTCTATTCAGAAAGCTCAAAAACAAGTAAAACATTTTTTTAGAGCTGTACCTATGAAAGCAGAAACTACAAGGGAAAGCACTGTAATATAATCATGGAGGGGTCAGTTCTGGGATGCTGCTAATCTATTTCTTTATCTAGGCAGTGGTTACCCAAGTATTTCCTTTATAACTGCCAAACTGCATATGTTATATCCACTTTTATAAATTTAATTCACAGAAATAATTTCTAAAAATGCCAGGTAGATCTTAAAGACCCAGTTGTGAAAACAAAAGTTCATGGGAGAAAATAGCGTATTTGTGACCTGACGATTGAGAAGGATATCTCAGTCACGAAAAGCAAAAACCATTTTTTAAAAAAATTAACTTCAATATTAAAAGGAAAAACATGTATATAAAAAACACAAACCAGGGACTTCCCTGGTGGCACAGTGGTTAAGAATCCACCTGCCAATGCACAGGATACAGGTTCGAGCCCTGGTCCGGGAAGATCCCACATGCCGCGGAGCAACTAAGCCCGTGCGCCACTACTACTGAGCCCGTGTGCCACAACTACTGAAGCCCACGCGCCACAACTACTGAAGCCCATGCGCCTAGAGCCCGTGCTCCGCAACAAGAGAAGCCACCGCAATAAGAAGCCCGCGCACCGCAACGAAGAGTAGCCTCCGCTCACCGCAACTAGAGAAAGCCCGTGCACAGCAACGAAGACCCAACACAGCCAAAAATAAATAAATTTATTTTTTTTTTAAAACCCACAAACCAAAAAGCTACATACAGATTGGCAGAAGATATTGGCAGTGCTTACAAATGACAAAGGATTAGTATGCAGAATAACTAACTTCAATACGGAAAAACATATACATATACACACATACACAAACACACAGTTTTAAATGGGCAAAAGAAATGAACAGGCAATTCACAAAAGAGGAAACCCAAATGTCCACTAAATATGAAAAGATGCTCACATTACCTCATGAGTAATCAGGGAAATGCATATTACACTGACCCACCATTTCACACCCATCTGACTAGCCAAAATTATATAAAGTCTGAGCAGATCAAGTGTTGGCAGGCACAAAGAGCATGTTCTGCTGACAGTATAAAAAGAAACTGGTAACCGCTTTGCAAAGGGAAAGCCTCCTAAAGTGGCACAAACCTGACGTGACCCAATAGCCTACTCCTGCCATGTGTCCGAGAGAAACTCACACGACCGAGACTTGTTCTGCAGCCCTTTTCATTCTGTGACAAACTGGGGGAAAACCTGAATGCCCACCAACAAGAAAATACACGGTAGCAAATACACATGGGATCTGTACAGCTGGAGTTTATAGGTATTAATGAGGGTAGGTCTTAAAATACTGAGACAGCAGCAAACTGCAGAGGGATGGACTATGAAACAACACTATATTGATTTATGGACACAATGTAGTAAAAGAATGAAAAATAAGAAAGGGAGTGCTGTCCGGGTGCACATTAGCTGGGAGTAGGACACACAGGGGCTTCAATTATATCTACAATGTTTTATTTCTTAAGTTGGGTGTAAATTCTCCACTCTTTAAATTCCTGAAATATTTTATAAAAAGATCATGCAACTATCTTACCTTGTGTTGGCAAATAGTTTTTTTTGTACTTTTCTACCTGGGTTCCTGAAGAAACTTGACTCTTTTGAAATCGAACTGATGACTTCTATAGTATGAGAAAATTTTGAATATAAAATTAGTAATAGTTTACACATTAGTACAAGGAATGAAACTAACAGAACTCAGCTTGCAATGGGAATGTTTTAGGTGTGTTCATTTATGCTGTTTTCGTTTATTGCTACGGGCCACAGTGAACAAGCTGCTACTAGGAATGAACTACACACACACGCACACGCCGCCTCTGGAAATACATGCATTCCTCAAGTGAAGGCATAACAGACAATGTAAAACAGAACAGTTTTTTGTGACTGTTACCAGAGCGGCCAGAGGAGAGGAACTCATGGTCAGACAGCAGAAGACTGCTCACACTGTCCCTTCCGCAGCCCCCGGGTTTAGAGGTCAAGGTGGATGTCCTCCTTGCTCCCCACCACCACCTCCAACCAGATCGCCTTCTCTCCTCCCTACCCACCCCTGCCCCAGCAAGTCTCGTGTCCGTGTACCCCGCTTGCCAGGAGAAGCCACCCCAATACCTTAGCTGCCATCTCTAGACCTGTTCTCTCCCACCCTGGCCATGCGCTCCAATGGACAAAGTCTAGAACTAGTCATTATCAATATCTGCAATTATTAAGAACTGCAAAAATATCAATTTCAAAGCATTTGAATCCAGAATGTGGGACATTGTACAAAATAATTAAAAATTATCCAAAAAGCCAGTGCCGTTTAATAAAGTGCCAAAGTATTTAGGGGTGAGTTGCCACAATTTCTGCAATTACCTTCAAATGGTTCAGCAAAATACCTATACAGCAATATGGCAAAATGTGAACAATGGTTGGATCTAGGTGAGGATTCAGGTGTTCATCATACTATTCTTTCAACTTTATTTGGGGCAGCTTTCATAATAAAATGTTTGGGGGGGAGAATTCCATCTTCTGACTACCATGTCCTGTCCTTCCAGCGCATCCCTCTGAGACCCTCACTCCAACAATGCTTACAGCCTACAGGGTCCCAAAATTCACTGATCCACATGTTTTCTGTGTCCCCCAAAACCTATGCCCTCCTTGAGCAGCCTGAATTCATGGTTCACTGCAGGCACTCCTGCTGTATTTACATACTGTCAACTTCCAGCCCCTCTCACTCTGTGGGATTCACCTGGATGACCACACCTCTGCTAAAATATCAATAGTACTCTCCACCACCCTACACCCAAAAAGCTGAATAAGAATAACGCAAACAATTCCCACTTGAAACATATAATCTCTAACCTGCGTGGGCCCCTAGTGCAGCCCAGGAGTCAGACCACACTTCACCCTTTGCTCTCCACTCTCGTGGACCCCGATCCACCGCCTCCAGCCTCCCAGAGTGTCCTCCGTCCTCACTCTCAGCAGATGCCCGAGCCCCCATTCCCCGAGGGAAGCTAGAGGGTTAGTGGGGAACGTCCCACCAACGGACCCCACACGTCCAGCCCCAGGTCCACAGCTGAGGCCCCGTCACCAGGCACGGACGTCGAGCTCCCAGCCAGGCACGCGCCTCCACTCCCCCTAAACCCAGTCTCCTCTCCCTCGTGCTCGCAGCTTCAGCAACCCGCCTACTCTCTCCTGCATCCATATTTTCCTACTGAATCAATCCTACCAATACATAAGCACGTGTTGATTTTCCCATCTTAAAAAAAAACAAAAACTACTTCCCCTACAGCTACTGCCCCATTTCTTTACTGTTACTGCAAAACTTCTCCACAAAGCTTTATACTCTGCCTGAAACCTCTCGCTCTCTTACCCGGTCAGGCTTTTACCCGGCATATCCGACGACCCATCTTCAGTCCCCCACTTACTCGGCAGCAGCCTCCGGGGCACCGGCCTCTCTGCTGCTTTATTTGGCCCTCAGGACACCACATTGGCCTCCTTTACTTCAGACTCGGGTTCATTCTCCTCCCCGCCATCTTCTCACAACCTGGCCAGGACCCGGGACCCTTCCCCGTCCACGCCTTCAGCCCGAGTGATCTCTCCCACACCTTCCGAGGGCCCCAAACTTCTCGCTCCGACCTGAGCTTCTCTGGATACATGCACAGCCCCGCCTGACGCCCACCTGATGTCTAGTAGGCATTTCGAGCTCACCTGATCTAACCTGAGCTCCTAACCAAAACCCACACCCCCAGGAAAAGCGTGCTCTCTTCTTGTGGGGACTCAGGGTAAAGGGCCAAAAAAACCACACTCAACTTGGAAGCCGTTCCCGCCCCCTCTCCTGCTGTCACATCCCATCCCCAGTTCATCACTAAACCCCATCCACCTGCAGCAATCCCCCAGCTGGTGTCCTGATGGCGCCCAAACGCCCACTTCAGGCCACTCGTACGTCTACAGCAGGGAGGGTGGGCTCACCAAAACAGAGGAGGCGGCCACCCCTTCCATCCAAGCCCTGCAAGGGCTCCCCGTCTCTCTCAGAGGGAAAAGGCGATGCTCACAGGTAGTTACTAAGGCCTAACGAAGGCGGCACCCACCACCCTCGAGCCCGTCTCTGATCCCATCCCCTGCTCTGCTCCTCCCGGCCTCGGGGCTCCAGGCCCACGTCTCAGCCTGGCTCACTGCGCCCTCTTCGGGCCATTATTCCAACGTTGCTTTCTCAGGAGGGCCTCCCCAGCCGTCCTATATAAACTGCAACACCCTCCCCCCCGCAGTGATCCCGCCTCCTCGCTTTCCCTCCCGAGCTCTCGCCACTACGTCCCACACCATATGCTTCACTCATCTTTCTCCCACGGCTGGAATCCAAGCTCCAAGAGGACAAGGAAGTTTGTCTGTTTTATTCATTGCTTGATCTCCAGTGCCTCAAAGCCGTGACTGGCACATCACAGTTGTGAATACAGACGAATAAAAAAACAAATACTTGATTTAAAAGGATCATATGCAAAAAAAAAAAAAAAAAAAAGTCTCTGCAAAAATGTTACTTACCCTGTTTTAACTGAGATTACCTGCCTATTGTGTTATAATTCCTTTATAAGAATTATAAAAATGAATTTGAAAACTATCTGTATAGCGATGCGCAAAAGCAGTATTTAATTGTGGTAAAATACACATAACACAAAATCACCATCCTAACCATGTCAAGATGTACACGTTAGTGGCGTTAAGTACAGCCACACCACTGTGCAGCCACCACGACCGTCACCTCCAGAACTCTTCATCTTGCAAAACTGAAACCGCCCTCACTAAACAACAGCTTCTCATTCTCCCCTCCCCCAGCCCTGGCACCCACCCTTCTACTTTGCTTCTACGAATCGGACTGCTCAAATATTTAGCATCTCCCCAATGTGACGAAACCTACCGTGGACCCGTCTCTTCTCGAGGCCGTCACACACTGACGCATCCTGGTGCTGCTCTCAGTGGCTTCGGCTTTCTTCCAGGCATCTAGTCGGAATCGTTCCATCACTTTTATTTCCTCCCGGAGGTCTGTGTTCTCTTTGACCAACATTTCTATCTGGCTTCTAAGACGGCCATGTGTACTGGACCATTTTGCTTCCTTTCTTTTCAAATCTTCCTGTAAATCTGCTATCTGCTGCTTCAAAGCCTCTCGGGGCGGGGGGGAAAAAAGCATTACTAGAACTGAAACAATGCAAGAGAAGAGACAAGACACATCAGCAAAACAGAATTGCCAGCCTATCACAGACAGCAGAAAAGGGAAGCCTTAGCTAATCACATGTCAGTAACACTGGGTTTCTCAGGAAAAGGAATGGGGTTCAGGCTCGAGTCTCACCTCATGCCATCCAGAAGTCAGGAGAAAGAGGAGGCAGACACCACTTAGGAGCCAGCACATTACACGGCCATGAGGTAATAAAGGTCTAAGCTCAGACAGCAAGTGAAACAGAAAGAGATGAATGGGGTTATCTGGTGAAGAAAACAGTAACAGGAATCCGTGACCAACTGAAGCAAGAGCAGAAGACGCAAAAGGAACACAAGATTCCAAGTCCAAACGCCCAGCCCTGAAACTGGGTATCTCTGGAATCCATGAGAAGAACCGGGTCTAAGAAAATGAGTTGTTTCAGACGGACCGCATGACATAAGTGCAGAAACTCCTGGAAACGCCTGGAAGCTATTTGCAACCGTATGAACAGAAGTCAGTCACCTGCACCCACCTGGGTACAAGTTATGGCGAGTGACTGAGAGTGGAGGAAAGTTTAGACAGAAGCAAGAAAGCGTCTCCAGCAGCTGGGAGCCCCCTCGGGCCGAGCCTGCCTCACGAACACGCGTGTGCCTGGATACCACCCACCCTCTCGGAAGACTCACGACAGTCAGCAGAGCAGTGCGGGCAGCAGAGGGAGAAACTAGGGCTCAAAGGGCTCCTGCTCAGGGTGTAACACCACAGAGGTGGCTCTGCACCCGGCTGAGGCTAAGGCTCGAATCCCAGCTCTGTGCCTTGGAAGCGCTTGGAGCAAGGCCATTACCTTCCTGAGCGCCTGCCTTCCTATTCATAAATTGTGGGTGCAACCGAGAGACGAGCAATGTCTTAACTGGCAACCACCGCCATCGTGCGGGAAAATAAACTCGTTACTACTAAAACAGTAATGCGTTAAGTCTAAATGAGTTAAGAGTTCAAAGCCAGATAAGCCAGAGGTAGACAAATGCTATATGGCATCACTTATATGTAGAATCTCAGGGGGAAAAAAGCTGACTTCAAAGAACAGAACGGTGGTTTCCAGGGACTGCGAGGAGAGGGAAATGGGGAGATATAGGTCAAAGGATACAAACTCTGAGTTACAGGAAGAATAAGTTCTGAGGAGCCAATGTACAGCACGGTGACTGTAGTTAATGACACTGTGTTGTATTCCTGAAAACCGCTGAGAGCAGATCTTCAGTGTTCTCACCACACGCACACACAGAGTCAACTTGATTGTGGTCATTATTCCACAGTGCATACGTACATCAAATCACCACACTGCATACTTTAATACATACCGTTATACATTTCACTTACTCCTCAATAAAGTTAAAAATGCAAAAGCAATATTTATAACATATCTACTATCTATCAGGTACTGTTAAAGTCCTTGAATACAAAGAACGAAACACGGATCGCAGGGGACTTCTGTTAGGAGGTGACAGGGGCCTGGGAGGGAAGCAGAGCAGGCGGGAGGGGTCAAGGCTGCTGGGCAGGAGGCACGCGCAGAAGGCCAGCCGTGGTCCCAACTACGGCAGCCTCAGCGAACAGCGTGCTGAGAGAGGCAGAGGACACGCTGCGTGGTGGCTGCCCGGGGACGCACGTTCCCAGAAGCACCAGCGGACACACCACGAAGAAAGGTGCCAGCCCAGCCGTACAACATCAAGAGGCCAGCCAGCTGGGGAGGGGTGTAGATGACGTGAAAAAGGCAGAAAGACACCAGATCTTATAGGAACTCGAGGCCATCGTAAGGGCTGGGGCTCTTATTACAAGAAAAAAGTGGAGTCGTGGAAGGGCTGCAAGCAGAGGGGACGTGGCCTGACTTCCTTCAGGAAGGATCGCTGGCCACTGTGTGGGGAGAAACCACGGGGACAAGGGCAAGAACAGGCCGGGCAGCCGGCGAGTCCAGTAACTCGGACATGGAAACTCAGATCTGGGCAGGTGTTCTGACAGAACAGCATGGGGTGTAGGAGAAAGAGAAGAGAAGGACTCTTAATTTCTGGCCCGAGCTGGAGATGGCTGGGGAGGGTGATGGGACAGGGAATGTGAGCCGTCCAGCCGCCGGTCAGACACATTGGCCACGCAGAGAGCGGTCCAGGCCGGGGCTGACGTCCAGGAGCCTTCAGCATATTAAACATTATTTAAGCCAGGAAACTAGACAAGACCATCGAGGAAGGACAGATCGGCCTCCCTGCTGGATGAACTCCACCATGAAGTTAAAGAGGAGGAAAAGCAAGAGGAGACGAGAGGGTAACCCGAGCATTCGGCGCCCCGGGACCCAGGAGCTGCTAAACTGCCACCGGGGCTGTCCCGGGAGGGGGGCTGGCAGTGCCACAGGAGCGGTTTCAGAGCAGCAGTGTGGACGGAAGCCCAACGAAAGCACAGAGAACACAAGAGGCAAGATTTGGAGGCAGAGATAAAGACAACACTTTCGAGGCATCTGCTGCGAAGAACAAAGGAAGAGGGGTGTGGCCGACAGGGGGCGTGGCGTCGCGGTCCAGCAAGCGTGTACACTGAGGGGAAGGTCCAGCGGCGTGAGGATGGACGGCGGGGGCCGGGGGGCAGCGCCGCGTGGGACCGCGTGTGCACGAGGCGGCCCCGAGTGGAGGACCAGGGGCAAGTCCTCAGCCAGGCCGAAGCAGGGCCTTCGGGGGAGCGCGAGGCCACAGGGTGGGAGGTCCGAGTACGGGACTATGGCGCAGTCCTCCAGGGTGTGGGGTGGGAGGGGACAGAGCACGACAGGCCCGCCTCGGGCTGTGCTAACGACTCTTAAAGGGAGCCTGCTCCCCGTGGCATTTCTCTTTCAGCTAAATCAAGTGCTATGGGCACAGAGGTGGCGTAGGCAGGAAATGCCAGGGATGTAGTTTTGCCACACAAAATATGACCACTTGAGAAAAGGGAGCACACAATACATTTAAAGTAATGATTACAGCGACAGACTCTGGGGTTGAAGGACACAAGAAGGTAAGTAAGACCAGCTGGTTTGAAAGTCCTAATGGGAATAAAAGGTTACTGGGGTCAGAGTAATAAAAGGAGTGACAAATATTATGGACTTGGTCACAAAAGGCTAGGAAATAGGGTTTAAAATAACAGCTGGAGTTTGCAAGCATTAGTAACTAGGGGGAAAGAGGCTCTCCGGTCTTAAAGCCGTGGGAAACAACATCAAAATAAGCTCACTGAAGCACGTTTTCACTAAAAGACCCCATAAGCAGAAAGAGAAAGGTTACTATTAGAGAACATATACAAAGGTGGAGACGGAAAAAGGGCTGGCAGAGGGGCTATGCAGTGTCTAGCATGGCAGGCTGAGGGGTCTGCATTCTACCCCAGGAGGAAGCCGGCGGATGCTGGAGGAAAGGGAACAAGACAGACACTGAAGCTAAGAGATCAGGACAAACACAGGTCAGACAAGAAAAGAGGCGGGAGGGAGAGAAAGGGTCAGGATAAAAAAGTTATAGAGGAGGTAAAGTCAAAGGAACTTACTGTCTGATGGGATTTGAAAGTGAAGGTGTCCAGATTTCCAGCCTGAGTGAATGTGCAAAAAGTCAGAAGGAAAGGCAGATTCAGTAGGGACGGGGTGAGTTAAGTTTGAAACACCCAAAGCAAGCTGGCCAGCTCACCACAGCACCTCACAAGTCATGGGCCCTTAAATATCTGCTGGATGAGGAAACAGACACGCAGGTCTGTGGTCAGCGGAGATCTGACTGAACACCAGTGTGCAAGTCGTCAATGAAACCTCACGGTATGAAAATCAGAATAATACGTGACTAAGACACAAAAATCAGTGGGAACTCATGACCTCAGAAAGGCCTGTGCCCCCAGCCCTGTCGCTACCACAGGCTCCAACAGAAAGGGGGGCACTGAGACCCTGCGCCCACCCTCAGGCAGACCCAAATACTAAGATGAAAGGAAGAGGCCTCCTCACAGACAGCTGATTTCAGATCTGCGGCAGGTTTGAGCGGGGAGAAACGCAAAACACCAGGTGGTCTGAAGTAATCGATTATCACAGAAAGCAGGGGTAACTTTTGAAAATTCAAAGCAACAGCAATGCTAAAGGACAAGGAAGCTAAATGTACTTAAAGGGTTCCCACTGGTCAAGTTGGGACCAACTGATTATCAATAGGAACTGTGATAGTTAGAGCAACCTGAGTCTGCGGCAGGATATAAATAAAATGTAAATTCCAGGAGGACAGAAACGTCTCATGACAATTCTCCACTCCCACCCCCCTCTCCAGGAGGTGAGGCCTCTAGACCAACACTGCCCAGGGCTTTCTGCAACGGTGGGTGTGTCCTAGACCCGCATTGTCCAACGTGACAGCTACCAGCCACCCGTGACTATCAAGCGCTTGAAATGTGGCTAATGTGACTGAGAAACTGAATTTTTAGTTTTACTTAATCTCAACTAACTTAAATTTAAGTAGCCACATGCGGCTAATGGCTAGCAGACTGGACAGAACAGGTTCACAGAGGAGAGGATACATTTCCTGAGGGAGAGGCACCAGGTTACAAGAGAGTAAAATTTATGAGTTATTCACATATAATAAAGTCAAACTACAGCAAGAAAGCTTGTCTGCTCTGGTTTGAATCACTTTGGAAGAAGTAATCAGGTCCTGAGCTATGAGAAAGAGGAAAAGGTGCAGGGAATCAATCTTACTGGGTAGTCAAACATATTGGGTGGTCTGAGAAGGTTGGTTATTTTTTTAATCTCATGAGACTTTGATAACATAGCAATGTATCAAGTCACTACTGCTTTACTCCTAGGAGATTCAGAAACAAGAAAAATGAATGACAAACTCATTGTGCAGATATTTTAGGCTATGGTTTTAAATTCAGTAAAAAAGTTTTCTGATAGCTAAATTTGGTTTTGGCTACTGCTTAAAATATGTGAAGTGTTAACACGCACAAAAAAACCACGCCAAATTTGTATTATTATAGATTATAATAGTAATCTATATTATAGACTATTTAAAAGAAATTCAGGGACGTCCTTGGTGGTCCCGTGGTTAAGAATCTGCCTTCCAGGTGCAGAAGGGGAGGCAGCGCTTCCAAAGGAGGGCCTCTGGAGCGTGGAGTTTCGGAGTTTGGAGATAAGGCCCTGGGAGCATCGTGATTAACTCACCAAGACCAAAGGTTTGCATGAGCCTGACTTTTCTGATTGCTGCTTTGGCTCTACTGTTCATTATGGCCCTCAATGATTGGATGATGCCCACCTGCACTGAAAGACTGGAGACCAAGATGGTGGAGTAGAAGGACGTGCGCTCACTCCCTCTTGCGAGATCACCAGAATCATAACTAGCTGCTGGACAATCATCGACAGGAAGACACTGGAACTCACCAAAAAAGATACCCCACATCCAAAGACAAAGGAGAAGCCACAATGAGACGGTAGGAGGGGCGCAATCACAATAAAATCAAATCCCATAACTGCTGGGTGGGTGACTCACAGACTGGAGAACACTTATACCACAGAAGTCTACCCACTGGAGTGAAGGTTCTGAGCCCCACATCAGGCTTCCCAACCTGGGTGTCTGGCAACGGGAGGAGGAATTCCTAGAGAATCAGACTTTGAAGTCTAGTGGGATTTGATTGCAGGACTTCGACAAGACTGTGGGAAACAGAGACTCCACTCTTGGAGGGCACACACAAAGTAGTGTGTGCATCGGGACCCAGGGGAAGGAGCAGTGACCCCAGGGGAGACTGAACCAGACCTACCTGCTAGTGTTGGAGGGTCTCCTGAAGAGGCAGGGGGTGGCAGTGGATCACCGTGGGGATAAGGACACTGGCAGCAGAAGTTCTGGGAAGTACTCCTTGGCGTGAGCCCTCCCAGAGTCTGTCATTAGCCCCACCAAAGAGCCCAGGTAGGCTCCAGTGTTGGGTTCCCTCAGATCAAACAACCAACAGGGAGGGAACCCAGCCCCACCCATCAACAGTCAAGCAGATTAAAGTTTTACTGAGCTCTGCCCACCAGAGCAACAGTCAGCTCTACCCACCACCAGTCCCTCCCATCAGGAAACTTACACAAGCCTCTTAGATAGCCTCATCCACCAGAGGGCACACAGCAGAAGCAAGAAGAACTACAATCCTGCAGCCTGTGGAACAAAAACCACACCCACAGAAAGACAGACAAGATGAAAAGGCAGAGGGCTATATACCAGATGAAGGAACAAGATAAAACCCCAGAAAAACAACTAAATGAAGTGGAGATAGGCAACCTTCCAGAAAAGGAATTCAGAATAATGATAGTGAAGATGATCCAGGACCTTGGAAAAAGAATGGAGGCAAAGACTGAGAAGATGCAAGAAATGTTTAACAAAGACCTAGAAGAATTAAAGAACAAACAAACAGAGATGAACAATACAATAACTGAAATGAAAACTACACTAGAAGGAATCAATAGCAGAATAACTGAGGCAGAAGAACGGATAAGCGACCTGGAAGACAGAATGGTGGAATTCACTGCTGCGGAACAGAATAAAGAAAAAAGAATAAAAAGAAATGAAGACAGCCTAAGAGACCTCTGGGACAACATTAAACGCAACAACATTCACATTATAGGGGTCGCAGAAGGAGAAGAGAGAAAGGACCAGAGAAAATATCTGTATAGTCGAAAACTTCCCTAACATAGGAAAGGAAATAGCCACCCAAGTCCAGGAAGCGCAGCGAGTCCCATACAGGATAAACCCAAGGAGAAACATGCCGAGACACATAGTAATCAAATAGGCAAAAATTAAAGACAAAGAAAAATTATTGAAACAGCAAGGGAAAAACGACAAATAACGTACAAGGGAACTCCCATAAGGTTAACAGCTGATTTCTCAGCAGACACTCTACAAGCCAGAAGGGAGTGGCATGATATACTTAAAGTGATGAAAGGGAAGAACCTACAACCAAGATTACTCTACCCGGCAAGGATCTCATTCAGATTTGATGGAGAAATCAAAAGCTTTACAGACAAGCAAAAGCTAAGAGAATTCAGCACCACCAAACCAGCTCTACAACAAATGCTAAAGGAACTTCTCGAAGTGGGAAACACAAGAGAAGAAAAGAACCTACAAAAACAAACCCAAAACAATTAAGAAAATGGTCATAGGAACATACATATCGATAATTACCTTAAACGTGAATGGATTAAATGTTCCAACCAAAAGACAGAGGCTTGCTGAATGGATACAAAAACAAGACCAATATATATGCTGTCTACAAGAGACCCACTTCAGACCTAGGGACACATACAGACTGAAAGTGAGGGGATGGAAAAAGATTTTCCATGCAAATGGAAATCAAAAGAAAGCTGGGGTAGCAATACTCATATCAGATAAAATAGACTTTAAAATAAAGAATGTTACAAGAGACAAGGAAGGACACTACACAATGATCAAGGGATCAATCCAAGAAGAAGATATTACAATTATAAATATATATGCACCCAACATAGGAGCACCTCAATACATAAGGCAACTGCTAACAGCTATAAAAGAGGAAATCGACAGTAACACAATAATAGTGGGGGACTTTAACACCTCACTTACACCAATGGACAGATCATCCAAAATGAAAATAAATAAGGAAACAGAAGCTTTAAATGACAAAATAGACCAGATAGATTTAATTGATATTTATAGGACATTCCATCCAAAAACAGCAGATTACACGTTCTTCTCAAGTGCGCATGGAACATTCTCCAGGACAGATCACATCTTGGGTCACAAATCAAGCCTCAGTAAATTTAAGAAAATTGAAATCATATCAAGCATCTTTTCTGACCACAACGCTATGAGATTAGAAATGAATTACAGGGGAAAAAACGTAAAAAACACAAACACATGGAGGCTAAACAATACGTTACTAAATAACCAAGAGATCACTGAAGAAATCAAAGAGGAAATCAAAAAATACCTAGAGACAAATGACAATGAAAACACGACGATCCAAAACCTATGGGATGCAGCAAAAGCAGTTCTAAGAGGAAAGTATATAGCTATACAAGCCTACCTCAAGAAACAAGAAAAATCTCAAATAAACAATCTAACCTTACACCTAAAGGAACTAGAGAAAGAAGAACAAACAAAACCCAAAGTTAGCAGAAGGAAAGAAATCATAAAGATCAGAGCAGAAATAAATGAAATAGAAACAAAGAAAATAGCAAAGATCAATACAACTAAAAGTTGGTTCTTTGAGAAGATAAACAAAATTGATAAACCATTAGCCAGACTCATCAAGAAAAAGAAGGAGAGCACTCAAATCAATAAAATTCGAAATGAAAAAGGAGAAGTTACAACAGACACCGCAGAAATACAAAAAGCATCCTAAGAGACTACTACAAGCAACTCTATGCCAACAAAATGGACAACCTGGCAGAAATGGACAAATTCTTAGAAAGGTATAACCTTCCATGACTGAACCAGGAAGAAACAGAAAATATGAACAGACCAATCACAAGTAATGAAATTGAAACTGTGATTAAAAATCTTCCAACAAACAAAAGTCCAGGACCAGATGGCTCCACAGGTGAATTCTATCAAACATTTAGAGAAGAGCTAACACCCACCCATCTCAAACTCTTCCAAAAAATTGCAGAGGAAGGACCACTCCCAAACTCATTCTATGAGGCCACCATCACCCTGATATCAAAACCAGACAAAGATACCACAAAAAAAGAAAATTACAGACCAATATCACTGATGAACATAGATGCAAAAATCCTCAACAAAATACTAGCAAACAGAATCCAACAACACATTAAAAGGATCATACAGCATGATCAAGTGGGATTTATCCCAGGGATGCAAGGATTCTTCAATATACGCAAATCAATCAATGTGATACACCATATTAACAAATTGAAGAATAAAAACCATATGATCATCTCAACAGATGCAGAAAAAGCTTTTGACAAAATTCAACACCCATTTATGATAAAACTCTCTAGAAAGTTGGCACAGAGGGAAACTACCTCAACATAATAAAGGCCATATACGACAAACCGACACCAAACATCATTCTCAATGGTGAAAAACTGAAAGCATTTCCTCTAAGATCAGGAACAAGACAAGGATGTCCACTCTCACGGCTATTATTCAACATAGTTTTGGAAGTCCTAGCCTCGGCAATCAGAGAAGAAAAAGAAATAAAAGGAATACAAATTGGAAAAGAAAAATGAAACTGTCACTGTTTGCAGATGACATGATACTATACATAGAGAATCCTGAAGATGCCAACAGAAAAGTACTAGAGCTAATCAATGAATTTGGTAAAGTTGCAGGATACAAAATTAACGCACAGAAATCTCTTGCATTCCTATACACTAATGATGAAACATCTGAAAGAGAAATTATGGAAACACTCCCATTTACCATTGCAACAAAAAGAATAAAATACCTAGGAATAAACCTACCTAGGGAGACAAAAGACCTGTATGCAGAAAACTATAAGACACTGATGAAAGAAATTACAGATGATACCAAGAGATGGAGAGATATACCAAGTTCTTGGATTGGAAGAATCAATATTGTGAAAATGACTATACTACCCAAAGCAATCTACAGATTCAACGCAATCCCTATCAAATTACCAATGGCATTTTTTACGGAACTAGAACAAAAAATCTTAAAATTTGTATGGAGACACAAAAGGCCCCGAATAGCCAAAGCAGTCTTGAGGGAAAAAAACGGAGCTGGAGGAATCAGACTCCCTGACTTCAGACTATACTACAAAGCTACAGTAATCAAGACAATATGATACTGGCACAAAAACAGAAACATAGATCAATGGAACAAGATAGAAAGCCCAGAGATAAACCCACGCACGTATGGTCAACTAATCTATGACAAAGGAGGCAAGGATATACAAATGGAGAAAAGACAGTCTCTTCAATAAGTGGTGCTGGGAAAACTGGACAGCTACATGTAAAAGAATGAAATTAGAACACTCCCTAACACCATACACAAAAATAAACTCAAAATGGATTCGAGACCTAAATGTAAGACCGGACACTATAAAACTCTTAGAGGAAAACATAGGAAGAACACTCTTTGACATAAATCACAGCAAGATCTTTTTTGATACACCTCCTAGAGTAATGGAAATAAAAACAAAAATAAACAAATGGGACCTAATGAAACTTCAAAGCTTTTGCACAGCAAAGGAAACCATAGACAAGATGAAAAGACAACACTCAGAATGGGAGAAAATATTTGCAGATGAATCAACGGACAAAGGATTAATCTCCAAAATATATAAACAGCTCATGCAGCTCAATATTAAAGAAACAACCAACCCAATCCAAAAATGGGCAGAAGACCCTAATAGACATTTCTCCAAAGAAGACATACAGATGGCCAAGAAGCACATGAAAAGCTGCTCAACATCACTAATTATTAGAGAAATGCAAATCAAAACTACAATGAGGTATCACCTCACACCAGTTAGAATGGGCATCATCAGAAAATCTACAAACAACAGATGCTGGAGAGGGTGTGGAGAAAAGGGAACCCTCTTGCACTGTTGCTGGGATATAAATTGATACAGCCACTATGGAGAACGGTATGGAGGTTCCTTAAAAAACTAAAAATAGAATTACCATATGATCCAGCAATCCCACTACTGGGCATACACCCAGAGAAAACCACAATTCAAAAAGACACATGCACCCCAATGTTCACTGCAGCACTATTTACAATAGCCAGGTCATGGAAGCAACCTAAATGCCCATCGACAGACGAATGGATAAAGACGTTGTGGTACATATATACACTGGAATATTACTCAGCCATAAAAAGGAACGAAATTGAGTCATTTGTTGAGACGTGGATGGATCTAGAGACTGTCATACAGAGTGAAATAAGTCAGAAAGAGAAAAACAAATATCGTATATTAACGCATGTACGTGGAACCTGGAAAAATGGTACAGATCAACCGGTTTGCAGGGCAGAAGTTGAGACACAGATGTAGAGAACAAATGTATGGACACCAAGGGGGGAAAGCCACAGGGTGGGTGGGGATGGTGGTGTGCTGAATTGGGCGATTGGGATTGACATGTATACACTGATGTGTATAAAATTGATGAGTAATAAGAACCTGTTGTATAAAAAAAATAAATAAAATTCAAAAATTAAAATAAAAAAAATAATAATCTGCCTTCCAGGGCTTCCCTGGTGGCACAGTGGTTAAGAATCTGCCTGCCATTGCAGGGGACACAGGTTCAAGCCTTGGTCCGGGAAGATCCCACATGCCGCGGAGCAACTAAGCCCGTGAGCCACAACTACTGAGCCCACATGCCACAACTACTGAATCCCGCACGCCTAGAGCACGTGCTCTGCAACAAGAGAAGCCACCGCAATGAGAAGCCTGCACACTGCAATGAAGAGTAGCCCCCGGGCTTCCCTGGTGGCACAGTGGTTGAGAATCTGCCTGCCAATGCAGGGGACACGGGTTCGAGCCCTGGTCTGGGAAGATCCCACATGCCGCGGAACAACTGGGCCCGTGAGCCACAACTACTGAGCCTGCGCGACTGGAGCCTGTGCTCTGCAACAAGAGAGGCCACGATAGTGAGAGGCCTGCGCACCGCGATGAAGAGTGGCCCCCGCTTGCCACAGCTAGAGAAAGCCCTCGCACAGAAACGAAGACCCAACACAGCCAAAAATAAATAAATAATTCCTACTTAAAAAAAAAAAAAGAATTCTCATGCCCTCCAAGCTATTGTAAAAAAAAAAAAAAAAAAAAGAGTAGCCCCTGCTCGCCACAACTAGAGAAAGCCCACACGCAGCAAAGAAGACCCAATGCAGCCAAAAATAAATAAATAAATAAAATAATTTTGTTTTTATTTTTAAAAGTAAAAAAAAAAAAAAAAGAATCTGCCTTCCAATGCAGGGGATGTGGGTTCGATCCCTGGTCGGGAAACTAAGATCCCACATGCTGTGGGGCAACTAAGACCACACGCTCTACAGCCCACGCGCCACAACTAGAGAGAAGCCCGCGCACCACAATGTAGACGCTGTGAGCTGCAACAAAAGATGCCGCATGTCACAACTAAGACCCAACGGAGAGGGTTAGGGAGAGAGGGAGAGAGGGAAAGAGAAAAGAAATTCAATTAAATTTAACACGAATTTTAATCTTTTACCTTTCAGGCAAAGAGCAAAAAACACTCTTAAAATTGCTAGTAGAATTTTAAATTGGCATGACAGGGACTTCCCTGGTGGCGCAGTGGTTAAGAATCCGTCTGCCAATGCAGGGGACACAGGTCGAGCCCTGGTCCGGGAAGATCCCACATGCCACGGAGCAACTAAGCCCGTGAGCCACAACTACTGAAGCCCGCGCGCCTAGAGCCCGTGCTCCGCAGCAAGAGAAGCCACCGCAATGAGAAGCCTGCACACCGCAACGAAGAGAAGCCCCCACTCGCCACAACTAGAGAAAGCCCGCGCGCAGCAACGAAGACCCAATGCAGCCAAAAAAAAAAAAAAAAAAAATTGTCGTGATATTTGTGGAGGGATAATCTGGCGATATCTACTAAGTACATACCCTTTAACCTAGAAATTCCATTTGCAGGACTTTATCCCACAGATATGCTTGCGTACATAAGCTACAAACAGGTAAAGATGAACTTATTTTGTTCACTACTTCATTCCCAGTGTATGCCTGCTATACAGGCTGTACTCAATAACCACATGTTAAATGACTATGCAGAACGATTGCGAGAGGGGAGGTATGTACAGGGTTATTCAGGAGAGCACTTCTTATATACAGAAAAAGAGCAGAAATAACATAAATGCTTGGTTAGGTAAATTATGGCACTTCCATATAATGCAGCTTTTATAATGCATTTATTTTCAATGGTAAAATAAAGGAGAATGCTCTTTATGTCAAGACGTAAAATGATTTTAGTATACTACCATTAATTTGTTTTTTGGTTTTTTTTAATTGGGAATATACATATGTATTTGCTTAGAATTTCTCTGAAAAGATACAAAAGATTGGTAACACCTCAAAAGAGAGGTAAATCAGGTGCCAGGGCAAGGGTGAGAGGGAGAGGTTTCACAGCACATCTTTTTGTACCTTGTGAATAGGAATATATTACCTTTTGAAATAAAAACTTTAATAGATTGTTAAAGTCTAACATATTAGATATAATAAACCAAGCATGAACCAAAACATAATGGCACGTTTCCGCCTACAGAAAAAAATAGAATTCAAGACCCTAATAGACACGGCATGTGGTAACTTAAGCTACAGGTGTGTACTAAGACTAATCAAGGATGGTGCACTGTATATGAAGGGAAGGAAGCAAAGGACAGGACTCAAAAAAGCTAGTATTTAAAATATGAAAGTGGAAGATGAGTTTGTATTTTATGCTATAAATAATAGAAAGCCATTTAAAATTTTTCTTTTGGTAAATTGAAGTTTTACTTTTGATGAAATTCAATATATCCACTTTTTCTTTTATACTTAGTTCTTTGTGTCTTCTCTTGGAAACCTCTGCAGATGCCACTGTCGCAAATATATTCACCTACATTTTTTCCTAGAAGGTTTATAGTTTTAGCTAAAAATGCATTAGTTCTTTTTAACTACTACATTCCTGTGATCATGTCCATTTCTAACTTTGAAATGAATAGGACTGATGATTTGGCTTATCAGTCTACAAGTTTTAGAGTTAAACACCTAGTTAGTACACAAGCCTTAAATTATTATAAATGAACAGAACTAACAATGTGTGGTGGGTCAAACAAATTAACACATTCCACTGGTGAATCTCCAACTCCTGGCTTGTTAATACATCCATGTCATTATCAGAGTATTTTCTGGGGAAGCCTTCAGTAAGAAAAGAACTGATATATTTTACTCTTTAAATGTCAGGAAGAAAAGACTTCCCTGGCGGTCCAGTGGTTAAGACTCCGTGCTTCCAATGCAGGGGGCACGGGTTCAATCCCTGGTTGGGGAACTAAGATCCTACATGTCACATGGCACAGCCAAAAAAAATTGGAAAAAAAAAAAAGAAAGTCAAGACTACAAAAGATGTTCCTGATGTCTCAGATTATTTGTTGAGTCAATGGATGATTAATAAACTGATACCCAATTTCTCTTTGACACATCAAATAATTCTAAGATTCTTACCAGACTGTCATCTTTACTAACTTGTATGAGTATAATGTAAAGAACTGACATACTTGTATTTCTTCACGTTCTTTTTTATCCGGAAAAGTTCTCGCAACTGTAGAATACTTTTCAAAAACTTTGCGTTCCTTTTGTAATTTCCTCATTTCCTCCTTTTTAAACTCCTCTACTCGAGCCAATTCTTTTGCTTTCTGTTGTTCAAAGTCAGCAATTTCTTTCCTAAAACAACCAAACCACGTTATAATCTAAGGAGACCACCTCCATACAGTAATCCACATGTGGTACCAAAATGGAGCACCAATGACAACCTGGAACTGAGGAGCTGCTAGTTTTGGTGAATCCATCTTCAACCCACAGTAGTGAAATAAGTCAATTAACTCAGTAAAGCACTAGTCAACAAGCATTCACTGCACACCTACTACGATTCAAGTACTACACTACGTACTGGAGAAACCACAGTGAAAAACATAAACATCCTTACTCCTATAAAGCTTCTTACATTCTAGTGGGAGCGACAGATGACAATAAATAAGATTAACAAGTAAAATATATGGAACACTGGAAATGTTAAGAAGAATAAACCAAGGAATGAGGTTAGGAAATATGGAGGTTAGGAGCCTGAAATTATGGACGGAGTCATCTTGCTGAGGCAGTATTTGAGGTAAAACCTGAGGGACATGAGAGAACAGCCATGGAGGTATCTGGACAAAACAGTTCAGGCAGAGGGAACACCACATGCAAAAGCCCTGAGATGGGGACATGCCTGATGTGTTCAAAGAACAGGCAGGCGGCCAGTATGGCTAAAGAGACAGAACAGTAGGAGAAAACGTCAGAAAAAAAGGGGGCGGGTGGGGCGGGAGGCGGGGTGATTAATTAGGGTCTGTGGACCACTGTGAAGACCCTGGTATTTAGCTTAGGAGCACGCGGGTCAGAGGAACTGCCAGGACCCGGGCTCCTTCTGGATGCTGTGTAAAGAGCACGGGGAGAGCGACGACAGCAAGACTGTGGAAAAAGAGGTCCCTGGCTCACATCCTTCCACACAAATGCCATCCACAGACAAAAGTGCTTTTGTGGGAGCTCTAGGATCCAGGCAGGAAATGAGAAACGCTGGTGAAGCCTAAGATCAAGGACAGCCACTTAGAGAAGGCAGGCCCATGCCCCAGTGCCAGGCTTACCAAATGTAGTCCTGATGCACTGAAAACAGCCCCACTGCCAAAGGACCCAGGAGGAGCCATGCCCATTCATGCCCCTGGAAAGAGACCCACAGACCTTGGTCCTACCTACAGATCCTGATACAGCCCTGTGACCTAGCTCCAGCCCTGCTCTATGTGGTATGGAGTCAGTCCTGCCCACCCAGGGGCCTGGTAGGAAGCTGCTCAGAAACCTGGCAGGAGCCCCACCCATCCTCACGCCTGGAAACACACCTCCTGTCTACAGACTCAACAGTGGACCAGGAGGCAGCCCCATGACCTAGCTCCAGCCCTGCCTGACTGTGGTCCAAAAAGTAGTCCTGTCCTACTGGGGATCCAGCAGGAACCACAGCTGACTGCAACCCTGGTAACAGGCCCACCAACTGTGGACCCAGCTACAACCCCACTTGACTGTGATCCTGGAAGTAGACCCACCAGTCCAGGGATCCAGCAGAAGAAGGTCTTTACCTGCCAAAAACAGTCTGCAAAGACAGGAACAGGTGTTTGTTCTTTCAAATGCAAAGACATCAACACAAGTCCACATAGATCACCAAGAATCAGGCAAATGTGACACCACCAAAGGAAACTAATAAAGCTCCAGTAACCAATCCCAAAGAAATCGAGATCTACAAATTACCTGACAAAGAATACAATGTAATTGTTTTAAGGAAGCTCAGCAAGCTACAAGAAAACACAGATAAACAACTCAACGAAACCAGGGAAACAATACGTGAAACAAAACAAGAAGTTCAACAAAGAGCTAGAAATCATAAAAAAAGAACCAAAAAGAAATTCTAGAGCTGAAGAATACAAGGAATGAAGTGATAAATGCAACAGAGAACTTCAACAGCAGACTCAAGCAGAAGAGAGAATCTGTGACTTCGAAGACTGGTGATTCAAAGTTATTCAGTCAGAGGGGGAAAAAAGGGAAAAGAATGAAAAGGAGTGAAGAAAGCCTGCAGGATTTATGGGACACTATTGTATGAACCATATACGTATTATGGGAGTCTCAGGAGGAAAAAAAATCAACAAACCTTTAGCTAGACTAAGAAAAAAAGAGAGAAGACTCACATAAGTAAAGTCATAAATGAAAGGCAAGGCATTATAACAGATGCCTCAGAAATAAAAAGGACCATATACGAATAATTATATTTGAAACCACTGGATAACTTAGAATGGTTAAATTCCTAGAAACATACAACCTACCAAAATTGAATCCAGAAGAAACAGAAAGCCTGAACTGACCAATAACAAATAAGGAGACTGAATCAGTAATCAAAAACCTCTCAAAAAAGAAAAGTCCAGGACCAGATGGCTTCACAGGTAAATTCCACCAAACAGTCAAAGAAAAAATTAATACCATTCTTTTTTAAACTCTTCCAAGAAAAGAAGGAATACTTCCAAACTCATTCTGTGAGGCTAGTTATCACTCTGATACCAAAGGCAGACAAAGATACAAGAAAGGAAAACAACTATAGGCTAATGTCCCTGATGAATACAGTGTATAAATCCTCAAAAAAATACTAGCAAACCAAATTCAACAGCACAGTAAAAGCATTAAATACCATGATCAAGTGGGATTCATCCCCAGGATGCAAAGTTGGTTCAACACACGCAAATCAATTAACATGATGTAAACTGGTGCAGCCACTGTGCGAAACAGTATGGTGGTTCCTCAGCATTACTCACAATAACCCAAACATAGAAACAACCCACTTGTCCAGCTGTGAGCCAAGGAAAGCTAAGGATCGCCAGAAACCAATAGAAGATACAAGAGAAAGCATGGCTCTGCTGACACCTTGACTTCAGGCTTCTAGCCTCCAGAACCATGAGAAAATAAATTTCTGTTGTTTCAAGCCATCCAGTTTGTGTATATTTTGTTACAGCAGCCCTAGGAAACTAATACACTGGCCAAGGTGGCCCTTGAATTCAGAGCTCCACACTGATTTTCAAATTTCAATTTATGACCTCATCACAACAATTCTCCTTTTAAGACATCTTTGACCACAGTGGGTCATTTTATTTAAAAATTCTTATGTGGTATGTATTTCACTTCCTTCTCTCACTTATATTGTTGGATTAATAAGAAATGTTTCAAATAGTTCAGATATAATCTTAAAAATAAAGCTGAATCACTATACATTTTCCCCCACTTACACATGCAAACTTACCTGAGTTTTTCCAAGGCACTTTCTCGTTCAATGCGAAGTTTAGCTAAAGATGTGTTCTCAGCTTTAAATTTTTCTATTTCTGTTTCCAATTCAATAACTTTCTCTCTCAAAACTTGAGATCGAGCGTTGTCACCTATAAGATAAGCCACAAATACTGAACTTCACAAAAAGCTTTCAACAGCAGAACGCTAGCTAGCTATTACACTAGGAGCCAAAAATATGGTAAACACCTGTACTATTAAAATGCATTAGAAACAATGCTTCTAAAAACAAAGAAAAAAAAATTATTATAGTCTAACTTTCCAGATGGAACAGCCTAAATTTAAGAAAGAGTCAAATCATTCTACCTCAAGAGTATCAATCTGATGACAAATGAACATTATATATTAAAAAAATCAAATAAATTTTTAAACCAATATACATAAATAGCTTAAGAACATGAATAAGTATTTGCAAGAGATTTAAAGCTCTAATCAACACCAAAATCAAAGTTTACCGCCCACTAATCAAAGAAATACAAATTAAGATCTTTTTCTGTATCAAATCTGCTACTTAAGAAAATAGCCAACGCTTTTGTCCTTCAACTACCCTTCTGGAAAATAACCCTGATTTGTAACACAAGGCTAAAATACACATTATCTACCCTTAGACCCACTTCTAAAAATCTAGTTAAAGAACGAACTTATAAAATCATACAAATCGTTTTGCACAAAAATACGCATTGAAGTGTTATTTCTAATAGTGAAAAATAATTTGTATCCAACATTAAAGAAATTACTAAATAAAATTATGCTACATTCATATAATGCTCTGCAACCATTTTTAAAGTATACAAAGAGTTTTAATGATATGGCCAAAGCATGTTATACACCTGGTCAAAAAGGATGAGGCGAGTTATATGTCTCTACCATATGAAAAATACACAGGAAAAATGAATGGAAAGAAATATCCCAAAATGATATCACAGTTACCTTAGGATAGGTTAGTTATAAACATTTTTGCTTCTACACTTTTTAACTTCCAAACTTCCTGCAAAAATTACAATTTTTTAAATCGGAGTATTTTTTAAAATTACCTTAAGTTATAATTTCTATTTTAAAGCACCTATGCTTTGCTAGACACTCAGAGTTTACAATATAACATGACATAATGGAAAACTGTTTTCAATATAAGTTAAAAAAATCCATCACATAAACTAAATACTATATAGCCAGTAAATGGAATGAGACAGATGTGTGTGTATTAGAACAATCTTCAAAATTTATTATAAGCAAGGTGCAGAACAGTATATAAAAAACATGTTTTCATTTGTGCAGAAAAGAGGATTATATACACATTCACACATATGCTTTCATATGCATGGAATCTTTGTAGAATACACAAATGAAATGGGAAAGTTGATGTCTCTAAGAGCCCAGGTCTGGGGAAGAAAAGAAACTTGAATTTTACTGTATTTCTTCCTCATTATATTTGGCAAGTGAATGCATGAGGTAGCAAAAAAAAAACTAATTAAAAAAAATACACACACACAGAGGTAGCACAGTAGCACAAACCACAAATTGGGTATTCCCCAGTTATAAAAGAAACTTAAATGTTACCTCACTTTATAATAATTAATTTTAAAGCCTTGGCAATAAGACACAGGCTAAAATTTGAAAAATCTGAAATCACAATTCTTCCAAATCTCTCATATTAGTGACTATTACATTATTTAGACTCACAAAACAAATCAAATTTTAACAAATTACCTACTAAACTTTAACAAATCACCTACTAGATTTCCACTGAGCAACTAGAAAGGTTGGGATTTTAATAAGCATTCTGACAACATACTGATAAAATATTAAACCTGTAACATTCCATTACATATTTTACAATGCTCTGACTTACCAGGTGGTTGGTCTTGATTTATGTTTAACTTGGGTTCATTTCCCAAGCGTGAATCTGATTTTGATTTTGGTTTCAAAGAAGGGAAGAATTTCATCATCAGATCCGAGGTAGGAGGAGGACTTGTGCTCCTACTGGATTTATTCAAGCCTTCTCCCTTCTTGACTGGTGCAACCTTCCTTTTTATTGTTTTGTCCAGTACACATATTTCACTCTTATTAGGGTAGGTTGTCTGGGGAGTCCCATAAACGGCTTCATTCCCAAGAATAACATCATGTTTAAATGAATCATCTTCAAGGTCAGTCCAAGTTCTTTCATCATCAAAGTCAATTTTACTCATAGATGGGTGTCTTCTTGAGGAATCAGAAGCTTTATTTTTCAAGCTTGCTATTATGATAGACTCGTCACTACTGTAATCTTTATCAGACAAATCTAAATCAACATCTCTCCTCTTATCTTCTTCTTGAGTCCTGGTGTCCCTTAAAGGTCCCCTCCCATCACAGACTTGTGGACTATCTTCTCTGCTGCTGAAACCCCTTTCTTTATCCTCAGTTGATGGTTTTATGGTGACATCAAGCTGTTCCTCAGAATCAGTGCTATCATCACTGTCTGTACCACCTCCGTCGTCGCTTGCATGCCACCTAGTTGGACTTTCACAAGTGCTCATTTGGAACACTTTCCTACTGACCTTACAGGACTGCTCCTGCGGTCCGTCAGGTGAGGACACCGAATCAGGCCGTTGGGGTGCAAGCTCACACTCACCCTGACTTTCACACTTGGTACGGTCTGGATCCTCATTTTGCTTGCACTCCCTCATGGGACCTGGTGGTGTTGTCTTCTCTTGCTGCACAGCTTTGACAGGAGTAGAAGACAGCCGGTGACCTCTGCAGATCTGTTGGTCCCTCTCTAAGATCTTCAGTACAAATGAGGAATTACTAGAAAATGATATTTCATCAGCAGCTTGTTCTAAAAACAAAAATTCATCTAATTCCAAATTTTCCTTTTCCTTTTCTCGTTCCCAATTCTCTAACTTTTTCTGAAGAGAAATGTCAAGAGAAGACTCTGACTCTTTCGAAGTCTCACTTACTGGGCTCTTAGAAGCCACGCAGCTGGCCAGCCCTGTCGAAAGGGGAAGTCTGTCTTTACCTTGTGTCTTATTCCAGATTTTGCAACCAACGTCACAAGGTTTTGTACACTCGGGTACATTTTCTTTATTATTAGATTCTACCTTTTTTTCTAAATTGATCTGACCTCTAAATTGCCCGTCACATTTCTTCCCTGCCAGTATCTTCAATCCTGCTGGAGAGAGACTTTTCCTGTTGTTACCCTTAAGCACTTTCGGCTTCTGACTGAGTGTGACACAACCACTCTTTGTTCTGGTTTTACTGTTCTTTTTGACAGGAGGGTTCTCTGTACACAGTTCTTTATTTATGAGAGCAGTTTTCCGCTGGAATTGTTGTTTATCTAATTTAAACACAGGTTTGTCCTCTGAAATGCTCTGAGTAGTGACTAGTTTACTTTCTCTCCCCTTCTGAAACTTAGATTTAGCATTAGTAAATCTAGCTAAACCTTCTCCTCGTTTTAAGAATGGTTGTTTTGGTTTTGCTTTGATTAGCAAGGATCCTTCTGCTTCCTAAAATAAAAGAACAATATTTGAATTAATTCTGGTATATCCAAGTAATCTCAAAGTTATTTTTAAAGCACATTATAAACAAATCTCTAAAGCCTTAAGATAATTTAATCAAAATAGTGGAAATGCTAACCCTTAGCTGTTTTTGTTTCAGTTCTTGTTCTTCCAACCGAATTTGTTCTTCTAAGTAGTCTTCAAAGGTTTGTTTCCTTTCTCTAATAGCAGCTTTAATAGGCCTAATCATAAAAGTAAAGTTATTTAACATTCAAATCATGTGGTGAATACTTTACACTTAGTGTGCCTGATACAGACACCTCTGACTGAGAACTAACCTTTTTCAAAGTCACAGATCCCCTTTGAGAATCTATTAAAAGCTACAATCCCACTCCATCTCCCAAAATATAGAAATACACATCACGCTACACGTGATTTGAAAAACCCCTCTGAAGTCCACCTACTGACCTCAGATTAACTTTTGAAGTAACATATTCATTACATAAATAAAATATATTTCAAAAATAGTTCATTAAATATTCCTTAAGATGCTTAATAATATAAACAAAACAATCAAAAGTCATTTGCCATTCCATAATGTCTATTAAAATACTTAAGAAAATAATAAACAACCTCACAGTCGATAGTTTATCTCTGACATAAAATTTTTAAATTCTGTAACCACACTCACTCAATTATTATTTGTAAGTGATACCATGTGTGAGACTCCAATATATGATTTTTTCTCTTCTCCAAAACAGGATTTACCTATCTGAGAGAAGATTAGTTTTATCCAGATATTTCCCTCAGGTGAAAAAACTTCGCTCAGTTTTTCCAGCACAATGTCGAACTGATGTATCTCCCCAACCTGCTTCTGTTGCTGACAACATGGAATAAGTTGGACCTTCAACCCTTTACTTAAAAGCATACCCAGGCAAAAACAAGAAGACTATGGGTCTTTCAAACAAAGAAAGTACCAACAATAATGACTATTATATTAAATTCCTTCCAACATGGATGATACCTTTCTTCAATATTAACCACTTCTGAGGAATCACCAATTTTTTTTAAGTTCGTATCGTTCCCTTCCTGAATCTCTTCCGTCATGTTCTCCGAACATGGTAAAATACCTTCTCCTAGGATAAAAATTAGGAACAATTTAGTTCAAAAAAAAGCAGATTGAAGTCTTAAAACTTGAGAATTTTACAAGTTACTGTACTAAAAAAATATTTAGTTAAACTTAATGTATACCAAAGATTTTAGAACTCTCAAGGATTTCTTTACTATGATAAAGAAAAACCACAAAACGCTAATGAAAACACAACATTCTGCTCTCTCCTTTCCAGTCGACCTCTCAAAAACCCGTGCCATAGTACTGGCTTCTGTGACCTTCTGACAGTGAGCCCTTTGTTCGGTCACACTGTTACCTGACTGATTAAATTTGGAAGCAAGTCCTTTGCTAGGACTGGACTTTATTCAAAGTATCTGGTGTTGAGTTCTCAATTCAGATGAACTTCGCTGGCGAGCTGCTGAGGACTGAGACCCCCAAAATAATCCGGAAGCCATTCTGTGAAGTTGACAAGTGAGAGTCTGCAGACAGGAAAACCTCTCCTTTTACACACTGAGAATTCCCACTGCAGTGAATGGAAGATCTGTGTGTGTAAAGATCACATGAGCAGCGGGGATTCAGCCCCAGAGAAAGAAGGTGTCGAGTTGCCTTGGTAAAGAATTTATACACCACGTGGTCCGTTTCTTGACAGGGCAGCAACAGGAAACTAACAGAGCTGTAACGACGAAGTACTTTGAAGCATAGGGCACTGTTTTAGAGGTAATTCTACAAAATAAAACTTTACTTGGGGACCTTCAAGATGGCGGAGAAGACGTGGAAATCACCTTCCTCCCCACAAATACATCAATCTACATGTGGAACAGCTCCTACAGAACACCTACTGAAATCTGGCAGAAGACCTCAGACTTCCCAAAAGGCAAGAAACTCCCCACGTACCCGGGTAGGGCAAAAGAAAAAAGGAAAAACAGAGACAAAAGAATAGGGACAGGACCTGCACCTCTGGGAGGGAGCTGTGAAGGAGGAAAAGTTTCCACACACTAGGAAGCCCCTTCACTGGCGGAGACAGGGGGTGGCAGGGGGGAAGCTTCGGAGCCACGGAGGAGAGTGCAGCAACAGGGGTGCGGAGGGCAAAGCGGAGACATTCCCACACAGAAGATCGGTGCCGACCAGCACTCACCAGCCCGAGAGGCTTGTCTGCTCACCCGCCGGGGCGGATGGGGGCTGGGAGCTGAGGCTCGGGCTTCGGAGGTCGGATCCCAGGGAGAGGACTGGGGTTGGCTGCGTGAACACAGCCTGAAGGGGGCTAGTGCACCACAGCTAGCCAGGAGGGAGTCCAGGAAAAAGTCTGGACCTGCCTAAGAGGCAAGAAACCACTGTTTCAGGGTGCGCGAGGAGGGAGGGTTCAGAGCACCACCTAAACGAGCTCCAGAGAAGGGCGCAAGCCGCGGCTATCAGCGTGGACCCCAGAGACAGGCATGAGATGCTAAGGCTGCTGCTGCAGCCACCAAGAGGCCTGTGTGCAAGCACAGGTCACTATCCACACACACACACACACACACACACACACACACACACACACACACACACACACACACCCCGGGGACCTGTGCAGCCCGCCAAGCCAGGTCCTGTGATCCAGGGAAAACTTCCCTGGGAGAACACACAGCATGCCTCAGGCAGTTGCAACATAACGCAGGCCTCTGCCGCCGCAGGCTCACCCTGCATTCCGTACCCCGTCCTCCCCCGGCCTGAGTGAGCCAGAGCCCCCGAATCAGCTGCTCCTTTAACCCCGTCTTGTCTGAGTGAAGAACAGACGCCCTCAGGCAACCTACACGCAGAGGCGGGGCCAAATCCAAAGCTGAACCCCAGGAGCTGTGCAAACAAAGAAGAGAAAGGGAAATCTCTCCCAGCAGCCTCAGGAGCAGCGGATTAAATCTCCACAATCAACTTGATGTACCCTGCATCTGTGGAATACCTGAATAGACAACAAATCATCCCAAGTTGAGGCGGTGGACTTTGGGAGCAACTTGGGATTTGCTTTCTGCATCTAATTTGTTCCTAGTTTTATGCTTATTTTAGTTTAGTATTTAGAGCTTATTATCACTGGTAGATTTGTTTATTGATTTGGTTGCTCTCTTCCTTTTTTTTTTCCTTTTTCTCTTTTTGTGAGTGCACATGTGTATGCTTCTTTGTGTGATTTTGTCTGTATAGCTTTGCTTTTACCATTTGTCCTAGGGTTCTGTCTGTTTTTTGTTGTTTTTTTTTTAGTATAGTTTTTAGCGCTCATTATCATTGGTGGATTTGCTTTTTGGTTTGGTTGCTCTCGTCTTTTTTTCTATTACTTTTTTAAAATTGTTTTTAATAATATTTTTTATTTTAATAACTTTATTTTTTTTTCTTTCTTTCTTTTTTCTTTTTTTTTTTTCCTCCCTTTTCTTCTGAGCCGAGTGGCTGACAGGGTCTTGGTGCTCTGGCCGGGTGTCAGGCCTGAGCCTCTGAGGTGGGAGAGACGAGTTCAGGACAATGATCCACCAGAGACCTCCTGGCCCCACATAATATCAAACAGCGAAAGCTCTCCCAGAGATCTCCATCTCAATGCTAAGACCCAGCTCCACTCAACAACCAGCAATCTACAGTGCTGGACACCCTATGCCAAACAACTAGCAAGACAGGAACACAACCCCACCTGTTAGCAGAGAGGCTGCCTAAAATCATAATAAGTTCACAGGCACCCCAAAACACACCACCAGACGCGGTCCTGCCCACCAGAAGGACAAGATCCACCCTCATCCACCAGAACACAGGCACCAGTCCCCTCCACCAGGAAGCCTACACAACCCACTGAACCAACCTTACCCACTGGGGGGAGACACCAAAAATAACAGGAACTACGAACCTGCAGCCTGCGAAAAGGAGACGCCAAACACAGTTAAGTTAAGCAAAATGAGAAGACAGAGACATACACAGCAGATAAAGAAACAAAGTAAAAACCCACCAGACCAGAAAAATGAAGAGGAAATAGGCAACCTACCTGAAAAAGAATTCACAGTAATGATAGTAAAGATGATTCAAAATCTTGGAAATAGAATGGAGAAAATACAAGAAACATTTAACAAGGACCTAGAAGAACTAAAGAGCAAACAAACAATGATGAACAACACAATAAATGAAATTATAATTCTGTAGAAGGAATCAATAGCAGAATAACTGAGGCAGAAGAATGGATAAGTGACCAGGAAGATAAAATAGTGGAAATAACTACCACAGACCAGAACAAAGAAAAAAGAATGAAAAGAATTGAGGACAGTCTCACAGACCTCTGGGACAACACTAAATGCATCAACATTCGAAATAGAGGCCTCCCAGAAGAAGAAGAGAAAAAAAAAGGGACTGAGAAAATATCTGAAGAGATTATAGCTGAAAACTGCCCTAATATGAGAAGGAAATAGTCAATCAAGTCCAGGAAGCACAGAGTCCCATACAGGAGAAACACACGAAGACACATATTAATCAACCTATCAAAAATTAAATACAAAGAAAAAATATTAAAAGCAGCAAGGGAAAAGCAACAAATAACATACAAGGGAATCCCCATAAGGTTAACAGCTGATTTTTCAGTAGAAACTCTGCAAGCCAGAAGAGAGTGGCAGGACATATTTAAAGTGATGAAAGGGAAAAACCTACAACAACATTACTCTACCCAGCAAGGATCTCATTCAGATTCAACAGAGAAATTAAAACCTTTACAGACAAGCAAAAGCTAAGAGAACTCAGCACCACCAAACCAGCTTTACAACAAATGCTAAAGGAACTTCTCTAGGCAGGAAACACAAGAGAAGGAAAAGACCTACAATAACAAACCCAAAACAATTAAGAAAATGGTAATAGGAACATACATATCGATAAGCACCTTAAATGTAAATGGATTAAATGCTCCAACCAAAAGACACAGAATGGCTGAATGGATACAAAAACAAGACCCATATATATGCTGTCTACAAGAGACCCACTTCAGACCTAGGGAAGCATACAGATTGAAAGTGAGGGGATGGAAACAAATATTCCATGCAAATGGAAATCAAAAGAAAGCTGGAGTAGCAATTCTCAAATCAGACAAAACAGACTTTAAAATAAAGACTATTACAAGAAACAAAGAAGGACACTACATAATGATCAAGGGATCAATGCAAGAAAAAGATATAACAATTGTAAATATTTATGCACCCAACATAGGAGCACCTCAATAAATAAAGCAAATGCTAACAGCCATAAAAGGGGAAATCGACAGTAACACAATCATAGTAGGGAAGTTTAACACCCCACTTTCACCAACGGACAGATCACCCAAAATGAAAATAAAGAAAGAAACACAAGCTTTAAATGATACAGTAAACAAGACGGACTTAATTGATATTTATAGGACATTCCATCCAAAAACAACAGAATACACTTCCTTATCAAGTGCTCATGGAACATTCTCCAGGATAGATCATATCTTGGGTCACAAATCAAGCCTTGGTAAATTTAAGAAAATTGAAATCGTATCAAGTATCTTTTCTGACCACAACGCTATGAGACTAGATATCAATTACAGAAAAAAATCTGTAAAAAACACAAACACATGCAGGCTAAGCAATCCACTACTAAATAACCAAGAGATCACTGAAGAAATCAAAGAGGAAATCAAAAAATACCTAGAAACAAATGACAATGGAGACACGATGACCCAAAACCTATGGGATGCAGCAAAAGCAGTTCTAAGAGGGAAGTTTATAGCAATACAAGCCTACATCAAGAAACAAGAAACACCTCAAAAAAACAACCTAAACTTACACCTAAAGCAAGCAGAGAAAGAAGAACAAAAAAACCCCAAAGTTAGCAGAAGAAAAGAAATCATAAAGATCAGATCAGAAATCAATGAAAAAGAAATGAAGGAAACAATAGCAAAAATCAATAAAACTAAAAGCTAGTTCTTTGAGAAGATAAACAAAATTGATAAACCATTAGCCAGACTCATCAAGAAAAAAAGGGAGAAGACTCAAATCAATAGAATTAGAAATGAAAAAGGAGAAGTAACAACTGACACTGCACAAATACAAAGGACCATGAGAGATTACTACAAGCCACTCTATGCCAATAAAATGGACAACCTGGAAGAAATGGACAAATTCTTAGAAAAGCACATCCTTCCGAGACTGAACCAGGAAGAAATCGAAAATATAAACAGACCAATCACAAGCACTGAAATTGAAACTGTGATTAAAAATCTTCCAATAAACACAAGTCCAGGACCAGATGGCTTCACAGGTGAATTCTATCAAACATTTAGAGAAGAACTAGCATCTATCTTTCTCAAACTCTTCCAAAATATAGCAGAGGGAGGGCCACTCCCAAACTCATTCTACTAGGCCACCATCACCCTGATACCAAAACCAGACAAAGATGTCACAAAAAAACAAAAATACAGGCCCATATCATGGATGAACACAGATGCAAAAATCCTCAAAAAAATACTAGCAAACAGAATCCAACAGCACATTAAAGGGATCATACACCATGATCAAGTGGGGTTTATCCCAGAAATGCAAGGATTCTTCAATATACGCAAATCAATCAATGTGATACAACATATTAACAAACTAAAGGATAAAAACCATATGATATTCTCAATAGATGAAGAAAAAGCTTTTGACAAAATTCAATACCGATTTTTGATAAAAACCCTCCAGAAAGTAGGCATAGAGAGAACTTTCCTCAACATAATAAAGGCCATATATGACAAACCCACAGCCAGCATCATTCTCAATGGTGAAAAACTGAAACCATTTCCACTAAGATCAGGAACAAGACAAGGTTGCCCACTCTCACCACTATTATTCAGCATAGTTTTGGATGTTCTAGCCACAGCAATCAGAGAAGAAAAAGAAGTAAAAGGAATCCAAATAGGAAAAAAAAGAAAAAAAACTGTCACTGTTTTATTTACTGTCACTGTTTGCAGATGACATGATACTATACATAGAGAATCCTAAAGATGCTACCAGAAAACTACTAGAGCTAATCAACGAATTTGGTAAAGTGGAAGGATACAAAATTAATGCACAGAAATCTCTTGCATTCCTATACACTAATGATGAAAAATCTGAAAGAGAAATTAAGGAAACACTCCCATTTACCACTGCAACAAAAAGAATAAAATACCTAGGAGTAAACCTACCTAAGGAGACAAAATTTCTGTATGCAGAAAACTGTAAGACACTGATAAAAGAAATTAAAGATTATACAAACAGATGGAGAGATATACCATGTTCTTGGATTGGAAGAATCAACATTGTGAAAATGACTATACTACCCAAAGCAGTCTACAGACTCAAGGCAATCCCCATCTATCTACCAATGGCATTTTTCACAGAACTAGAACAAAAACTTTCACAATTGGTATGGAAACACAAAAGACTCCGAATAGCCAAAGCAATCTTGAGAAAGAAAAACGGAGCTGGAGGAATCAGGCTCCCAGACTTCAGACTATACTACAAAGCTACAGTAGGGCTTCCCTGGTGGCGCAGTGGTTGAGAATCTGCCTGCCAATGCAGGGGACATGGGTTCGAGCCCTGGTCTGGGAAGATCCCACATGCCGCGGAGCAACTAGGCCCGTGAGCCACAATTACTGAGCCTGCGCATCTGGAGCCTGTGCTCCGCAACAAGGGAGGCCGCGATAATGAGAGGCCCGCGCACCGCGATGAAGAGTGGCCCCCACTTCCCGCAACTAGAGAAAGCCCTTGCACAGAAACGAAGACCCAACACAGCCATAAATAAATAAATTAATTAATTTAAAAAAAAAAAAAAGCTACAGTAATCAAGACAGTATGGTACTGGCACAAAAACAGAAATATAGATCAATGGAACAGGATAGAAAGCCCAGAGATAAACCCACATATGGGTACATATGGTCACCTTATCTTTGATAAAGGAGGCAAGGATATACAATGGAGAAAAAACAGCCTCTTCAATAAGTGGTGCTGGGAAAACTGGACAGCTACATGTAAAAGAATGAAATTAGAACACTCCCTAACACCATACACAAAAATAAACTCAAAATGGATTAAAGACCTAGATGTAAGGCCAGACACTATAAAACTCTTAGAGGAAAACATAGGCAGAACACTCTATGACATAAATCACAGCAAGATCCTTTTTGACCCACCTCCTAGAGAAACGGAAATAAAAACAAAAATAAACAAATGGGACCTAATGAAACTTAAAAGCTTTGCACAGCAGAGGAAACCATAAACAAGACGAAAAGACAACCCTCAGAATGGGAGAAAATATTTGCAAACGAAGCAACAGACAAAGGATTCAATCTCCAAAATTTACAAGCAGCTCATGCAGCTCAATATCAAAAAAACAAACAACCCAATCCAAAAATGGGCAGAAGACCTAAATAGACATCTCTCCAAAGAAGATATACAGATTGCCAACAAACACATGAAAGAATGCTCAACATCATTAATCATTAGAGAAATGCAAATCAAAACTACAATGAGGTATCACCTCACTCAGGTCAGAATGGCCATCATCAAAAAATCTACAAACAGTAAATGCTGGAGAGGGTGTGGAGAAAAGGGAACCCTCTTGCACTGTTGGTGGGAATGTAAATTGATACAGCCACTATGGAGAACAGTATGGAGGTTCCTTAAAAAACTAAAAATAGAACTACCATATGACCCAGCAATCCCACTACTGGGCATATACCCTGAGAAAACCATAATTCAAAGAGTCATGTACCACAATGTTCATTGCAGCTCTACAATAGCCAAGACATGGAAGCAACCTAGGTGTCCATCATCAGATGAATGGATAAAGAAGATGTGGCATATATATACAATGGAATATTACTCATCCATAAAAAGAAACGAAATTGAGTTATTTGCAGTGAGGTGGATGGACCTAGAGACTGTCATACAGAGTGAAATAAGTCAGAAAGAGAAAAACAAATACCATATGCTAACACATATATATGGAATCTAAAAAAAAAAAAAAAAAAAATGGTTCTGAAGAACCTAGGGCCAGGACAGGAATAAAGACGCAGATGTAGAGAATGGACTTGAGGACACAGGGAGGGGGAAGGGTAAGCTGGGACGAAGTGAGAGAGTGGTATGGACATATGTACACTACCAAATGTAAAATAGCTAGCTAGTGGGAAGCAGCTGCATAGCACAGGGAGATCAGCGCGGTGCTTTGTGACCAACTAGAGGGGTGGGATAGGGAGGGTGGGAGGGAGATGCAAGAGGGAGGAGATATGGGGATATATGTATATGTATAGCTGATTCACTTTGTTATATAGCAGAAACTAACCCAACACTGTAAAGCAATTGTACTTCAATAAAGATGTTTTAAAAAAAAAAGAAAAAAACACAACAGTCTTCAAAAAGTTAATGTTAAGGAGAAAAAGGTGTGGGCTTTCCTAAGTTAAAAAAGACTAAAGAGGACTCCCCTGGTGGTCCAGTGGTTAAGACTCCACGCTCCCAATGCAGGGGGCACGGGTTCTATCTGTGGTCGGGAAACTGAGATCCCGCACGGCTCGCTGCGCACCGGAAAAACAAAACAAAACAAAACAAAACAAAAAGACTGAAGAGTTGTAACAACTGAATGTAATACGTGAACCTTGACTGGATCCTGTTTTTAAAAAAACACCTTTAAAAGGCAATTTTGGGATCATAGGGAGAATTCTAAATTGCATTTGCATAGATAAGGCCCCTAGGTATAATAACAGTATTGTGGTTATACAGAAGAATGTCCTAATTTTTACTTGATATTTGAAATGATATAATGTCTGCATATTATTTGCAATGAAATGACTCAGCAAACCATATACAGATGTAAACAGAGATATAAATTTAAGTATACATACAGATATATACACACACATCCAAATATAGATAGACAAAGTAAATATGGAAAAATATCAACTGTTGCACCTAGGTGGTGGCTATACTGGTAATCACAGCAGTGGTCTTTCAACTTTTCTGGATGTTTGAAATTTTCCAAAATAAAAGGTTAAGGGGACTTCCCTGGTGGTCCAATAGTTAAGACTCCGCACTTCCACTGCAAGGGGCGCGGGTCTGACCCCTGGTAGGGGAAGTTCCGCGTGCTGCACAGTGTGGCCAAAAAAAAAAAAAAAACTGAAAAGGTTAAGGGAGAGTACTGTTTAAAAAATAAGGAAAAGACATTTGATCTCTTTACACCAAGGAATTACTCGAAATTAGGAGTAAGTTTTTATCCCAAAACTGCCCAATCCTAAACAGTAAGTATAGACACCTTTTGCCATATCATTTGTGTTTTTCTATAACTTACTCGAAGGAACATATACATAAAAACACCATTAAAATTGAAAACTAAATTAAAAATAATGGAAATGACTCAGTCCTACCACAAAGAACATTTAATACTGATATATTATTTGATGATCTGCATAAAGATGACAACCATTAAAATTACTGTTATGAAGGCTACAGAACGTACCATAAGCATTTTCCACGTTGAGTGGGAAAAGAACACAATTTATTATACAGTATTTTATGATTACAAAATGTGGAGAGGGAAAAAAAGGCCAGGGAGTGAGCACAGCAACAGGACTTAAAAAATTTTTTAAAAAAGGACCAGAAGAAAATATACTAGAAATGCCTCGAGAGCTCCATGAGTTTGGACCATCAGACACTGAGTGCCAGTTCTCTGGCAGGAACGTGCCGGGTGCTGGGAACACAGAGCGACAGCGACGAGTGTCTGGGTTGGGGGGATTCCTTTTGTGAGTAATAACTCCCACCACCAACCTACTGCTCACACTTCACATCTTCTATCCTGTGCCCCACCACCAGCACACACATTTTAACTCAATTTTAAACTTTTCTAAGCTCTCAAGAAAAATGGTGCATGCAGAACTTGCTGCCTCCCTTTTTGAAGACCCACGCTGCCACGCGAGGTTTGAATTTGGCATGAGTTGTCCTGCAATTTGTTCCTGGAAAGTCACAAATTCTATGTCTGGTTCCGTGTCCCATCCAGGCTCAGCGGCTGTGTAGCAGATAGGATCCCACAATTAAAGATGCAGGGGACAAGGAAAAAATGCAGAGAGGACTTTTCTTGTCTTAGAACAACCAGGTGACACTGTCAGTTAACTACAGAAGAGAGAAAAATAAGTAACTCACCTTTAGGATGGTTATGGTTCTCTTCCTTCAAATCATTTTTTTTCACAAGTGCTTCTTGATATTGAGCCTCATAAAACAAGTTGGGAGAAGCACCACTTTTTGAAGTTAAGACAAAATCTTGATGAGTAGTTCTACGGAAGTTGTTTTGTTCATCGGATAAAATGTTGGAAGTGTGTTTTTTTTCTTGGGTTTGATTCTGGTAGATATATGATGGTAAGAAGGGCGTGGGTTTCTCTACAGTGGCTGAATTTCCTGGAGATCTGTACTTCTGGCTCTGGTCATCAGGCACTAGAGTTAAACCTTACGAATAAGAAAATCAACAAAACAGATGACTTTCTATAACATTTTCTGTACTACCTGTTACCCCTACTATTGAATACAAAGTTTTCTCCAAAGTGATAGAAGTATCTTTTCCTGGTTAGTAGGAAACTATGTTTAACAAAATCATGAAACTGTAAGACTCCAAAGTGACCTTTGATTTTTGAGTATATTTATACCACGATTCATGTGCAGACAGTCTGTACGTGGCAGAGCTGCAGCACCGCCTAACTCTGGAAGGCACCAATCACGCTCCATCCAGGAGCACTGCTGGGAGATGTCAACTCTACAGCCCTGTGACGGACACAGGGAAACGGAGAGCACCAATGCAGACAGCTACAAATAATCTGAACTGCTCCTTGATGATCAGTAACTGCTCTGTGTCACAACACATAAACGCATTTTCCCTTTATATCACCATTAACATGTTGGTAACCTCAGGTGGTGGAATTATGGGCGACTTTTCTGTTTTGTACTTTTCTGCAGTTCCTAAATTTCCTGTATTACTTTTTACCTGTTTTGTTTCTGAAGTCTCTACTTCTGAAATCACCCAGTAAACAGGGAAAAGAGAGAGGATTCCCTTTCTGTGCACCTCTAGGGTGTAACTCTCAGCGGACAGACGGCAATACTAGCCGTCCTGCCTGCTGTGCCTGTCCCTCGAAACCCTGCTGCTTTCCTCTGTTCCCCCCGATTGTTTCAATCAAACAGAATTAAAAGAAACAATGGCAAGTGTTTCATAAAAGAGGCATGCCACCTATGTCCTATACCATCTGCCTCATCCCCAGCCCACAAATAAAACTGGAAATCAGGTAGGTCCTCATTGAGTATCAGATTCAACCTCCCTTCCTTAGTAACAATACTCTCCCACTAAATATTCTTAACGAATGGTCAACTCACTTCAGCCTGACGACATCTTTGACAGAAGAGCAACAACCCAAAGCAGCAGTTCTCATAGCATGATCTATAAACCCCTGGAGGTCTCCAAGACTCTTTCAGGGCATCCACCAAGCTCTAAGCTATTTTCAGAAATATTAAGACAGTACTTGCCTTTTTCACTGTGTTGACACATGTACTGATGCTGCAAAGGCAAAACGGAAACTTCCTGGAGACTTCATTCAAAAGCAGTATAGCAGCACCCACTGCGCTAGCAGTCACTGTGTTCGTCACCACCATGCACTCTCAGTTTAAAACCAAAAAACAACAGTTTTGGGCTTCCCTGGTGGCGCAGTGGTTAAGAATCTGCCTGCCAATGCAGGGGACACGGGTTCGAGCCCTGGTCCGGGAAGATCCCACATGCCGTGGAGCAACTAAGCCCGTGAGCCACAACTGCTGAGCCTGCACTCCAGAGCCCGTGAGCCACAACTACCGAAGCCCGCACGCCTGGAGCCCATGCTCTGCAACAAGAGAAGCCACCGCAATGAGAAGCCCGCGCACCGCAAAGAAAAGTAGCCCCCGCTCCCCGCAACTAGAGAAAGCCCACGCACAGCAACAAACACCCAACGCAGCCAAAAATAAATTAAATAACTTTTTTTTTAAAAACCTTAAAAAAAAAGTTTTACTTAAGAATGTCCTAGATAAAGCAGCAAAAATTATTAAATTTTTAAGTTAAATTTTAAGCCTTGAGTACATGAACATTCTATAGGACAAAATGAGAAGTACGCATAAATCACTTCTGCCGTAAACCAAGACATGGGCTGTGAAATTTTTGAGCTATAAGCTCGACTAGAGGAACTTCCCTGGCAGTCCAGTGGTTAAGACTCCGAGCTTCCAATGCAGGGGGGTAGGGTTCCCTGGTCGGGAAACTAACATCCCACATGCCACGTGGCGCAGACAAAAAAAAATCTGCTAAGCTCAACTAGACACTTCTTTCAGGGAACATCATTTTTACTTGAAAGAATGAATGACAAACCATGATGATTTAAACCTCAGTACTTGGCAGGCATTTTCTCAAAGATGAAACAAGTGAGCCAGTTACTTCAGGGAAGCTGACAATATTTGTTGCCAATGATAAAATTTGAACTTCCAAGCAAAAATGAGAATGTTGGAAAACATGTCCATCACCATGAGCTTGACAACTTTGTAATACGGTTATGATGAGATCTGTGGTAGTATTAATGGATATAAATTTTTATAATGAAATATGTCAATATTTTAAAAACCTACATAACTCAGGGAACTGTTATTTTCCAAATAACCAATGTATGATTTTACCAAACCAAAGGTGATGAAAAATCCATTCAAAATGCCAAGATAATTAATGAAAGAATAAATAATCATAATAATTTACTACCAGGTTTATATAAAACATTTTGAAAGGCACAGTAAATTTTCAAAATGTATGTGTTAAGTTCAGGTATTTTTTATATTAAAAAAAAATTATTGATCTCTTGCAGTTAACTTAAATGTTGTTCCCAGAAAACATCACTTAAAAGTTTTACTTGTATAGAGAATGGGCTTGAGGACACGGGGAGTGGGAAAGAGAAGCTGGGACGAAGTGAGAGAGTGACATAGACATATACACTACCAAACGTAAAATAGCTAGCTAGTAGGAAGCAGCCGCATAGCACAGGGAGATCAGCTCGGTGCTTTGTGACCACCTAGAGGGGTGGGATTGGGAGGGTGGGAGGGAGACGCAAGAGGGAGGAGATATGGGGATATATGTATATGTATAGCTGATTCACTTTGTTATACAGCAGAAACTGACACACCATTGTAAAGCAGTTATACTCCAATAAAGATGTTAAAAAAAAAAAAGTTTTACTTGTTTATTTTTGTCTTAAGGAAGGATAAATGCACAGTGCTTGCCAAGTAGAGTTTGATGATTAACTCCTGAGTTTCTGTGACTTCCTTCTGGAATCCCTGCTCTTGGGGTTATCTGACAAATTAGATGATCTGCCCTATGACTTTATCTTTTAATGTGACCTTTCTCTTATGCCATGTGCACCTGAGAGAGTAAGATGTCAGTAGAAACCCAGACTCTGGAGCTCAACAAACCTCACTCCAAGTGTGGAAATTAAATACAGGCTGGGTACAGCAAATAAAAGAGAGATTTTTTGTCATTCTACTTAGAACTGTATGATCCCAGAGTTTGAAGGAAATGTACACTCAGTTTATTCCAATCACTCATAGAATGCATAAAGGTATAATATAACATCCCATTGAGTGGTATGGTTTGTAATTACTGTTATTTATTTATTTCACTTAATTTGATGTTTTAAATTGTGGAAGTAATTCTTGCTTATTTTGGCAACTCAAATAATTCGAAGTATAAAGTTAATAATCTGCATAAGTCCACATCTTCTTATAAAATCAATCCCTTGGAGTAACTATTATTAATATTCATGTACGATTTCACATCCTTTTTTATGCTTATACAAACGTCTACAGGCATACTCAAAATTACTTTCAAGAATAAATCATTCTGACCTTGAATGATTCTGACTTTCAGAAACTTCCTAAAATTTTATGATACTTTAGAAACTGAGATCTAGGGACTTCCCTGGTGGTCCAGTGGTAAAGAATCCACCTACCAATACAGGAGACACGGGTTCGATCCCTAGTCGGGAAACTAACATCCTGCATGCCACAGGGCAACTAAGCCCACATACCACAACTACTGAGCTCGCACACCTCAATGACAGCCCTCACGCCCAGGAGCCCACACGCCACAACTAGAGAGAGAAAAAAACCTGCACACCACAACTAGAGAGAAGCCCGAGTGCTGCAACGAAGAGCCCATGCACCACAACGAAGAAAAAAAGATCTCGCACGCCTCAACGAAGATCCCATGTGCTGCAACTAAGACCCGACGCAGCCAAGTAAATAAAGAAAGAAAAAAAGAAACTGAGATCTATTTTAATTAATGCAATAATTATTTTTAATAGTCTTTATTTTTAAAGAAAAAAATGCCAAGACATTCTAATATATTTTAATGTAACAGAGCATGAAAATTCATTAATATGATTTCAGATTCCATATTGTGAATAACTGCTAAGAAACGACCACTTGTTGAGTTTGGTGCAGTATCAAAGAAATAACCAAAATTATTTGAAAAGCCTATTAAATACTCCTCTCTCCTTTTTCCAATTACATGTCCATGTGAGGCTGGTTTTTTTTCACATACATCAACCAAAACAACATAACTGAAGAGATGGGAGGCAAAAGTAGATACGAGAATCAGCTGAGTTCTTTAAGCCAAAAGTTAAAGAGATTTTCAAAAACATTAAACAATGCAATTCTTCTCACTAATTTTTTAGAAAAATTTTTTTCATTAAAAAATGTTATTAGGACTTCTCTGGTGGTGCAGTGGTTAAGAATCCGCCTGCCAATGCAGGGGACACAGGTTCGAGCCCTGGTCCAGGAAGATCCCACGTGCCGTGGAGCAACTAAGTCTGTGCGCCACAACTAGTGAAGCCCGCTCAGCCTAGAGCCCGTGCTCTGCAACAAGAGAAGCCACCGCAATGAGAAGCCTGCGCACCGCAACAAAGAGTAGCCCCCGCTCGCCACAACTAGGGAAAGCCCACGCTCAGCAACGAAGACCCAAGGCAGCCAAAAAAAAAAAAAAAAAAAAAAGTTATTTATAGCATGTAATTGGTTATTATTTTAAATGAATTAGTTAAGTTTAAATTTCTAACACGGTGAATATCAATAGCTGTAGCCCATATAACACAAGCTCTTTGGGGTCCTCAATAATTTAAGAGGGTTACAGGGTCCTGAAACCAAAAAATGTGAAAATGGCCCTAAAGCAACTGTTCCATAACTCCATGGAGGTAGTTCTTATATTAATAAGTTTGAAATCCGCTTCCCTATTGCTCTACCATAGTGCTATTTCTACCTTAAAAACTATCACAGGCTATCGTAAGTGATTTTCATTATTATTTTTATGTGTTCCATAAAGGCACTCAATTATTTCAAGGTACACACCACGTTCTCTATATTCTCTACGATGAACATCCAAATTCCCTAAACCATTCTTCATTTGCTACAGTTCTCATCTCCAGCACTACCACCACTCCCCGAGTACCATCCAGCCACACTCTGCACATCCATTTGCCAATGTCTTTTCTTCTCCGTATTCTCAGTGTCCAGCGCAACCTCTGAAGAGAACGAGCACTTTACTGAATCAGTAAGCGTGTCTCTTAAAAGGCAGCACCAAGAAGCAAACACACTGCTCCAGATCACTGTTTTTCAAACTGTGGGACATAATCCATTTTATCAGCAGACACAACAGATCATGAACGGCATTTTTTTTTAATGACATAGAATAGAATAAACAAAATAGAAAATATCCTTGTTACCTGCCAGGCACACCAATAAGAACTGATTCATGAAACTTCTTTGAAATTATGAGTCATCACTTAAAATGTTTTTGTTACTATGCGGCGTGGTCAAAAAACTTTCAAAACTACTGCTCCAGATCACATTTCCACCGCTTTCTCCCCACTGATAAGCACGTCATGCTTTCTGTTAACTGATCTAGCATACAAGAGAAAAACCGTCCTCTAGGAACACAGGAAGTATTTCTGGTACGGCTCCTCAGCTGAGCAGAACGGCTTCTACACATACTCATCTATATGACCCTGAGCAGTTTTTCATTCATCAGGCAGGGCTTGTAAACCAGTAGCCCTAGGCCAAATTCAGCTCTGGATCTTTTATTCTGCTGGGTCTTTTTAAAATTTTATTTTATAAATAAATATGAATGCCTTTAAGCAGGGCACACATGCTCCAGAATGGCACAGATCCCTCATCCCAATTATATTACACCACCACCATTCCATAGTTGTCTGCTTGGCTTCTTAAGAAATTGGAGTTTGCAACATATGATAGAGAAATGGTAGAAATAACCTGTCAAACAATGAAAGATAGGAAGTGTAGGTAACTGTCCATCGCTGTACTAACCAAAGGTCTCATGTAAGCACATAATACCTGGGAGTGTATGCTGCCCAGACACCATGGTGAGCAGCTTCTCCTGTTCCTCCATGAGCCTTTGCAGTTGCTCTAACTGTTGCCTCTTCAGTTGTTCCTGCTTCTTCTGTTGTACTTCTTTCAGCTTTTTAAACATAAAATTAACTTGATTAAACTAGCTTATTATTTCTTTATGGGCCTTTGCCCCTTACATTTATCTTGATCCCTCCCATCTCCCTTCTCATATCTTCTCTAATAAAGAGTTTCAAAGAGGGCTCTCTAGGGACTTCCCTGGTGGTCCAGGGGTTAAGACTCCACGCTCCCAATGCAGGGGGCCCGGGTTCAATCCCTGGTCAGGGAACTAGATCCCGCATGCTGCAACTAAAGACCCTGCATGCCACAACTAAGACCTGGCACAGCCAAATAAATAAATAAAAATTTTAAAATTTTAAAAATTAAAATAAAAAAAAGAGGGATCTCTAAGTAACTAAATCTGCCACCAAAACTCTAAACTCTCAACTAAGAAGCAGAAAAAGTCACATGAATCCTTTGACTCTTAAAACAGGATAGGTATCAGTACATTTATAATCAACTTTTCCTCCCTAATATTTGGTCAACCATTTCCAATTTAGTTTTTACAAAATGAGGGAGAAACCTAAAGGTGTTATCGTAAGTGCTATATTTATATCTTACATATTAAACATGCTTTGATGTTTCATATCAAACAAAAGGCAAAATATGGTATTATGAGGCTTTCACAGTAAAGAGGAAGAAACAAAAACACGTGGAACAGGTGACCTTCCATCGTACCTGCAATAACTGTGCGATAACACAGATACATATTAAGTCAAATCCCATTTTACCTGTTCAAGCTTTTTAAAAAGTGGGTCTTTATAAGCCACTTCTTTGAATTCACTCCCAGGATCTGAAATAAAGTCATTTTTGTGATCCTCCCAGTGTCCAGGAGCATGCTCACATGCCACTATTTGTGTTCCCTCTTTAGTTGGAGGAAAGACTCTCTGTGTTTCAGATTTATCTGTTTGTAACTTATAAGGGCTGTTGGGCTCCAACTTCTGTTCTTCATGAAGTGAATCTTCTTCACTTAAAAAGCTGAAGCTATTTGAAAAATCTGTGGGTTTAATAGGAAAGCTGGTAGAAATGTTCACATTTGCTCGCTTCTCTTCCTCGGCTTCCAAAATAGGAAATCCACGATTTAATATGACCCCAGCCCGAGAAGGATTGGTCATCCACTGGGTTAAGAAGTTCTGCCCACTGTTTAACTCTGAAGAGGTTGACATCAGGAACATTTTAGTCCAATGACACTACTGTATTTAAATAATGTAAAAGCTAGAAGAGCTGTTGATTTCCAACACCTGTAGAAACAAGACAGCCAACAAAAATTATTAGTTAAAGCTATTCAACCCAAACCTCAACCTACTGAATACACCAAAACCTACTGAATATTTCTTACTGAAAAGTCTTATGAAAGACTTTAACTAGCAAAGCAATCGGGCAATAAGTTACATATTTTTAAAACGTCTTTAAAATATCCAAATTGAGGGGATCAAAACTCAAAGTTCCCTTCTGATTTAATCAGTTACTGATGAATTTACACAAGTGCTCAATCAGTTGACCAAAAACTAAGGGAGCTAGAGCACCTTCTAAGTTATCTGATTACCAAAGGAAAAACAGGCCACTATCAATATCCACTTTAACCACTTGCATGCGTCTGACCCTAGTCCAGTACTGCTTCTTTGCCCAACCGGGGAACCGGTGTTCTCCCTAGTCCCAGAAGTCACCACCACCCTGTGGCTTCACCTGGCACTGTCTGCTGCTGTCCGTTACTCCTCTTCTCCCTTATAATCCCTTGCCCACCAGGCAGTCTCTCATCTGCATTCCTAGAGGTCTCTGACATCACTACTTTGGCAGTCATCTCATTATTAGTGCTATTTCGCTTCTGTGTTCATAATCTACCAAGCTGTGAGTTCCTTTAAGGTATCTGTATATTCACCACTGTCTAGCACCATCCATCCCTGGGAGATAGAAGAAACCTGATAAATGTTTGCTAAAAGTAAGTTAAAATTAAATCAGAACTAAGGTTATATTGTTGAAAATAATTCAGTTTTATAAAGTATTGTTTGTGTTCATTCAATGTTCAACAATAAAAATTTCATTGGTTCACAGCACGGGACAGCTATGCTGTATGAATCATACTCTAAAACAACCAAATTCCTAGTGTAACTCTGTGACTGTGCAACAGATAAGCAACTAACATTTACTGTGTTCTTACTCTGTGCCCAGTACTGTTGTAGGCACTGGGTAGACAGCAGTTAATAACTCAGAGTCTAGTGGGGAAAATACACACAAAAGCCATGTGGGGGTAGGAGACTGCAAGTTTAGACGGGGTGGACAGAAAGGCCCGGTGGAAGAGGTGCATGTGGTGCAGCTATGAGGGGCAGAATAAGAACCAGTCATCCAAACTTCGTAACTCCCATCTGCAGGAAGCCCCCACCAATGCCCCATTCCTCCACCAGTTCTTACAGCCCATCACCACCAGTTCTTACAGCCCATCACCACTATCCACCTTGACTCCTCCAGGGTTCATGTCTTTATGTTTGGGAATCTATTTATGTCAGCGCCCTTTATCCCTGCCACGCTAATCTCCACGCATGTGCTTATCCTGTCTCCGTGTCCCAAGCATCCCAATGTCAAACACTCACTATGCGTCACAAGCAAAATCTATTATTCTTAACCTCTTCTCTCACCTTCCTGAGAACACTTCCTCCTATGGAGCCCATACCCTTGGAATAGGTATCTTCTTTATTGTTCTTTTTTAGACCTGGACTATTCTCCCTTCCTCTACCATCAAAGTCCCCAATTTTGAACCTCGTACGATCAGACTATACAACCTACTACTCCTTTATTGTCTACCACAACCTACAGAGTTTACTGGGATCCTCTCCTTCATTCCTGAAAATTCTCTGGCTAAACAACTGGAAGAACAGAGTTGCCATTAACTGAAATGGAGAAAACTGGGAATAAAACAAAACAAAACAAAAATGGCAGTGTGATTTGTTTTCTCACTGATATCACACTTTGAGAACCACAGCTATTACGGCATTTAAAAAAAAAAAAAAAAACCTACTGCTATAGGCAACGACATGGATGAGAAAAGTTGAATCAAAGTCTGACACGAATACTGTGTGATTCCATTTAGTATGAAGTTCGAGAATAGGCAAAATAAATTCACAGGTCCAGAAGTCAGAATCATGGTTGTCTAGGAAGCTGGTATTGCCTGGGAAGGGGTTTCTGCCTTCAGGGATGATAGGGATGTTCTTTATCTGGGTGGTGACTACACTGGTATATATGTTTGGGCTGTACACTTAAGATTAAGGCACTCTGAGAACTCCCTGGAAGTCCAGTGGTTAGGACTCCGCACTCTCACTGCCAAGGGCCCAGGGTTCGATCCCTGGTTGGGGAACTAAGATCTGGCAAGCCACATGGTGTGGCCAAAAAAAAATAAAGATTAAGGCACTTTACTGGATATCTCTTACTCCTGAATAATTGTTTTAAACTGTGGTAAGCAAACTAATTCTAACTACTTTTGAGTTGGAAACCTATGTAAAAAGGCAACAACTCTTCATCAGAATCAACCAAGTAACCTTGATTGAATTTAAATGACCTCGTCAGGAAACTTATGAAATCCAAATTTAGAACAAAGACAAGCTACAAGGTCATTCTGTAACATCAAAAAACAGAGAAGGAGGGGCTTCCCTGGTGGCGCAGTGGTTGGGAATCCGCCTGCCAATGCAGGGGACACGGGTTCGTGCCCCGGTCTGGGAAGATCCCACATGCCGCGGAGCGGCTAGGCCCGTGAGCCACAACTACTGAGCCTGCGTGTCTGGAGCCTGTGCTCCGCAACGGCAGAGGCCACGACAGTGAGAGGCCCGCGCACCGCGATGAAGCATGGCCCCCGCTCGCCGCAACTGGAGAAAGCCCTTGCACAGAAACGAAGACCCAGCACAGCCAAAAATAAATTAATTAATTAATTTTTTTTAAAAAAGTAATAAGCTTTAAAAAAAATAAATAAATAAAATAAACCAGAGAAGGTTTTTAAAAACAACAGAAAAGATCAATGAAACTAAAAGCTGGTTCCCTGAAAGGATAAACAAAATTGATAAACCACTGGCCAGACTCATCAAGAAAAAGAGGGAGCGGGCCCAAATCGATAAAATCAGAAATGAGGGACTTCCCTGGTGGCGCAGTGGGTAAGAGTCTGCCTGCCAGTGCAGGGGACACGGGTTCAAGCCCTGGTCCAGGAGGATCCCACATGCCACGGAGCAACTAGGCCTGTGCACCACAACTACTGAGCCTGCGAGCCACAACTACTGAGCCCATGTGTCACAACTACCGAAGCCTGCGCACCTAGAGCCCGTGCTCTGCAACAAGAGAAGCCACCGCAATGAGAAGCCCATGCACCACAATTAAGAGCAGCCCCCACTCACCGCAACTAGAGAAAGCCCGCGCACGGCAGTGGAGACGCAATGCAGCCAAAAATAAATAAATAAACTTATTTTTAAAAAATTTAAAAAGATTGCATTACATTCCTTAAAAAGAAAAAAAAAATGAAAGAGAAGTTACAACCAACACCACAGAAATACAAAAGATCATATGAGACTATTATGAGCAACTATATGCCAATAAAATGGACAACCTAGAAGAAATGGACAGATTCTTAGAAAGGTACAATAATCTCCCAAAACTGAGCTGGGAAGAAGTAGAAAATATGAACATACCAATTACCAGTACTGAAACTGAATGAGTAACTAAAAAACTCCCAACAAGCAAGAGTCCAAAACCAGATGGCTTTACGGGTTAATTCTACCAAACACTGAGAGAAGAGTTAACGCCTACTGTTCTCAAACTATTCCAAAAAATTGCAGAGGGAGGAACACATCTGAACTCATTCTATTTAAATGTGCCACCATCACCCTGATACCAAAACCAGACAAAGACATAACAAAAAAAAGAAAATCACAGGTCAGTATCACTGATGAACATAGATGCAAAAATCCTCAACAAAGTTCTAGCAAACCAACTCCAAAAATACATTAAAAGGATCATACACCATGATCAGGTGGGATTTATCCCAGAGATGCAAGGATTTTTCAATATCTGCAAATCAATTAATGTGATACACCACATTAACAAGTTGAAGAATAAGAACATTATGATCATCTCAGTAGATGCAGAAAAAACTTTTGATAAAATTCAACATTCATTTATGATAAAAACTCTTAGGAAATGGGCACAGAGGGAACATCCCTCAACATAACGAAGGCCATATATAACAAACCCATAGCTAACATCATACTCAATGGTGAAAAGCATTTTTTCTAAGATCAGGAACAAGAAAAGGATGCCCACTCTCACCCCTTTTATTCAACATGGTTTTGAAGTCATAACCACAGCAATCAGAGAAGAAAAAGAAAAGGAATCCAAATAGGAAAAGAAGTAAAACTGTCACTGCAAATGACATGATGCCATACACAGAAAATCCTAAAGATGCTACCAGAAAACTACTAGAGCTCATCAATGGATTCAGTAAATTTGCTGAATACAAAATTAACACACAGAAATCTGTTGCATTTCTATACACTTACAATGAAATGTCAGAAGGAGAAATTAAGGAAACAACCCCACTTGCCATCACATAAAAAAATGAAATACCTATGAATAAACCTACCTAAGGAGGCAAAAGACCTGTACTCCAAAAACTATAAAACACTGATGAAAGAAAATGAAGACAACACAAAAAGATGCAAAGATATACTGTGTTCTTGGATTGAAAGAATCAATATTGCTAAAATGACCATACTACCCAAGGCAATCTACAGATTCAATGCAATCCCTATCAAATTATCAATGGCATTTTTCACAGAACTAGAACAAAAAAATTTTAATTTGTATGGAAGCACAAAAAAACCCAACTAGCCAAAAGAATATTAAGAACAACAGAGCTGGAGAAATCACACGCCCTGATTTCAGACTATATTACAAAGCTACAGTAATCAAGACAGTATGGCACTGGCACAAAAACAGACATACAGATCAATGGAACAGGATAGAAAGCCCAGAAGTAAACCCACACACTTATGGTCAATTAATCTATGACAAAGGAGGCAAGAATACACAATGGAGAAAAGACAGTCTCTTCAATAAGTGGCGCTGGGAAAACTGGACGGCTACATGTAAAAGAATGAGATTAGAACATTCTGTAAGACCATATACAAAAATAAATTCAAAATGGATTAAAGACCTAAATATAAGACTGGATACTACAAAACTCCTAGAGTAAAACACAGGCAGAACACTCTTTGACATAAATTGTACCAATATTTTTTCAATCTGTCTCCTGAGTAATGAAAATAAAATCAAAACAAAAAAACAAAATGGGACCTAATAAAACTTAAAAGCTTTTGCACAGCAAAGGAAACCATACGCAAAACAAAAAGACAACCTGCAGAATGGGAGAAAATATTTACAAACGAAGTGACCAACAAGATATTAATTTCCAAAATATAAAAACAGATCATACAGCTCAACATCAAGAAAACAAACAACCCAATCAACACATGGGTAGAAGACCTAAATAGACGTTTCTCCAAAGAAGACATACAGATGGCCAACAGGCACATGAAAAGATGCTTAACATCAGTAATCATCAGGGAAATGCAAATCAAAACCACAATGAGGTATCACCTCACACCAGTCAGAATAGCATCATTAAAAAGTCTACAAATAATGAATGCTGAAGAAGGTGTGAAAAGGGAACCCTCCTACACTGTTGGTGGGAATGTAAGTTAGTGCAGCCACTATGGAGAACAGTAAAGAAGCTCCTTAAAAAACTAACAGTAGAGCTACCATATGATCCAGCCATCCCACTCCTGGGCATATATTCACAGAAAACCCTAATTCTAGAAGATACATGCACCCCAATGTTCATAGCAGCACTATTTACAGTAGCCAAGACATGGACGCAACCTAAATGTCCACTGACAGATGAATAAAGAAGATGTGGTACATATATACAATGGAGCAGTAGCCATAAAAAAAATGGAAAATTGCCATTTGCAGCAGCATGGATGGACCTAGAGATGACCATATTAAGTGAAGTCAGACAGAGAAAGACAAATATCATATGATATAACTTACATGTGGAATCTAAAAAAAAAAAAAGATACAAATGAACTCAATTACAAAACAGAAACAGACTCACAGACACAGAAAACACTTATGGTTACCAAAGTAGATTGGCAGGGGGTGGGGGTGGGAGGCATAAATCAGAAGTTTAGGATTAACAGATACACACTACTAAACATAAAACAGGTAAACAACAAGGATCTGTTGTACAGCACAGGGAACTCTACTCAATATCTTGTAATAACCTATAAAGGAAAACAACCTGAAAAAGAATATGTATGTATGTATAATTGAATCACTTTGCTGTACACTTGAAACACAACATTGTAAATTAACTGTACTCCAATTAAAACAAAACAAAAAAAACTAGCAAAGTTCCCTACTAGACTGGCAAGCGCAAGCACCATTGTGATGCAGCACTCAGACGTCTGCATCTAAAACAGTGCAGGACCCTATGGTCCCTGCCCCCCATGTCCTCAGCCTGCCTTTTTGTCTGTGGAAAAACTTTAGCCAAAGAATAAGTTTAACCAGAGAAGTGAGAAAATGCAGAAGCAAAGAAAAGCAGTCAAACAGGACAAAACAATAATAGTTTAGTCATTAAGCAAAGGCAAGGCTCTTTAGCTCCTTCTCAAGGGCTGTAGCTAATATCCTAAGCCCTCTCCGGTGGGCTGTCTTGTAGATACTGAAACCCCCATCAGGTGGGAGAAGTGAACTACATTAACTGTAGCCATGACAAAAGCTGCCGCAATTCTAAGAACTGGCCTCAAGAAAATGGGAACAAACCGACTTTGGAACCGAAGATTAACTACTTAAAACAGTCAAGATGACGCTGGCCACAGCACCGCATGACCAGCTTCAAGATGCCTGTCCGACCTGCCTGCGCTGCTTCCACGTGGGCCCCTCCCGCCGCCTATAACAGCTCTTGACCCACGACTGTCGACTGTCGCCGGGGAGGGCGGGGGAGGGGAGTCGGCCTTTGGACATGAGTCGCCCTCCCCGCTCCCGGCACCCAAAAGAAAGCAAACTTTCCTTTCCACCAGCCTTGCCTCTTCACTGGCTTTTGAGTAGGAGCATCCGGAACTCACTTTCGGTAACACATCTCTCGCCCACGTGAAAAAGAAACCTCCCCTGCTTCATTTCAGCTTCATCACTATGAAACCTAGAGGTATATTTACTGTCGGCATGACGCACAGAAATACAATTCCACCTTAACCTGTTACTTAGTATTGATGCTAAGGCCTTGGTAAAGGAAGCATATACAGCAAAATGCCTAGAAAGGATTATTAGCAGGTGGACTCAGATCTTCCTGATATCAAAATCTGTTTGACAGCCTTGAAACCTCCAAAGACTGCCACGTAAACATTCTTTAAAGCAGCGGGGCGGGGGGGATAAATTCTCTACCTCGCGAGGCGGAAAACGTAGACGCAAACAATTCAAAGCCTCCCTCAGGCCTTGAGAAGTAACTGGTCGCTTAGGAAGGTGACTTACCGGTCTCCCAAAGTACACGTCCTTGAAAGCCACCAACCCACAGCGAAGCTTTCAAACCCGAAGCTTTGCAAGACCGCACCGGCCCCGACCAGCAGGAAGGTGACGTACCGACGTGCTCCTCGCGCAGCTGCGGCCCCGCGCCTCCGCGCAGCAGCTCAGAGCGCGGCCGAGACCACAAGCGGCGGGAGCCCGCGAGAAGCCGCCGCGGAACAGCACTCGCAGGCCCGACACTGACCCAGAGGTCCCCCCGCCGCCCGGCGCCGCTCCCCGCGCGCCCCGCCGTCCCTCGTGGATGCAGGGCGACGAACACACCAGCTTCTCCGGTCCTCCCCACCCCCACCCCCACCGCGCCACGAAGTCCCGCTCCGCGGCCCCAGCCTCTCAGTCCACTCACGCCAGCGCCCGAGCCGTCGTCGTCGCCGCCGCTACCCTTACAAACCACCCGCCACAGCCTCCGCGGCCAGCCCGGCTCCGCCCGGGCCCGAGGGCTCCTGGGAAATGCAGTTCCTACCTGCCCCTCTGCGCTTGCGAGACCGCGCAGCCGGATTCACGCAAACTACCACTCCCGGCGACCCGGCGTTCCACGTTACTAGGCGCTCACGTCCCGGCGTCTTCCGCCCGGGCGCGGGCAAGGGGTGGTGGTGGCGGGCGGAGACGCGGGGGGAAAACAGCTCCCGGAGAGAACTTCCGGGACAGACCGAGCCCCTCCCCTGCCTTTCAAAACTTTGGCTGGCGCCCTCGCGGTTGGAGTGGGGGTGTCTGTCTAGTTCCGCGTGTCTTTTGTTTTTTGTTTTTGTCTTCTTTGCCACGAGTGACCAAGTAAAAGAAAAAAGGACAGTCGGCCACACTCTTTGATGAGTCAAAGGTAACCTTGTGATGAATTCACTCCTAAAGTAGCTATCGCTCGTCTTTTCTGCCTAATGCGTAGTTGGCTCAGCGCCCATTAGGTAATAAAGCCTAATTTTATTTTGTTTATTTTTTATTAAAATAAACCTAGTTCTGTTTTGAACACTAAAGTGCAGAACTCGAAAACCGTTTTCTTAATTGCCACTGCAGATGCAGACACTGCAAGTTACCATTGTGTACACACCCGGGCTTTGTGTCTGTTTAAATAAATATTTAAAGAAATCAAATGAAGTGCTATTTGTAACAACCGGTACAGTGTAAGAAACGAACTACTGTTACCAAGTCCAAGCTTGTATTGCTTGCGCAGCAGGAGAGGCCAATAATCCGAAAAAGCAGTACTTGGGGCAAGGACTAACGACTGTATTCGGAAAGCCAGCAGACCGAGAAGATGGTGGGCTCGTGCCCCTAAAGAACCATCTTGCCTGAGTTAGAATTCAGGCTCCTTTTATACTCAAAGGGTAGTAAAGTCAAACAGCTCCTGGTTCCCATCAGCCTCTAAAGGGGATGGGTTAATTTCTTCCTCCCTGCAGTCAGTCATTCACAGGTGAGCCTGGTCAGGAGGTTTGTGAGCTAAACAAAGGTATTTTAGCTTAATGCTTATTACCTGGCAGGCAGGGTTCCCAGAGATGGGCCATTGTGTATAACTTAAGCTTACAGGCAACATCCCTTTAGTGGTTCACTTGTAATAGAATACAGAAGGTTCTTTTCTATTACAGTCCCCCACTGTCAGTGTCCATTCCACAATCTTGTGGAAAAGAAACGAATACCATTCTGCTGAACGGAGGTGACGAATATTCCTTAGAATCTTTAGTCAGTCCTTTTTGCCCACAGCTATTTGAACCCAATGAAACTTAGCACTTGTTGTCTAATTTGTAACAGCTTGGGGTTTTGGTTCCACTTCCCAGTACATATGCTAGATTCTTGTATTTCTCTGGACAAAATTAAACAAATTGATTGCTCCTTCTCCAGTGGAATTCCCATCTACTTCGGTTGGATGGGCAGACCTGTTGGAGGTAAACTCATGAATAGTATAAGCGCCCAAAGTTTTAATGTGATTGGCCACTGCTAGCTCTTTAGCATTATAGATTCTCCTGCCTGGGCATACACCTGCAATGGCCTGCCATACAATATTCTAAAGGGGCTTAATTTAAGCCTGCTTCTGGGAGCCACTGATCAGGAGCAAGACAAGGTTGTCCACTCTCACCACTATTATTCAACATAGTTTTGGAAGTTTTAGCCACAGCGATCAGAGAAGAAAAAGAAAAAGAATCCAAATCGGAAAAGAAGTAAAGCTGTCACTGTTTGCAGATGACATGATACTATACATAGAGAATCCTAAAGATGCTACCAAAAAGCTACTAGAGCTTATCAACGAATTTGGTAAAGTAGCTGGATACAAAATTAATGCACAGAAATCTCTTCCGTTCCTATACACTAATAATGAAGAATCTGAAAGAGAAATTAAGGAAACACTCCCATTTACCACTGCAACAAAAAGAATAAAATACCTAGGAATAAACTTACCTAAGGAGACAAAAGACCTGTATGCAGAAAACTGTAAGACACTGATGAAAGAAATTAAAGATGACAAAAACAGATAGAGAGATATACCATGTTCTTGGATTGGAAAAAACAACATTGTGAAAATGACTATACTACCCAAAGCAATCTACAGATTCAATGCAATCCCTATCAAACTACCAATGGCATTTTTCACAGAACTAGAACAAAAACTTTCACAATTTGTATGGAAACACAAAAGACCCCAAATAACCAAAGCAATCTTGAGAAAGAAAAATGGAGATGGAGGAATCAGGCTCCTGGACTTCAGACTATACTACAAAGCTACAGTAATCAAGGCAGTATGGTACTGGCAGAAAAACAGGAATATAGATCAATGGAACAGGATAGAAAGCCCAGAGATAAATCCACGCACATATGGTCACCTTATCGTTGATAAAGGAGGCAAGAATATACAATGGAGAAAAGATAGCCCCTTCAATAAGTGGTGCTGGGAAAACTGGACAGCTACATGTAAAAGAATGAAATTAGAACACTCCCTAACAACATACACAAAAATAAACTCAAAATGGATTAAAGACCTAGATGTAAGGCCAGACACTATAAAACTCTTAGAGGAAAACATAGGCAGAACACTCTATGACATAAATCACAGCAAGATCCTTTTTGACCCACCTCCTAGAGAAATGGAAATAAAAATAAACAAATGGAACCTAGTGAAACTTAAAAGCTCTGCACAGCAGAGGAAACCATAAACAAGATGAAAAGACAACCCTCAGAATGGGAGAAAATATTTGAAAACAAAGCAACTGACAAAGGATTAATCTCCAAAATTTACAAGCAGCTCATGCAGCTCAATATCAAAAAAACAACCCAATCCAAAAATGGGCAGAAGACCTAAATAGACATTTCTCCAAAGAAGATATACAGATTGCCAACAAACACATGAAAGGATGCTCAACATCACTAATCATTAGAGAAATGCAAATCAAAACTACAGTGAGGTATCACCTCACACCAGTCAGAATGGCCATCATCAAAAAATCTACAAACAATAAATGCTGGAGAGGGTGTGGAGAAAAGGGAACCCTCTTGCACTGTTGGTGGGAATGTAAATTGATACAGCCACTATAGAGAACAGTATGGAGGTTCCTTAAAAAACTAAAAATAGAACTACCATATGACCCAGCAATCCCACTACTGGGCATATACCCTGAGAAAACCATAATTCAAAGAGTCATGTACCACAATGTTCATTGCAGCTCTACAATAGCCAAGACATGGAAGCAACTTAAGTGTCCATCAACAGGTGAATGGATAAAGAAGATGTGGCATATATATACAATGGAATATTACTCATCCATAAAAAGAAACGAAATTGAGTTATTTGCAGTGAGGTGGATGGACCTAGAGACTGTCATACAGAGTGAAGTAAGTCAGAAAGAGAAAAATACCATATGCTAACACATATATATGGAATCTAAAAAAAAAAGAAAGAAAATGGATCTGAAGAACCTAGGAGCAGGACAGGAATAAAGATGCAGACGTAGAGAATGGACCTGAGGACAGTGGGAGGGCAAAGGGTAAGCTGGGACGAAGTGAGAGAGTGGCATGGACGTACATACGCTACCAAATGTAAAATAGATAGCTAGTGGGAAGCAGCCGCATAGCACAGGGAGATCAGCTCGGTGGTTTGTGACCACCTAGAGGGGTGGGATTGGGAGGGTGGGAGGGAGACGCAAGAGGGAGGAGATATGGGGATATATGTATATGTATAGCTGATTCACTTTGTTATAAAGCAGAAACTAACACACCATTGTAAAGCAATTATACTCCAATAAAGATGTTAAAAAAAAAAAATCTTACTGGTGAAAAAAAATGTTTTCCAAGAATGCTTAATGATACAATGTTAAAGATAAAATGCTGACATAAAATGCAAGATAGATATTATGAATATAGTATGGTTTCAATTTTGATAATCCTATATTCCATTACAATACATATATATAGAAAAAAGCCTGGAAGAAAAAGCAAAACAAGAACCCTAGTTTTGAGATTATTTTGTTATTGTTACACAGTTCTGTATTTTCAGTATTTTCTGAGGTGAACATGAACTACTTTTCTATTAGAAAATGTTTTTTAAAGACCAGGTCAGAGGACTTAAGAACTCACCCAGGACAAATCTGGATCCAGAGGTGGGTCTGAGCAGCCATGCTGGCTTCAGCCTGCCTTGTCCAGCACAGGCCGGGCATATGACACAGACTGTTCCGAAAACGGTGAAAGATTCATTACAGAGTTTTCTTTGTTTATTTTTTGTTTTTTAACTGTTGGGCATTGAGAGCAAGACAGATTCACCTACATAGCGTAGTCTAATATCTTTCACAGTATCTATCATCATTTCCATCTACACACTGATAATTTTGAATCAATTTGAATGTAAAAGACAATCAATACCTATGAAGTTAATAAATATTAATGCAAAGGAAAGGCAGAGTTAAATCAAGGGACTTCCATTTAACCAGACCTCATAAGAAAAAAGAAATGTGGAGCCCTCGTTCGTTAATTTTTTGGGCGGATACCCCAAATGTAGGGGGAAGGGTCCTGGGCAGAAGGAACAGCTATGCGAAGGCCCTGAGGGTTTTGCCAACCTGAAGAAAAAGCCACCTTGGCCAGAATGAGGCTGGGGAGAGGCCAGGCCTTGAACCATGATAGGAAATTTGAATTTCATTTGGAACATAATTTTCAAAATAAGAAAAAGGTTGCTCATGCTTCATTGTGGAGAAGAGATGAGGGGCAGAAAGGGGAGACAGTCAGGGCTCCGCTGCTGGGCAGAGGGCCGGGGCCAAAGGGATGGGGACAGGGCCTGATTCCTGGGGGTGGAGGGGCAGTTGAGGGCCGAAGCCCAGGACAGAGCCCCAGCGGTGGCTGTCCAGGAGGGGTCTCTGCATGTCGGGGACGCGCTGGGACACAGCGGACCTTCTGCCCTACACTGGGGGTTGTCTGCACACAGATGGCATTTAGGGCCTCACATGGGCACTGCTGCCCAGCAAGGGCCTAGGATGGGACTACAGCCAAGGGAACCTGGCGGTCAAGGGTTAAGAGGCCATGTGGAGAGAGACACCTGCTCGCTGACCCTCCTTAAACCAGTGGGACCCACCGCCCTTCAGGAAACACCAGCTTACTGTGGACAAGCTGCTAGAACAGACTCCAGGTTCAAAGACCGACAAAGAGCTACTGTGAATTAAACCCGGTATCTCACCATTCATTAGTTTATTGTTTCTTTATATATATATATATATATATATATATGTATATATACATTTATTTATTTATTTATTTATTTTTGGCCGCGTTGGGTCTTCGTTGCTGTGCGCAGGCTTTCTCTAGTTGTGGCGAGCAGGTGCTACTCTTCGTTGCAGTGTGCGGGCTTCTCATTGCGGTGGCTTCTCTTGTTGTGGAGCACAGGCTCTAGGTGCGTGGACTTCAGTAGTTGTGGCACACGGGCTCAGTAGTTGTGGCTCATGGGCTCTAGAGCACAGGCTCAGTAGTTGTTGTGCATGGGCTTAGTTGCTCCGTGGCACGTGGGATCTGCCCGGACCAGGATCTGCCCGGACCAGGAACTGCCTGGACCAGTTCTGGAGCTGCTCTCTGTACAGACAACACACACAAGCACCCAGCTCTGTTTCAGCCACAGATGCAGCACAGCAGACAGGGTCTGCACTTGCTTTTCCACTTCACGATTTATCTGAGAGATCATTCCTCACCGTCACATATCAAACTGCTTCCTTTGTTATAGTAGCTGGTGTGCACATTTCAGATGTTTATGTACATTGGAAAATAATGTCCAAAAAGATTGCACTCACAGTATGTGAGAGTTTCTAAAAATGAGAGACCATGTTGTCATTCTCTACCCAGAAAATGAACTGAGAACAGGCATGAATTATTCATCCATCCACAGAAATGGTGAGTCAGGTAAGTGAGGAAAGCTATGTAAGGGAAGAATATACAATTCTGCCTAAAATGTAGGTAAACTGGGACATTCTGTTTCTGATATTCATAGGCAAACTATTAAATACCAGAGAAGCACCCAGCACCCAGCTGGAGTTGAATGTGCTTCACAGAACAAATCAGCCTTCCTGTAGGCAAACCCCAGGGCTATGGTCCAGGGTGGGGCAGGCTGGGCCAGCCCCGCCAATGACCCACAGAGGGGAGAGCAGCGTACAGGGGCAGGCCCTGCATTTGCAGGCCTGGGTCTAACGACTGTGGACTTCAATTTTTACTTCTTACGGTGAGGTGGTTAGATAGTAAATCAATTATGGTGTATCCATATCCGTACTCTGTTGATTTTTTTAAACGTTTATGTAACTAGAAATTGTCATTCATAAGAGTTTCAGAAATCTGAAAAAAAATTATTACAAATGGGGTGAGAAACAGGTAGAAATAATTTATTTAAATTTTGTTTTTAACTAATGCATAATGAATTGATTTTTCTTAGTGTACACATGTAATCTTAGACAATGCTGATGTTCTGAGCCAGTATCAACTGAAGTCTATCCAAAAGAACCATATTTATATTGCAAACCCAGATTTTATATGGGAATCTATCAAAGAAAGGAGACTGGTGGACATAAAGAATTACGATCCCTGTAAGTCACTGGACGTCGCACCAACTCCTGATCAAAAGGCAGGCAGCTCTGGTAAGTATTTCATATCAAGTGCTTAATGTATTAGAGGTTCTATAGTAAATATTTTGGTTTGTCAACGATATTATAGACAAAGGATTGTCCAGAAATACTATGAAAATAAGTAGTCTTATTATTATTTCAGAAAATGGGCAGCAAACTAGTGAGGGACAAAAGACTACTTTAGCAATAGAAATAGATTTCTCAATATTCAGTCTGGTGTGGTCAGATTCAAAATGACTACAAAAACACTCATAATCTCAGAAAACCTGAAGTGTAATTGTTTTTTACTCTATGCAAAATTTTATTGCAGTCATACAAAGGTTACATTAGGTCAAATACAACAAATACTATGATGCAATTTTACATTTATTAAACTACAGTTCAAAGCTTAAATTTACACATTCTATATACACTAAACATATCTACTGAAGTCACACTGTTCTTCCACTGACATTTGATATATCTGAGTGAAAAACATTAACTTTACAGACTTTTTAACATGAACCCTTAATATAAAACTGTGTACTAGGGCTTCCCTGGTGGCGCAGTGGTTGAGAATCTGCCTGCCAATGCAGGGGACACGGGTTCGAGCCCTGGTCTGGGAAGATCCCACATGCCGCAGAGCAACTGGGCTTGTGAGCCACAGCTACTGAGCCTGCGCGTCTGGAGCCTGTGCTCCGCAACAAGAGAGGCCGCGATAGTGAGAGGCCCACGCACCGCGATGAAGAATGGCCCCCACTCGCCGCAACTAGAGAAAGCCCTCGCACAGAAACGAAGACCCAACACAGCTAAAAATAAATAAATAAGTAAATAAATTTATTTAAAAAAAAACAACAACTGTGTACTACTTGTATGTAAATGGTTTAATGGGGAACCCAGTTAATGGGCTTCCATTGCCACTCAGTCATCCATTTTGTTGCAAATTTTATTTTAAATGCTTAAGGGGTAGGGCAAACTGGTAAGTTTAAATCTGGATACATTACCTAAATCTCCCAATTACCCCCAGTGAATTATAGATGAAAGCTGATTTCATCTGGTTCCAAATACCTATTACTAATAGTTTTTGTTTCCAAGAGAATTAACAGAATAAGATTGTTCACATTTTTTCCACACTGGAATGTAGACCAGACAAGCTTCCCCTGCAACTTCAGATCTGAAGAAGTGTTAACACCTGTTTAAGCTTCAGTGGGGAAGCTGTCTTGTAGCCTCGGCCGAGTGAACGAAGGCACAAAGAAGAAGTTTTCATCATTGTGTCTGATGTGATTCCAGCATCCTGCATCTCATGCCAATCACTGAATAACGTCATGTAATAAATGGCTGGCCTGTGAATAATCATTAAAAGCAGATGGTTCATGGAAAGAATTTGCTCCCATGTTATCAGAGAAAAACCAATCTCCCACATAAAAGAAGAAGAGCGTTTTCCACAATTTGATCAACCTCATCACAGGATGGACCGCAAGGGCTGCTTGTAAACATCTTCCTTGTATTTCTTGTGAATGGGATGGTATTTAAGTCCTTAGACAGTTTACTTGCAACATAACCATAAACAACATCATTCATATAATACATGAAGGCTGGTTCATCACTTCTGGTTTTTCTATTCCAGAGAAAAATGTATCATTTTCAACAACTTTCCTTGCAATGATGTTAACAGCAAATGTAAATGCAGAAGACACACAGTATCTTCCAGGTCCTGAAGTTATCTTAACGCCAGATCCTTCAGGAAAGTGGACATCAAGCAAAGGGCTGGCAACATGATTAACCTCTTCCAGCTGAAGTTTGTTCCTGTGACGTCCCCGCCAACGTCTAACGTGTTCATCGTGGAGCCAAGTTCTCCAGCCATGTCACACACACTGGGCATCTGACAGAGCATGGGCGTATACTTGAGATTCTTTGCAGACCCTTGAAACATTAAATTTAACCCCAATTTTTTTTTATAATATATTATCTCATTTACTTTTATTTATTTTTTTTATTATTTTTTTTTTATTTTGCTGTGTGGGGTCTTAGTTGCGGCCTGCGGGATCTTCAGTTGCAGCATGCAAACTCTTAGTTGTGGCATGTGGGATCTAGTTCCCTGACCAGGGATCGAACCCGGGCCCCCTGCATTGGGAGCGCAGAGTCTTAGCCACTGGACCACCAGGGAAGTCCCCTTAACCCCAGTGATTTAGACATCAAGTTCCTTAGCACATCCCAAAAACATGCCTACTGATCTTCAGGGTAGTGCCACACTTCATGTTACAGTGTTCACCTCCAGTATTACCTTCTGCTGCCATAGGTAGTAAGGCCCTAAGGGAAGGGGAAGAAGATGGCCCAGCTGCTCTACATCAGCAGCAGCACACGTGGAGCCTACAGAGTGTAGAGGTGTGTGGATGTTGCCAGCACCCCCAGATCCAGGACAGATGAACCAAGTGAACCTAATGAAATACAGTCTTGGCATTTGGGTGATGGTGTGCAGTTTTCTTCAATTCGACTTCATCGTCACATGTCATGATATTCACTCCAACTTTTGCTGCATACTTTATCTGGGATGCTTGCTTGCAAGTACTCGTGTAAATTATGTTTTCTGGAGATACACCCAATTCTTGCACTGCAGCCATGTCAGTTTTACTGGAACAAAGCAAGTCCAGATCCAAGAGCTGCCAAGATCTCGAGTACAGCTGGAGTGGAGTGGCACTTTACCACGTAGGATGGCTTTATCTGAGCCACTTTGTTCTGCCACTGACTGCGTTTCTTCACAGTCTTTCCAAGATCTCCCACAAAAAAATGCACTTTCTGCTGTCAAGGTATGTTCATAAACAGTCATCAGTAACATTTGCAAGGTGTGTTCCTTCATCCGACAGGCCAGCTGAGCAGTTCGCATTGCACATCTCAGCCATGTTGCAGAAAGCTGAGAGTCATAACCCAGGCAGAACAAGAGACAGGCCACTAAGCCTTCTGTCTGGGTCCTTAGAATATGCAGCCCAACAGACAAGCTAGGAGATGACCCCACTCTCAGCTGGGTTCCCAACGTGGCTCGCCATTGATGTCGGACTGCTCTCTGCACAGCACTTCTCCTTGGCCTCCGGGTGGTTGTGTGCTTGGTCAGAAAGCTCACCTTGAGATAATAGCCCAATGCATCCTCTCTTTTTTTGGTGGAATTTTTAAAGAGGGGTGTGGTTGCCTTGAGCAGAAACACCCAAGGCGGCTGGGGGGCGCCCAGGCCTGTGGAGAGAGACAGCGTGGGTCACGCATGCACCACACTAGCTGTGCTCTCCAGTAGAAACCTGTCTCCTTTATAAACCCAAATTTTAGTTTGGAATCTGGCCCAAACGAAAGCCTTTGGACATAGAGAAATGCACTCCTCGTCAAAAGTCAAGCAGTTTTTGCAAATCAAAACCACAACAAGGTATCACCTCACACCAGTCAGGATGGCCATCATCGAAAAGTCTACAAATAACAAATGCTGGAGAGGGTGTGGAGAAAAGGGAACCCTCCTACACTGTTGGTGGGAATGTAAATTGACACGGCCACTATGGAGAACAGTATGGAGGTTCCTTAAAAAACTAAAAATAGAGTTGACATACGATCCAGCAATGGATTTCAGTGCTTGATCTTTATCAGAAGAAAATATAAATGTTAATTGGAAAACGTACATGCACCCAGGTGTTCATAGCAGCACTATTTACAATAGCCAAGACATGGAAGCAACCAAAGTGTCCATCAACAGACAAATGGATAAAGAAGATGTGGTGCATGTATACAATGGAATATTACTGGGCCATAAAAAATAATAAAATTCTGCCAATTGCAACAACGTGGATGGGCCTGGAGGGTGTTACACTCAGTGAAATAATTCAGACAGAGAAAGGCAAATACTGTATGTTTCCACTTGTATGTGGAATGTAAAAAATAAAACAAACAGAATGAAGATAACAAAACAGATATAGACTCACAGATACAGAGAATCAACTAGTGGTTACCAATGTGGAAAGGGAAGGGGGGAGGGGCAGGATAAGGGTAGGGGATTAAGAGGAGCAAACTACTATGTATAAAATAAATAAGCAACAAAGACGTATCATACAGCACAGGGAATATAGCCATTATTTTGTAGTAACTTTAAATGGAGTATAATGTATAATAATATTGAATCACTATGTCATACACCTGAAATGAATATAATATTGTAGATCAACTATACTTCAATTTAAAAAGTCAGGCAGGGGACTTCCCTGTTGGTCCAGTGGTTAAGACTCCGCAATCTCAGTGCAGGGGGACGGGGTTCAATCCCTGGTCAGGGAGCTAGAGCCCACATGCATGCCGCAACTAAGAGCCTGCATGCCACAACTAAAAGGTTCCACATGCCATAACTAAAGACCCCGCACACAGCAATGAAGATCCCGCGTGCCGCAACTAAGACCCATCGCAGCTAAATAAATAAAAAGGCAGGCAGTTCTTTTTTTTTCAACTTTTGGGTTTATTTATTTATTTATTTATGTATGGCTGTGTTGGGTCTTCGTTTCTGTGCGAGGGCTTTCTCTAGTTGCGGCAAGTGGGGGCCACTCTTCATCGCGGTGCGCGGGCCTCTCATTATCGCGGCCTCTCTTGTTGCGGAGCGCAGGCTCAGTAATTGTGGCTCACTGGCCTAGTTGCTCCACGGCATGTGAGATCTTCCCAGACCAGGGCTCGAACCCGTGTCCCCTGCATTGGCAGGCAGATTCTCAACCACTGCGCCACCAGGGAAGCCCAGTTCTATTTTTTTAAATTAAGGTATTGTTGATTTACAATGTTGTGTTAGTTTCTGGTATACAGCAAAGTGATTCCGTTATACATATATGTTCTTTTTCAGATTCTTTTCCATTATAGGTTATTACAAGATATTGAATATAGTTCCCTGTGCTGTATAGTAGGTCCTTGCAGGCAGTTCTGGTAAATATTAATTTATAAGAACATGATGTATGTTAGATATCATATTGTATGATATCAAGTGAATTATTTATAAGAGCTTTAGAATCTAAATGTTGTGGTGTGACGCAGCCTCTTTAGACAAACGATTACCCAGAACTGCTGTTATATCAGTCTTTCTTACTGTCTCAGACATTGGTAGCTAAAACAAAATAGGCAGGATAGTAAAGTCCTTTTATATTGAAAATATTTTTCAACATCCAGTAATACAGTCAGATTCAGAATTACTACAAATACACTGATGACTTTTGAAATCTCTATAGAACTGGAAAGACATTCTTGCATCAGAAGTTATTCCTATATCATAATAGATAGTGTTACGATTCCTCTATAAGAAAAATAGGATGCAAAAATTGTCTGGCCTCACATAGAAGCCTTGGTTCCCTCTAAACTAGAGCCTCCGCAGTTCCTTCGCTGGTGACACGATGGTACTCAGAGCTCATTCTGACCCACAGTAACACTTTTCATGACTATGCGTACTATAATCTCCAGAATAGAAAAATGCCATTTGAAACTGTATACCTATCAATCAGTTCTCCTCACATGCCTAATAAATAGAATTACAATGATTTTTTTCACTATCTTTTAATCTACCTTCCTCTTTTCCCACTTATCCTTGGATTACTAATAACTAGAGCTAATTTAAGGACACCTGAAAAAACAGACTAGCATGGCAGGTATGACCATATTCAAGAAGCTTAATAATTCCAACATTTATTGTTAACTAATTTTAATAAATCTTTGAGTAGTAAACGTGTTTTGTTTGTTTTAATTGTAGAAGTGAAAACTGATGATCCATCCCTGGACAATTCCACAGAGAAGGAAAATACTGTTGAACTCACTAAGTAATCGACTTCTGATCCTTAAGACTCGCCGTAGTTGGCAAAATGTTTTGTAAACCTCAAGCACAGTATTAAAAGGCTATTAGTACTTCAGTATTTTTTGTAGTATTTTAATTTATCTTGCTTATCTCTTTTTTTTTTTAAACAGAGTCACAGATTGATTGATTGATTGATTGATTTTTGGCTGTGTTGGGTCTTCGCTGCTGCACGCGGGCTTTCTCTAGTTGCAGCGAGTGGGGGCTACTCTTCCTTGTGGTGCGCGGGCTTCTCATTGCGATGGCTTCTCTTGTTGCAGAGCACGGGCTCTAGGCACGCGGGCTTCAGTATTTGTGGCACATGGGCTCAGTAGTTGAGGCTCGCGGGCTCTAGAGTGCAGGCTCAGTAGTTGTGGTGCACGGGCTTAGTTGCTCTGCGGCATGTGGGATCTTCCCAGACCAGGGCTAGAACCCATGTCCCCTGCATCAGCAGGTGGATTCTCAACCACTGTGCCACCAAGGAAGTCCCTCTAACTCTTTATTAAGTTTTTATTTATTTAAGACTTACTCCAGCTGCTATAGTGATAACTATTTTTATCTTGTCAGTGTTATATGAGATTAGATGTAATTGTTAGATTGATTTTAAAAAAGAAAAACCACTAGAGATGAGATTTGAGCAGTCTGCTCACTGTTACCTTCCTGAACAGCCTTCAGAGTAAAGACAGTTCATTACTCTCTACCTGATATTTTAAAAAAATGGAAGTAACACAACCTTCCCCAAATGCAGTATATGAGTCTAAAGTTCTACATGGCTTCTTAAAGCATACGTACCCCAAACTGCAATATCAATTAGACATCACATTTGATCTTACTTTATTTGTTAATCTTCGTGTTAAAGGAGAGAACAAATATCAAAATTAAAAGTACAAATTATAAGTCTGACACCTTTAATTAAATAATTAGTTAGTTAATTAGTTTATTTATTTTAAAGGAGAGCTGACTGTAGTCCAGAGAGGTGGGGGTCTGTCTGGAGTGACTGGCTTCTAAGGGCCGGAGCCCAGACTGAACACAGGTCTCCCGCCTCTGTGAGGGGCCTCTGCTTCTGCTTCACATCACCGCCGCCGCCACTGCAGCCTCGCTATAGAATCAGAGCTCTAGAATTATGTGAAGGAGGAATCCAGTTCATTCCACAAGACCTTTTAACCATCTTTAGAATATCTAAGGAGGCATTAGGGACTTATAATGTATTTTGTATAGAATTAGGAGATCTACAAGAAAAATTTTATGAAAATTCTGTTTAAAAGTTCATTTTAATGTTAAAATTTTATTATACAAATTTCAGGTTTTATACAGAGAATGTTGGAATTCCTCATTTTCTTCAAGATTTTGAAGTTGCAAAATATAACACGTTGGAAAAAGTAAGAGTCTGATTTCTATTTGGGGGAACAGAACTGTTTGAAAGTTCTGTTCTAATTATTTTTCCTGTTTGATAATTTTTTTGTTGTTTGAAAAATTGTGCATATCCTGAATAAATATTCCTTAGTATATGAGTTGATTTTTAATAGTCAAGAAAAGTTTTACATTTAAAATTTAATGTTTAATTTTTAGCTTTTATTGTAAAAGAAATGCATGCTTATAATAAAAATGTAAACAGTATAAAATCTTAATATGACATTAAAAAATAAAGGTACTCCTCCCTGTTATTAACAGTTTCTTGTATTTTAAGAGTAGACACCAAGTCTACTTTGACACCAAGTATTTATACTATGTTGAATTTCCATTATTTTTCATTAAAAAGGAAAACAAAAAACTTTTCCTTGGACATCATACAAATGCAAATAGCACCAGCATTCAAAATGATGTTCCATTTGTATCTTTTAGGTATTTTAATAAAATGTTACTTGAAAATAACATTTCCTCTGTGATTAAGAAAATATGAAAAGTGGTACAGTTTAAACATATACAGGTGTATCTATAGCAAAAATACTGGAAGGAAATATAACAAAATATTAATAGTGATCATATATCTGTAGTAGGACTTCAGATGATTTTTATTTTTTCTATTTCTATATTTTCTAAATTATATCTGAAAATGAACATGTATCAGTTTTATAATCAACATTTTAAAATGGCGTGTATGGTTTGTTATTTAATGAATGCAGCTTAAGAAAGAACAACCTGTTTTCCAGGTAGGGACAGAGGGAGGTAAGGAGATGGCCGTGGTGGAGCTGAGGTGCCCCCAGAGCCCCGAGGACCCCGGGGACCACGGCTTTCTGATATCCGCACACTTCCTCCTGGCCGACGGCATTGAGGTACAGTCTTCATGTTGACTTATATGTGTTTACCCACCTTGCTCATAGCTAATTTCGTTAACACTGGTCAGTTGAACCAGCCAATCTGTTAAATTTCTTCTTTTTAGCTGGTAAACAGTTTTGAAAAGTGGAGATGTGCCCTTTGGGATGTGGAAGTGAGGAGGGCAGGGTGGGAGCAGCATGAATTCTCGGCAAAGGAAAGCATTCCCTGGGGTGCACGTTCCTGCTCCCGTTCTGAGTCACTTCTGGAAACTTTCCTAATGTCCACACCTCACAGAGATCCCTTCACACACTTCACTAAGCACCTGCTGTGTACCAAGCAGCCAGCTAGAGGCCAGGCCCAAAGATCAAAAGACTTCATACCCCGCCCCTCGGAAACTGCCACCTGGGAGGGACAACACTTCATGATCCCACCCCCCATGACTCAACTGATCCTGACATGTACGCGAAGTGCCCTGGGCTCAGGGACAGCAAGGAGGGCTGCACAGAGGCCACGACCTTCGCTAGGTCTGTGTCAGGTCAAGGGCATGGTTCCAACCTAAAACAATAATGGAACAAAAACAAACCCAGCGCCAATACCTAAAGTTCCAGTAAAATCTGCAGCCCATGTCAGAGTGTCTTCTGTCCAGACCCTCAGACGTACGGAGGGCTCCTCAGCAGCGTCCGCACAGCAGTTCCCTCAGGCTCTGGGCGCTCCTCACTTTGCCCCACTTGAGATGTCAGCTCTGGTTTGAGGAAGGAGATTCCCATCTCTCCAGGGGCCCAGACCTCCCGTGATGCAGCCCAGGGAAGGGCGGTTATGCAGGGCCCTGGGCCCAGGGCGCAGGCTCGCCGCCCGCTGTCTGCATTCACTCACTGACCTCCAGTGCCGGGACAGGTTATTAAGGAGAGGTCTCTGATACCCGAGCAATTTTGCCTGATGTTACATCTGGCATCCACCCTTATCCAGATTCCATGGAAACATATAAAAAGTTAACCCAAGGTCAAATGTGTCCAAGAAGGAGAAAGGCTTTTGTTAACCTTTTACCTAAAAATGTATACCATATTTTGTGGAGAATTTAGTTGTGTGGGTAAAAAGTAAGTAAAAATCAAGTTGAAAACCATGATAGGATGTGTTGGAGTTTTTTCTTCATTGGAAAGGAAGCCGTCCCTTCTGGCCTCCCTCACTCACCTTGTGCTCGACCGTGAGTCTGTTCCCTCGAAGGGAGTAACCCTCCCTGACCAGATGGACAGAGCTTTTCTGTACAAGAGGCTTTGTGAGCTGGCCCTTCTCCTTTGTTAAACCATTTTGGTGGAAATCTTCCAAAATTATGCTAAATTTTACCTTCCTGAATGAAGTGACTTGGACGTGGTGTGTGCCCTGCAGCCAGCGCAGGAGGGATATGCTGGGCAAGTCCTCCACGTTCTCCAAGGTTGAGGCGGGGGCAGGATTTCGGGAAGACAAACACCCCATCAGGACGGCTGGGATGACGGAGGCATTTGCCTATGCAGGGGCCCCTCCTGGCCTGCCTTTACCTTCGTCTGCATGACGTGCCAGCATCCCTGCCTTTCTCCTTGCCAAGGGGGATACTTTCGTTTAGACCGTGTCCTGTCTCTAACAGTGCCTCATTTCCTTTTTTTTTTTTTTTTTAATTGCATTATAAAAGACACTATCCAGAAAACACAGCTACATGCCTTAGCTTTGGAGGAAATATTTGCAAAATATGTGTCTGGTATAAAATGTGTTTTTAGAATATATAAATAACTCCTACAAATCAGAAAAGAGAAAAACAACCAGATAAAATTATAGACAGAAGATCTGAACACATAATTTGCAAAAGAAGGTGTATGAATGAAAAATAAACACATGAAAAGATGCTCAACATTATTAGTAATTAGGGAAATGTAAATCCAAACCACGATAAGATACCATTACACTCTTATCAGAATGGCTAAAATAAGAAAACAAAAAAATCCTGATAATAGCAAGTTTTGGCAAAGATGCAGAGCATTTGAAACTCTCATACACTGCTAAGGAGAATGCAAAATAGTTTAGACACTGGTAAACAGCTTGGTACTTTTTAATGAAGTTAAATATACACTTACCAAATGACTCAACTATCCTAGTCCTAGTTATTTACCCAAGATAAATGAAAACATATTTTTTTTTTACAAACGTTTTATTATATTTGAATGTTTATTGCAACTCTTTTCATGGTAACCCAAACCCAAAAACAACTCAAATGTCTATCAACCGGTTAATGGACAAACAAATTGTGGTATATCCATATCATGGAATATTATTCAGCAGTAACAATAAAACTACTGACACACATGACAACACAGATGAATCTCAGAAGCATTATGCTGACAATGACTCATTTCTGAGGTATGTCTCTCCTTCCCCTTGCCTGATTTTCTGTTCCCAGAAGGCCAGACTTCAAGCAAATTAGAATAGTGTCTAAAGCAAGAGTCTGGGCCTGAATGAGCTGAACGAACGTTCAAGAGGCTCTTCCATGAGTCCAGTGTGTATTTTCCACTTGTTGTGCCTCTCAGGCTTTTCCCCACAACTTTCAGGTTTGAGGCTGTTTTGTGAAGAATTGAAGATGTAAGTAATCTTTGAAAAAACTAGTTTCTAAACTCCTTTACGGCAGGGAACTAATGCCTTACTTGTATTCCTGTTCCCCATGGTACATAGTAGGTGTTCATTAAAGACTGATGTGCTAACAGGTTACCGTATCCTCATATCCTAACGCTTTGCTATGGACTGTAATTCACAGACCAGGAGGCAGTTCTCTGTAAAGAAAACCTCTGCAGATGCGAGTGAATACTATGAAAATTACATTGAAGAGCTGAAGAAATAAGGGTTTCTACTAAGAGAACATCTGACACCCGAAGCAACCCAGTTAGCATCTGAAAAACTGCAAGCAGTAAGATTGATGTCTACATATTATTTCGTGTTATTGATTAAATATATTTAATAGAAATGTTTTCTTCATGACAAATCAAAAGCTGTCAGGAGATGAGAGCAGGAGTTGAGAGAAGGAAAGGTGAGCCCACAGAGAGGCCTGGAAGCCACGTGGGGAGGGAGTTCCAGGATGAGCCACTAACCTCCCTGCTTTCAAAAGATTTCCTCGTAACCCAGGCCAGGGGTGAGGGTCCTCAACCCTTAATGCCACTTAGCCTTCAATGCTGCTGGCAGGCCTAAAGCTAATGGGGCGAAGAAAAAGGCAGGAGGGAAAACAACATGGGGGTAACGAGAATGGGGGAGAGGGGGAGACCGGCAGAGAGGGCCCCGGGGTTAAGGCACCCTCTCCCGGGCCGTCACCTCCTGGCTCTCCTCACGCCTCTGCTCATCTCAGTTTTAAATAAACCCACTCATGAACTCTTTTTGTTGGTGTTTCTTGTTATTCTGTGGTTGCAGCTCCTTTTAGAGGAGGCCGTAAATTCAAGCGTTCTGAGCCCAGAGGTGAGCGGTTTGGTGGAGATGCTCCGGGCGGAAGCTCTCGGCTGCCTGGAGCACACTGCTCAGACCGGTGTACAGGACGAGCCTTAATGACGTAAGTCCAGTGTCCTTGAGGCCGACTCTGATGGGACCGACCTGCTTTTCCTGACTCTTCTTCCTTCTCACCTGGAGAAAGGGACACTGAGGCCACTGCAGGGAAATGAGCTTCCAAGGGAATAGAGTCCCTGTCTGTGGAGTGTCAACCTCAGGAGCTGGGCTGCCCGCTCCTAGGCCAGCAGGTTTGCATCAGGCCTGGGACACGGGCGCTCCTGGTCCTCAGGGAGAGGCTCAGGCCCTGATCTGCTTCAGAGTGACCATCTTGTGTCTTCGACCATCTTAGGGAGAGGCAGGCACACCTGCAGCCCTCAGAAAGCTCTTCTTAATTGTGTACAGTTGAAGGAGCAGGTGAAGAAGGTATTCTCAGTGGTACAGCTTGGACAGCTGCACCGTCACATTAAAATAATACAGACCATCTCTTCCTTGGAGTTAAACGGATTCATTTCATGGAGAAAAAGGTTTCCTGGGGTAAAGTCCAAAAGCACTTGTGTAATTAGAAGTGTTCTGGTGGGTTTCATTCCGAGTCTGACCTGACATCTTTCTAAATTTCTTGTGTGAAAAGCGGGTCTCCCGCATGAGGATTCCTTTCTCTGTGGACGCAGATGTAGGTACAGACATACTGATATTCAGGACTCTGGTTCTTTCCTCTAGTTAAGCCGATCCCAGTTTTGGAAATGAGATGCATCTTCAACAATATGGCGTTTGTTTTATGACAGTGTCCAGTAGAGAACTAGTAGTTGTGATGTACCTAACAACCGTTTTAGGTATTTTTATACATGTTACTTTACTTTTTCTAGATTATCAAGATTGTTTTAATAATCATATGTCATCTTCTATTTAAAGGTGAGCAAGGCAGAGGGAATTCTCCTCCTAGTAAAGGAAGTGCTGAGAAATGGAGAAACAGAGGAACAAGTACAGACGATGATGGCTGAGTTCTACAGGTTAATACCTCACAGAGCCGCCCCGGCCAAGAAGGTCAGCCTGAGGCTGCTGGCTAAGAAAGAGGACCTCTGCCTGGTAAGCCTCTGCACCGTGGAATTCAGTTTACAATTTGTTGGGGGCAGGGAAGAGGGGTCTTTTCACATCTGATGACTAAGGTAACATTGAATCATGAAAGTTGCCTCTAGAGTTTGCTCAAAAACAAACCGTGAGCCGTTTTGGAATGAGTTGGGTCTTTACAGAAGTTATCTGAACCACGCTCCCGAACGAGCCTGTGTTGGAAGAGTGGTGCAGAGGCAAGTGTTCAGAATTGCTGTGCTGTGAGATGATTTTCCAGGTCAGGAGATGAGTTAGGGTTCTTTCCAGGAAGAAACAGAAAGCTGCTCCTGACTTGAACAATGAGGAGGCTTATCACCCTGCAGGACGAGAAGTCCCGCTGTGGGGCAGCCGCTGGTCTAGTTCACTTAGAGGCAGCGTTGGCCTCAGGGCCCGGCTTGCTCCCGTCGCCGTGCTTCCTGCAGGGACAGCTCCCACCCCCAACAGCCGCTCCCCTTACCATCAGCTCACAGCATCCCACTGGAAGCGTTCCTCTCGTGTCTCTAAGAGGAAGCCCCCGGCAGATTCTTACTTCTTTTCTTTTTTTAATTAAAGTATAGTTCATTTACAATATTGCGTTAGATTCAGGTGTACAGCAAAGTGACTTGGTTTTAAATGTATATGTGTATATATACACACACACATACACTTTTCCAGATTCTTTTCTGTTATAGGTTATTATAAGATATTGAATATAGTTCCCTGTGCTATACAGTAAATCCTCATTGTTTATTTCTTTTATATATAGTGGTATGTATCTGTTAATCCCAAACTCCTAATTTATCCCTCCCCCCTCCCCTTTGGTACCATAAGTTTGTTTTCTATGCTTGTGAGTCTGTTTCTGTTTTGTCAATATGTTCATTTGTATTATTTTTTAGATTCCACATATAAGTGATATTATATGGTATTTGTCTTTCTCTGTCTTACTTCACTTACTATGATAATCTCTAGGTCCCTCCATGTTGCTGCAAATGCCATTATTTCATGCTTTTTTATGGCTGAGTAGTACTCCATTGTGTATACGTACCACATCTTCTGTATCCAGTCCTCTGTCTACAGACACTTAGGTTGCTTCCGTGTCTTGGCTATTGTAAGGCTCCATCTCTTTGGCCAGAAGTGAGTCATGTGTGCATTCCTAAGCCAGTCACTGCTGAGGAGGATAGAATTACTGCTCGGAAATGGGCCATCTCCCTCCAGCTGAGGGGGGGAAGGAGAAGCTCAGTTCAGAGAGGCCGCAGGAAGGCAGACATGGTGCCCACCTCGCCTGGGATGAGGCCAGTATCCCTCTCTGGCTCTGGGTTGCCACATCTGACCATGAAGGGTTTGGGACAGAATCAGAGATCCATGACCTCTAGACTTCAGAGGAGTTTGTAGATGTTAAATTTTGCATGTTTGGGGGAAATTATAGCTTCCCACAGATTCCCAGAGGAGTCTGTAATCCAAAATAAGTGCAGAACCAACAAATGAGATGAACCAGTGAATGCGATGATGAAGGACGCTTCCAAATTTAAAATTCCATGATTTTCCTAACACCCAACATAACCTCAGTTGCTGGTTTTCCTACTGAGAGGGTATGTGTGGTGCCCATCTGAATACTTTTAACTTAGATTTTATATTTTCAATGGGTAATACATCTTCATGATTCAAAAGTCAATATTTATTTAAAAGGTATCCTCAGAGCAACCTCTGTCCCTCCCTGCCCCCGCCACCCTATTCCAGCTCTTCCACCCCAATACGTAACCATTTCTGTTAGTTTCTTGTTTGTCTTTGCACCATTTCTTTATGCAAATAAATATGAATATGAACATATATGCTTAGTCCTCCCTGCTCTTTTTTTTTACGTAAAAAGTCGTATACTCTCTTTGCTGTTCTGCACCTGTTTTCCTCACCTAACACACCCTGAACGTAGAGATTTCCCTCATTCAGGTCCACGGTGGGATGTGCCACCTTGGTGGGCATCCCCTCCTGCCAGACATGGCGATTGTTTCTGGATTTTGCTACTACGAACAATGGCACAGGGAATAAATACTCTGTATATTTGGCGTTTCATACTTGTACAGGGGTATCTGTGAGATGTGGTCCCAGAAGTAGAAGTACAGGCTGAAAGAATAAATGCCTATGTAATTGGGATAGATTTTGTCTGCTTCCCTAAGGGTTGTTAGGTGCTGCCCTCTCACCATCAGTGAATGAGGGTTTCTATTTCCTATCGCCTTACCAACAGTGTCTTTGTCAAACTTTTAGACTTCACCAAGTGTACAGATGAGAAACGGCATGTCGGTGTAGTGAGTCTGAGCACCTTTCCAGATATTTCAGGGATGTTTGTGTTTTTTCTTCCGTGAACTGTCTATTCGTGTCCTTTGCCTTTTTCCTCTTGGGTCTTGATATTTTTATTCATGATTTTTAGGACCTCTGTAAGTTAAGGAGCTTAGTCTGTGAGATGAATTGCAAATATTTTCTGCAGTTTATTTGGGTTTTTTTCTTTGCTTATGGTGAGTTTGTTGGTGTTGGTGGTGGTGGTTGGCTTGTTCTGTTTTACCATAAAGAAATTTTTTACTTTTATATGGAAAAGACTGCACCAATCTTTTATTTTATGGCTGGTGGATTTGAATTATAGTTCAAAGGCCTTCCCCACACTAGTGGCCGCAGCATGGCTGACGCTCCCCTTCTGTGTCTCTTTAGTCTCAAAGATGCTGAAAACAACAAATCCCCATAAAAAATGTAACTCAGATTATCCGGAAGCCATGTTCCCTCATCCAAGCTCCGTGACCTGTGGAACACTTGGGTTCCCTCCCAGGGAAAGGCATGCGTCCTATTCATCTTTGTATCCTTCAAACCTAACACAATGCACACATGCTTAATGAATTTTTGTTAAGGAGGTTGGACTTGAAGTCTGATGATCTGAGTTCCTGTTTAGTCACTATCCCCTCCTTGTTGTGGAAACTTCTCACAGGCTCGCTTTCCTCATGTACACAATGAGGATAATGAGATCTAATAAGGCAAATGGGGTAGTGTGGATTAAAGGAATAACGTACCTGAAAACACTCGATAAACAATCATGTCTATACTAACGTACACTATTATTACTATTGTACATTGTGCTGTCACTGAGGCAACTGTGTCAACTTTAATACACCACTCATAGCCCAGGCAGGTATTGATGAAAAGCTTTAGGGAAAAAAAAAGCTTATTTATCCAATCTTTTTGAGAAAGTACAATATGATATAAATATTTTAATATGTGGTAATTCTAATGTGTATGAATCATTTCTACCTACAGCTAATAAGAGACATGGTTAACGTCTGTGAAACTAATTTGTCCAAACCCAACCCACCATCTCTTGCCAAATACCGAGCTTTGAGATGCAAAATTGAGCATGTTGAACCGAACACTGAAGAATTTTTCAGAGTTAGAGGTGTTGCAGAATAATCACAGGTAAGCATAAAGGAAGTAGGTGAGGATCTGCTCTTATGTGATACTGTTTCAGATGCTGTTAGAGCTGATCTCCACACACTTAGATATTTAACCCTCACTATCAAAGTAATTACGGTGTGACGACAAATGCTTACTTCTGGGTCTGTAGTGGGGCTTGGAGCTGTACTCTGTACTTAAACACTCCCCACGATTTCAGTCCGTTGCAGGCTTACCTAATCTTGCTCAGAATTAAATTTTAAAAATTTAGATGGGAGAGTATTGGAGTTTGTTCTCAAATACAGTGTTTGAGTTCTGAAGGGTATTGTACAGGAAAATCCACTCAAATTAAGATTTTTAAATGCGGAACACGTGTGTGGCCACTTCTAAACTGGCCACTGCATGGCATGAAAACAGGTGAAACCCTGGAAAACATGCCAGGAGATACGGCGCCCCTAACCGTGGGTCTCATGCATCTCCTCACGGGCCATCCATGCCCCTCTTTCTTGCGCTGATGTGCCTTCTGCGCGTCAACCGGGGTCAGCAGCAGTACAGCAAACACAGGTGACACAGCTGCTCAGACAGGCCCTCGCTGGGTCAGGACCCCTGTGGAATCACCATGGCTAAGAGTCTGGACAGCTTCAAGGTTCAGAAACTGGCTTCCACTGGTCTGCTCATCCGGGCCACTGTCACAGCCCTCTGCCCCATCTTCCTCATCCTGGGTCTCACTGTAACGGGCCAGCTTCCCCTTCCTCAGCCGCCGTACTCCTAAGCACCAGCAGTGAGCTGCTGCCCTCGGCCCAGCTTGCAAGGCCCAATCGTGAAACGTTTAGGAATTTTGTGAACTGATTGTTAAACCATTAGTAAGTTGATATCAGCTGTGGTGGGAGGATCAGCAAATGCTACAGATCAGGGCTGTGTGTGGGTTTTGCTGTTGTTTTGAGAGCTGGTTTTCCAGCACCCACCAGAGCTATACCCAGCCACACCTCCCTTACGGACTAATTCAGACCTCTGTGAAATTATGCTCTGCATTCCTTGGTCAGTCGTCCCCAAATTCCATTCCCGATATTTCTTCACATCCCCTAAAATGGCTTTTTTTAATGGAAAATTGTAAGTGTTGATGAGTATGCAGAGAAATTGGAACCCTCATACATCGCTTGTAGAAATGTAAGACGGTGCAGCTGCTGTTTGGCAATTCCTCAACAAATCAAACACAGAATGACCACATGCCCAGCAGTTCCACTCCTAGGTATAGACCCAGAAGAACTGAACACAAGTACTCAGGTACTTGTACCTGAATGTTCATGGCAGCACCACTCACAATAGCCAAAAGGTGGAAATAATCCAAAGGTCCATCAGTGGATGAACGGATTAACAAAATATGGCATATCCATGTAATGGAGTGGTATTCACCCATAAAAAGAAGTGAAGTACTGATACACACTACAACATGGGTGAACCTCGAAAACCTCCTGCTAAGTGAAAGAAGCCAGACACAAAAGACCACATATTGCATGACTCCATTTATATGAAATACCTAGAATAGATAAATCAACTCCCTGGAGACCGAAAGCAGATTGCCTGCTGCCAGGGGAGGGAGGAATGGAGCCCGACTGCTGAAGGGTGTGGGGTGTTCGTTGGGGTGATGAAATGTTTTGGAACTGGATAGAGGTGGTGGCTGCACAGCATTTGGAAGGCACCAGATACCACTGAGCTGTATACTGCAAAACAGTGAATTTTATGTTATGTGACTTTCACCGCAATTTTAAAAATCCGTTCCTGCAGATTTCTTCCAGATTTTCTTTCTGTATATAATCAAATTAGTTTGATTTCTTTTGATTTGAATTGTTATTGAAGTATAGTTGATTTACTATGTTGTGTTAGTTTCAGGTGTACAGCAACGTGATTCAGTTATAGAATCTTTTTCAGACTTTTTCCATTATAGGTTATTACAAGACACTGAATATGGTTCCCTGTGCTGTACAGTAGGTCCTTGTAGTATATAGTAGTGGGTATCTGTTAATCCCAGATTCCTAACTTGTCCCTCCCTACACCTTTCCGCTTTGGTAATCATAAGTTTGTTTTTTTCTACATCTGTGAGTCTATTTCTGTTTGTAAATAAGTTCATTTGTATTATTTTTGAAGATTCCCTATATAAGTAATATCATATGGTATTTGTCTTTCTCTGTCTGACTTCACTTAGTATGATAGTCTCTAAGTCCATCCATGTTGCTGCAAATGGCATTATTTCATTCTTTTTTATGGCTGAGTTATATTCCATTGTACATATACCACATCTTCTTTATCTGTTCTTCCATGGATGGACATTTAGGTTGCGTCCATGTCTTGGCTATTGTAAATAGTGCTGCTATGAACATTGAGGTGCATGTATCTTTTTGAATTAGAGTTTTCTCTGGATATATGCCCAGTAATGGGATTGCTGGATCATATGGTAGCTCTATTGTTAATTTTTTAAGAAACCTCCATACTGTTCTCCATAGTGGCTGCAGCAATTTACATTCCCACCAAGGGTGCAGGAGGGTTCCCTTTTCTCCACACCCTCTCCGGCATTTATTATTTGTAGACATTTTTTTTTTTTTTTGCTGCGTTGGGTCTTCATTGCTTCGTGCAGTCTTTCTCTAGTTGCAGCAATCAGGGGCTGCTCTTCGTTGCGGTATGTGGGTTTCTCATTGCGGTGGCTTCTCTTGTTGCGGAGCACGGGCTCTAGGTGCGTGGGTTTCAGTAGTTGTGGCTCACGGGCTTAGTTGCTCCACGGCATTTGGGATCTTCCTGGGCCAGGGCTCGAACCCTTGTCCCCTGCATTGGCAGGGGAATTCTTAACCACTGTGCCACCAAGGAAGTCCCAGTAGACTTTTTAGTGATGTCATTCTGACTGGTGTGAGGTGATAACCTCATTGTGGTTTTGATTTGCATTTCCCTGATGATTACCAATGCTGAGCATCTTTTCGTGTGCCTGTTGGCCATCTGTATGTCTTCTTTGGAGAAACGTCTATTTAGGTCTTCTGCCTACTTTTTGATTGGGTTGTTTGTTTTCTTGATGTTGAGCTGTATGAGCTCTTTGTATATTTTGGAAATTAATATCTTGTTGGTCACATCATTTGCAAATATTTTCTCCCAGTCTGCAGGTTGTCTTTTTGTTTTGTTTATGGTTTCCTTTGCTGTGCAAAAGCTTTTAAGTTTACTTAGGTCCCATTTGTTTATGTTTGCTTCTATTTCCATTACTCTAGGAGACAGATCCAAAAAATTTTTGCTACGATTTATGTCAAAGAGTGGTCTGCCTTTGTTTTGCTCTAGGAGTTTTATAGTATCCGGTCTTACAGTTAGGTTTTTAATCCATTTTTTTTCTTTAATTTTTTTTTTTCCTTTGGCTGTGCCATGTGGCATGAGGGATCTTAGTTCCCCGACCAGGGATTGAACCCGTGCCCCCTGCAGTGGAAGTGTGGAGTCCTAACCACTGGACCTCCAGGGAATTCCCTCTTTAATCCATTTTGAGTTTATTTTTTGTATATGGTGTTAGAGAATGTTCTAATCTCATTCTTTTACATGTAGCTGTCAAGTTTTCCCAACACCAGTTATTGAAGAGACTGTCTTTTCTCCATGGTATATTCTTTTTTTTTTTTAATGGATCTTTATTGGAGTATAATTGCTTCACAATACTGTGTTAGTTTCTGTTGTACAACAAAGCGAATCAGCCATATGCATACACATGTCCCCATATCCCCTCCCTCTTGAGCCTCCCTCCCACCCTCCCTATCCCACCCCTCTAGGTCATCACAAAGCACCGAGCTGATCTCCCTGTGCTATGCAGCTGCTTCCCACCAGCCAACTATTTTACATTCGGTAGTGTATATATGTCGATGCTACTCTCACTTCGCCCCAGCTTCACCCTCCCACCCCAGGTCCTCAAGTCCATTTACTATGTCTACCTGTTTATTCCTGCCCTGCAACTAGGTTCATCGGTACTGTTTTTTTTTTTTTTCAGATTCCATATATATGCATTAGCGTACGGTATTTTTTTTTCTCTTTCTGACTTACTTCACTCTGTATGACAGACCCTAGGTCCATCCACCTCTCTACAAATAACTCACTTTCGTTTCTTTTTATGGCTGAGTAATATTCCACTGTATATATATGCCACATCTTCTTTATCTGTTTATCTGTCGATGTACATTTAGGTTGGTTCCATGTCCTGGCTATTGTAAATAGTGCTGCAATGAACTTTGTGATACATGACTCTTTTTGAATTATGGTTTTCTCGGGGTATATGCCCAGTAGTGGGATTGCTGGGTCGTATGGTAGTTCTATTTTTAGTTTTCTAAGGAACCTCCATACTGTTTTCCATAGTGATTGTATCAATTTACATTCCCACCAACAGTGTAGGAGGGTTCCCTTTTCACCACACCCTTTCCAGCATTTATTGTTTCTAGATTTTTTGATAATGGCCATTCTGACTGGCATGAGGTGATACCTCATTGTAGTTTTGATTTGCATTTCTCTAATAATTAGTGTTGTTGAGCATCTCTTCATGTGCCTCTTGGCCATCTGTACGTCTTCCTTGGTGAAATGTCTATTTAGGTCTTCCGCCCATTTTTTAACTGGATTGTTTGTTTTTCTGATATTGACCTCCATAAGCTGTTTGTATATTTTTGGAGAGTCATCCTTTGTCTGTTGTCTCATTTGCAAATATTTTCTCCCATTCTGAGGGTTGTATTTTTGTTTTGTTTATGGTTTCCTTTGCTGTGCAAAAGCTTTTAAGTTTAATTAAGTCCCATCTGTTTATTTTTGTTTTTATTTCCATTTCTCTAGGAGGTGGGTCAAAAAAGATCTTGATGTGGTTTATGTCAAAGAGTGTTTTTCCTATGTTTTCCTCTAAGAGTTTTATAGTGTCTGGTCTTACATGTAAGTCTTAAATCCACTTGGAGTTTATTTTTGTGTATGGTGTTAGGGAGTGTTCTAATTTCATTCTTTTACGTGTAGCTGTCCAGTTTTCCCGGCACCACTTATTGAAGAGGCTGTCTTTTCTCCATTGTATATTCTTGCCTCCTTTATCAAAGATAAGGTGACCATATGTGCGTGGGTTTATCTCTGGGCTTTCTATCCTGTTCCATTGATCTATATTTCTGTTTTTGTGCCAATACCATACTGTCTTGATTACTGTAGATTTGTGGTATAGTTTGAAGTCTGGGAGCCTATTCCTCCAACTCCGTTTTTCTTTCTCAAGATTGCTTTGGCTATTTGGGGTCTTTTGTGTTTCCATATGAATTGTAAAATTTTTTGTTCTAATTCTGTGAAGAATGCCGTTGGTAGTTTGATAGGGATTGCATTGAATCTGTAGATTGCTTTGGGTAGTATAGTCATTTTCACAATATTGATTCTTCCAATCTAAGAACATGGTATATTTCTCCATCTGTTTATGTCATCTTTGATTTCTTTCATCAGTGTTTTATAGTTTTCTGGTACAAGTCTTTTGTCTCCTCTGGCAGAGTTATTCCTAGGTATTTTATTCTTTTTGTTGCAATGGTAAATGGGACTATTTCCTTAATTTCTCTGTCTGATTTTTCGTTGTTGGTGTATAGGAATGCCAGAGATTTCTGTGCATTAATTTTGTATCCTGCAACCTTACCAAATCCATTGATTAGTTCTAGTAGTTTCTTGGTGGCATCTTTAGGATTTTCTATGTATAGTATCATGTCATCTGCAAACAGTGACAGTTTTACTTCTTCTTTTCCAATTTGTATTCCTTTTATTTCTTTTTCTTCTCTGATTGCTGTGGCTTGGACTTCCAAAACTATGTTGAATAAGAGTGTTGAGAGTGGACATCCTGGTTCTTGTTCCTGATCTTAGGGGAAATGCTTTCAGTTTTTTACCATTGAGTATGATGCTTGCTGTGGGTTTGTCATATATGGCCTTTACCATGGTATATTCTTGCCTCCTTTGTCATAGATTAATTGACCAAAGTGTGTGGGTTTATTTCTGGGCTCTGTGTCCTGTTCTATTGATTTATGTGTCTGTTTCTGTGCCAGTACCATACTGTCTTGATTACTGTAGCTTTGTAGTATAGTCTGAAGTCAGGGAGCATGATCCCTCCAGCTCCGTTCTTCTTTCTCAAGATTGTTTTAGCTGATTTGGCTTTGAGCCTCCCCTAGGTATCTGAGGAGTCTAGTAATAGTGACAGTAGAATCAGGAGGGGAGTCACCAGCTTTTTCCAGGGAGTCAAAGGGAAGGAGCAGCTGCATCTTCAAGCCCTGGGGAGGGAGCAGCAACCATCTAATGTAACTACAGCAAGCCCTTGGCGATCTCAAACCACCCCACCCCCAAGTATTAAAGAATTCATACATCAAAAGTGGGCCTCTCCCTAGGGAGAGATTCCGCTGCTGTGAAAAAGTAGATTCTCTCCATTTCATTTCACGAATAATGACATTTTCATATTAATTTTTTTCTAGTTATAAAATTCACGTTCTTTTCTAAAAGTTTAGAAAGTATGTGAAAACATGAAGAAAATTAAAGATCGCCCAAAATCTCACCACCCAGTGATAACGCAGAGATAATATAACCACTGTTAGCATTTTGGTATAGAACGTTTCCCCAGTTAGATCACTGATGCTTCTCTGCACCCAGAGGGTGCTGGGAAGCCAGCTGTGTGAAATAAAAGTTGTGGTTAGTAACATTTGCTGATTTGCTCAACAGGCTCCGGTAACCAGCCAGTCCCCACAGCCCGGTCCCTCGGCAGCCCCCCAGTCTGTCCCCACACTCCCCATCTTAGTCACCCTGAGCCATCGTCGATTCTCTCTCCCTCGTCCCCGCATCCCCGTGCTGTCAGCTGCCTCCAAAAGCCGTTTACTCCTGGCTTCTTGCCTTGAGCGGAGACCACGCCCCTGCAGCAGCAGCCTTCCTGATGTTCTTGCCATCCTGCCCATCCAGTTAACTTTCCCCAAACAACCAGTTAGATCTTAGCACACGTATTTGGCCATGTCCAATAAATGTCACCTCCAAAGAGAGGCCTTTCTTAGCCACCCTCTCTCTGAACCTGGCTGGCTTGCTGAGTAGCACAGAAGATCAGGTGTTTGTCACCTTCTTGACTTCTGTCTCTCTCATCAGAGTGTAAGCTCCATGAGGCGGAGGCCATGTTATCTTATTGCCAGTGCTGGTAGAGTACTAGGCACGGGGTGTACTTGTTAAATGAATTCATGAGTGTTGAATGAATGAACTTATTCAATTAGTATGTTCTATATATTATATATTCGATAAAATATGGGATCATATTTTCCTTAATGTTTTATAACCTACTTTTTAAAATATTTATTTATTTATTTATTTATTTTTTGGCTGCGTTGGGTCTTTGTTGCTGCACATGGGCTTTCTCCAGTTGTGGCGAGCGGGGGCTGCTCTTCGTTGCGGTGCGCGGGCTTCTCATTGCAGTGGCTTCTCTTTGTTGTGGAACACAGGCTCTAGGCACGCAGGCTGCAGTAGTTGTGGCACGTGGGCTCAGTAGTTGTGGCTCATGGGCTCTAGAGCGCAGGCTCAGTAGTTGTGGTGCACAGGCTTAGTTGTTCCGCAGCATGTGGGATCTTCATGGACCAGGGCTCGAACCCGTGTCCCCTGCATTGGCAGGCAGATTCTTAACCACTGCGCCACCAGGGAAGTCCTTATAACCTACTTTTAACACTTATTTTTTGCTATAAGTTTTGCTTTATACCCTTATTTATTTATTTTAAATTTTTTTTTAAAAAATTTATTTATTTATTTATTTATTTTTGGCTGTGTTGGGTCTTTGTTGCTGCGCGCCGGCTTTCTCTAGTTGTGGTGAGCAGGGGCTACTGTTCATTGCGGTGCACGGGCTTCTCATTGCAGTAGCTTCTCTTGTTGTGGAGGGCGGGCTCTAGGCGCGCAGGCTTCAGTAGTTGTGGCACATGGGCTCAGTAGTTGTGGCTTGCAGGCTCTAGAGCTCAGGCTCAGTAGTTGTGGAGCACGGGCTTAGTTGCTCTGTGGCACGTGGGATGTTCCTGGGCCAGGGCTCGAAACCTTATCCCCAGCATTGGCAAGCAGATTCTTAACCACTGCGCCACCAGGGAAGCCCCCCTTAATTATTTTTAAGAGTGTGATTTTTTTAACGGCTGCATAGTATTTCCAAGAAATGTTGCATTGTGATTCATTGAATCAGTTCTCTAATAACAGACATTTGGGTTGTTTTGGGTTTTCTGCTAATAACAATTTTTTATTTTGCTTTCAATTATCTAATCTCAAGGTTTTCTTCTAATTCTTACAGTAAGAGTCCAGTGGACATCTTGCAGATATTTAGAGTTGGCAGACTGAGTGAAACCACGGAGTTTTTGAGCCACCTTGGCAATGTGACGCCCTTGCTGCACAGGTCCCCCGTACAGAGCTTTGTAGGAATCCTGTCCTGGTAAGAGCACGCCATCTTTAGTTTCCAAATTTTTCAGCCTCACAAATGTGAAGTGTTTTACTTCTTTTTTCTATAGTACATGGATCTGTTACATTAAAATCAGCCAGCTTATTGAATTCCAGAGAAAATTGAACACTTTAAATTATAATTATGTGATTTAAGTCATAGATTAATTATTATACATATTTTAAAGTGTAGTGCATGGATATGAATTGCTTCTTGAAGACAGTATCATGCGAATAGGGGACTCTCTATTTCCTGACTCTTCTGCGTGTATCTAGTCTAGGGATAGTCCAGAAATTAGAGTGCCCAGATACCATGAATTATCTATTTAAAACATAGCTCTAATTTTCTGTTTGCTTTGAATAACACTTAATAGTGTGGCTGAAACTGAAGTTACAAGGAGCAGGGGGAAAACATGATTAAATCTGTATCCTTAGTTAAATACCTAAGCAGAAACGTAAAAAGAGAGACTTCCCCGGTGGCACCGTGGTTAAGAATCCGCCTTCCAATGCAGAGGACGCGGGTTCGATCCTTGGTCGGGGAACTAAGATCCCACATGCCTCGGAGCAACTGAGCCCGCCGGCCACAGCTACTGAGCCCACGCTCCACAACGAAAGATCCGACGTGTGGCAACTAAGACACAACGCAGCCAAAAAAAAAAAAAAAAAAGAAGGAAAAAAAAGAAACATATAAGATCCATCTGGAGGGACTTCCCTGCTGGCACAGTGGTTAAGAATGGTACACACACACACACACACACACGCACGTAATTTGGTTATGTTTTTTCAAAAGGCAAGATAATGGGAAAACTAATAAAACTAATAAAATATTATCTATAGGGGGAGGGGGAGGAGACAAGGATGGAAGTTAAGTTTCTCCTAATGTACCTTGTTTTATGGTTTTGACTTTGAAACTATGTAAATATTTTACATAAGATCAGATATCAGAGAATTGAGATTGAATATGTTAAATTATGCCACGGGAAAGTAGTCAGCAATGTCTGGAATCCGAGGAAATAAATGGCAAGAGAAAAAAGAGGGGAGAGGTGAAACCTATAACTTAAAGAATGTTTGAAACGAGGCAATATGTAGCCTTTGTTTGGATCCTGATTTGAACAAAACCCATTGTATTAAAAAAAAAACAAAACAACAGTTACAGAAATTTAAACATTACCTGGATATTTTGTGATATTAAAGAATTATTCATAACTATTTTTATTTTTCATGCTTAGGAAAAAGTTCTTACCCCTTAGAGATAACATACTTACAGATGAAATTAAAATAAGTTAGTAGGTCTATTTGTACCCTCTCACAAGGACTGATTAAATTCTCTACTCCCAGGGAACTCCCTGCCGGTCCAGTGGTTAGGACTCCGGGCTTTCACTGCCGAGGACTCGGGTTCAATCCCTGGTCGGGGAACTAAGATCCCACAAGACGGGCGGCCAAAAATAACAAAAAAACAAAAAACAAACAGTGTCACACAAGCAATATTGTGTAATTGCAGAGGCAGGATTTGAACCCATCTCTTAACCACCACACTACTCTGATGGCCCTTTCCCAGTTCACAGGGGAAAAAAGTCAAAGATGGAGAGAATTCTCCAAATTTTCAGTTTCCCCCCATATTCTTTAGTATATGTTACCATTTGTTTGTTAACAGGTTCTAGCAGATAACAAAACAAATGAGGAAGTAGCTAATTAATATTAATGAAAAATCTCAGAATTTTTCTGAGTCTTCAATAGACTTGAATATTCGACACCATTTTCTGAACACAAATTTGAAGTTTTTACGTTATGCACATTTTACTAGTAAGTTGTTCGTGGTTTGTGTGCTAAAATTAAATATATGCCAGTTTCTTGGGTGACTCTCAGGTACTTTACAAGTAAAGAATCCAGTTGAGAATTCCTGGGACAGTAGAAAGCAGTTTGTAAAGTAGCGTTGAGCCTGTACTCAAAGAGTGGAAAGGGGGCGACAGCAAACAAACATATGAAGGAGAGAAGCAGCTTGAGTTGTCCTGGAGGCAACAAGAACGTCTGCGAAGCAAGTGGAAGCCAGGCAGCAAGGAGGTTACTATATTTCAAATGTTTTGAATAAGTTCAAAGCACCATGTCAGGCCGTTGGAAGAACTTTCATAAAATGTCAGAAAGGAAAAGAAAAAAGTCAGAACTGCTTTTACTAAGTATCATAATTTTTGACAGATTTTATCTGATATAATGTGCTGGATTTGGTACCACATTACATTTCATATGTAATTATATTCTGAAATTGATGGAAAAATGTTTTTAATCTAGGAATATTCCCTGGGATTTTGAGAAAATAAATAAAGCAAGTGAATGGCTAAGAAGAACTGAAAGGCAGTATCCATCTATCTGCCAACGGCTCGAGCTGGGGAAAGACTAGGACTCTGCCACCAAACAGCTGCTGGGGCCCCAACCCGGATACACCCCTTCCCCTCTTCACAGACTTCTTAAGTACAGTCAAGGCTGAAGCACATGAAGTTGTCTTTTAAACTTTTTTCATGCTTCCATGTATACAATAATCAGATACTAATAGATACCTATAATGAAGTCTAATTATGATTTTATTCAGTGTAGCAATCACTTTAAAATAAGTGGAAGCAGTCTATTGTTTTAATGAACTAACCAGCAATTATAAAATAAAGATTCCAGGGACTTCCCTGGCAGTCCAGTGGTTAGGACTCCGAGCTTTTAGTGCCGGGGACCTAGGTTCCACCCCTGGTTGGGGAGCTAAGATCCCACAAGCTGAGCAGCACAGCCAAAAAAAAAGTTTTTTTAATAAAAAAATTAAAATTCCGGTATTACAGACTTTTTTGTGTCTGAATACTTTAAGGTGATGAGAGACGCATCGGGATGGTGCTGGAAGCTTATTTCCTTCTCCCCTCTCAGGAGGCTGGCAGGGAGCCGGCACAGCCAGGCTGAGCAAGCTGGGAGGAAACAAGCCTGTTCCTGGGCCGGGTGTTGAACCTGGGCCCACCTGGCACTTGGGGTGCACGCTCCCTGGTGTGGGCCCTCATCTGCAGATCCCTGCACACCTTTTTTTTTTTTTTTGGCTGCACCACGCAGCTTGTGGCATCGCAGTTCCCTGACCAGGGATCCAACCGGCCCGGCAGTAAAAGCACGGAGTCCTAACCACTGGACCGCCAGGGAAGTCCCTGGACACCTTTCTTATTGCTTAGAGAAACTAGGTGTCCCGAGCAATTCTTTGGTGGATCTTGCTTTTGGTGTTGCATCGAAAATCTCATCACCAAACGAAGGTCATCTAGATTTTCTCCTATGTTATGTTCTAGAAGTTTTATAGCTTTGCATTGTTTGTTTAGGCCTCTGATCCATCTTGAGTTTTTCTTGTGAAGGGAGTGAGGTCTCTGTCCAGCCTATTCCACGCGACCCCTTCCAGGCCGTTTCCGCTCTGCCTTTACGTAGAACCCCGGTGTCTTTGACACTCAGTCCTGGCTGTCCTCCCACCCGTCCTGCCCGGCACCCCTCCCGCACACAGGTGCAGGGTTTCCTTCCTGCTGCGGGGCCTGCCCGCCTCTCCAGTGGCTCCCAACACCCTGATGAGGGACCCTGTGAGCCTGCTGGTACCCGAGGCAATGGGAGGCTCCTGAGGAGCTGCCTCAAGGCCTCCTCCCACCTTCCTCCCCGATGAGGCAAGAAGCTCAGGACCTGTCCCACTACTCACACTGCAGACGTCCGGCTCCGTTCGGGGCCGTGGGCCCAGGGCCAAGGGGAGCTGGCATCTTCGACTACTCTGCCTTTTGCTGTTTATATATGTATAAACCATCTAAATCTGAAACGGGCTTGTTATATCTTTACTGGCCAGATCAGTCAGGTCTTGGCCCTGGCCTGCCCTGCTTGTTTGCTTGACATAATTACAGAAGACAAACCGGGTACCTCCTTACATTGTTACCGGAAACGTATACTAGTAAAACAAAATTTTGCAATGTTTATCAAAATTTAAATCACTATGTGGTGGTCATTTCATAATGTATAGAAATATCGAATTACTCTGTTGTGCACCAGGAACTAATATAGTGTTGTAGGTCAATTATGCTTCAAAAACAAACAAGCAAACTCATGGAAAAAGAGATCAGACCTGTGGTTACCAGAGATGGGGGTGGTGGAAGGGGAGAGTGCGCGAAGGTGGTCCTAAGGTGCAAACTTCCAGTCATACGACAAGTAGGTACTAGGGCTGTGATGCGCAGCATGACGAATAGAATGAGTGCTGCTGTGTGTTACATATGAGAGTTGTTCGGAGACTAAATCCCAAGAGTTCTCGTCACAGGAAAAATAGTTTTATTTTGTGTCTATATGAGATGACGGATGTTCACTAGACTTACCGTGGTCATCATCTCATCGTGTATGTAGGTCAGATCATTATGCTGTACATCTAAAACTTACACAGTGCTGTGTGTCAGTTATATCTCAATAAAACTGGAAGAAAAAATTAAATCACTACCCTCTTTGACCTATAAATTCCACTAGTAGGAACTCTACTTCTAGAAATTCATCTTACAGAAATATGGACACACCAACACATGCATGCATTATATGTGCATACATACACAGTGCAGTGGCAGAGCATGTGCAATAGAGCTCATTTCAAAAGTTGTATAAACGGGTGTTTGTATATGTATGAGATAAAAATCTGTCATGTCATATTCCAAACTAGTTACCTTTGAGGAACAGGAACTTTATTTCTATCTTATACGTTTTTGAATTAATTGAAAAAATTTTACAGTGAACATATGTACTTAAAGTTTTTATTTCAAAAATACATAAAAGCAGAGTAAACAGTGTAATGAACTCCCTCAAGACTTAAAATGCTTTGTCAAGTTTTTGGACACTTAGAACAGCCTTCTCTTCCCTCTTCTTTTGCTGCTGAGGAAACGGGTTGGCTCTCCTACAGGATGTCCCACATTCTGGACATGTCTGTTTCCATTTCTCTTTCCCCATATTTCTTGTAAACTGGAAATTAGATCTAAAGTCCGGAGTAGATTAAGGATCAGCATTTCTGTCAACATGAGCCATGAAGGCTGGTGGTTCTACTTTAATAATGTTAACATTGATCCGCAGGTTTCCACTGTGGAGTTGTTTGCCTACAGCCAACACTCACCTGTGGACAGATATTTTGGCATCCAGTTCCTCGTCAGTCTTTCAGCTAACGATTCTGTTGTCTGAATCATTTTATGAAATATTGTGGTTCTCTATTTTTTCTTCTGTACTTGTTAGCTGGAATTCTTGTGAAACAATCAGCTGTCCCCCATCAACTAATGTTGCTTTATAATATTTTTTAAACTTATTTTAAAAAATATATGGAAGCATTAGAATTGCTGTGTGTCTTCCCGTAGAGACTGAGAGTGCCTGGAGGGCAGGCTATGGTGTAGCGATCTCTGTGTTCCTAATGCCTAGGATGCGTTCTGTGAACCAACTCAACCATCTGGCGCTGCTCTCAAGAGGCGCCTGCCAGATCATAGTCTTAAATGAACTCAGGGAGTCCGTTTAAAAGAGTTAATTTTGTAAATTAAGTTGCCAGCTGAAAATTGTCACTCGAGGATGAGGTCATTAGCCACCACAGCTGCGGACCTCCAAGGCCCCCTGAGAGGAGCTCAGGGCGGAGATCAGGAGGGAGGCGCTCTGTGCTCTGGGAAAAGCCGGAGAAGGTTTTAGGAGCCCGGTTCTCGCCTCCCCTCACATCTAGAAAGGCACAAAATCATTAACGGGGCGTCCGCTCCTCGTGGCCAGCAGCAGCGCGTGCTTGACCGCTCCGTCTCCCGGCCGGTCACCCAGGCCCTGAGCTGCTGAGGCGCTGTCCCCTGGACATAGCTCTCAATTTGCCCCAAATAAAACCCAACTCGCAACTCTCACCTTGTGCATTTATTTTCAGTCGACAAAGTTCACTGTTAAATAAAAAGCTCGCTGCTACGAAGACTTTATGTGCTTATTTGCAATTCAAAGTGAGAAAAATATTTCACCTAGCAACTCTGGGCGACAATTCATTTTGAGGGGTGACTATTTTTGTCAATCGTTCATAACGTGTACAAATTACTTTTATCACCTCCTCTGATTTTTCTCAGTGGGAATTAAAAAAACAAAACAAACCCTACTAGAAATTGGAAAATAAATGTTTTCCTTCTCTTTAAACAGCACTCCCTAAAATATAACAGCACTATGATGTGTTTGATTGGATCCTTCACAGGCGTTAATCGACTCAAAATCACCCAGATAACGATCACCTGCTCCGGGCAGCGGGCGGTGCGGAGAAGAGGACCCGCCACGAACCTGTCCCGCGCGCTGACCCTCTCGCCCCGCCCACTTCCCGCCCACGTTCCGCAATCCCCGCCCACCAGCGCTACAGTGCAGCCTCGCCTCCGCGGCTCCCTCTCCCTCAGCCCACGCCCCGCCCACGCTCCTCAAGCCCCGCCCACCGGCGCTACCCCGCGGCCTCTCCTCGCGCGTCCATCGCCCTGCTCTTCCTTCCGCCCGGGGCACCCCCCTCGGCCAGCCCACCCGCTTCCTGTGGGCGGTGCGGGGCTCCGGCGCGCCCGCCCTGACGTGATTGTTGTGCGCGCGCGTCGCTTTGGGGTCTCGAGCCCGCCATTGGCGTTTTCTGGTCAGCGGCATCCTGCCGGCTGGGGCTCGGGGCCGAGCGGGGGGCGCGCGTCGCAACCGCTCTCCCCGCGGCTGGCAGAGCTCCGTTATGGCTGCGGCGGAGGCGGAGGCGGAGGGGGCGAGCGCGGCTGCAGTTCCTGGTTCGGGTGCCGACGGCAGTGGCCAGTCGCCCGGAGTCGAAGGAGAGGGAGGAGGAGCGATGGGCAGAGAGAAGGACGCGGCCGCGAGAGGAGCGGAGGCCGTCGGGGACAGCGAGGATGACGGCGAGGATGTGTTCGAGGTGGAGAAAATCCTGGACATGAAGATCGAGGGGGTACGTGCGGGGCCCGGGCCGGGGGGAGGCTCACGCGCGGCGGTCGGCGCGGCCGGGGTGGTGCTGCCCGCTGAGGAGGCGCTGGAGGCGGTGTAGACGGATGTCCACGCCGCGGGGACATTGAGAGGAGGCTTCCTTCTTAGGCCCCGTCCGCGCCATCACCCCGGGGGCGGCGTCTCGGGTCTGAGAGCCTGAGCATCCTCACCCGCTCTCGCTGCGCGGCGTGTGCCTGCAGCCTCGCAGGAGCCTTGAATTCCTCGCCGCGCCCTGCCCGGCGCTTCCCGCTCAGTGTCTCTGTGAAAGCCTTGTTTCACTCTGGTCCCCGCAGAGTGAGGTGCTTCCCCATTTATGCCCTTCAAGCTTATCGTTCTTTACATGTTTGTCTCCTGCTAGATTGTAGGCTCCTTTGGTAGACTATGCTTTTTATTAATTTGTTATCGCTAGCACTTTAATCCAGTGCCTAGCATGCCGTGATTGCTTTGTGTATATCAGGTTGTTAAGTGAGTGAATGAATTGTGGGCTGGAGGCTGGGGGAAGGTGAGAGGGTGGGAGGATGGGCAATGGGAAAATAATCTGTTTTAGTAAATAGGTGTAAGATGACCAAAGGCCCTACACGGTGGTCGTTCTGTATATTGTATTCTTTTTATTGTCTGTTGTTTCCCATTTGTCATACGCTGCCTTATATTAATTTCTTTTGTCCATTCAGCAGACTTTTTTTGTTTTCAATTATTGCATGGGTAGGTGCTGTGTTAGGTCCTGAGGATATAGAGATGAGTTGTAGCATACACAGTTGCTGACATTAAAGATTCTCCTGTCCAGTGGGGGATAAATAACTGAAATCCAGCGTCATCAAGCTTATTGTTAGTTGCGGTAAAGATAGGGACATTTCTATGTATAATTTTCCTAAATACCTTGTAAGCACCTTGAGGTGATAGGTGTATCACCTGCGTTTAACACAGTGCTTGGCAGGTGAAAGATATTCAGAAAATATTTGGTTAGGAGGGTAATATCTTCAGAATTAAGATGATTCACTTCTTCATACAATGTTTAATTTTGCCAGTTCCAAAGAATTGTAGGCACTGTACCTAAAGCCCCATATTTAAAAAAATTTTTTCCTTCATTTAAATGAAATCTCACTATATTTGTTTGGTGTGTGTCTGCATTTTTTTCTCAACAATATCTTTGTGAGATTTATTCCATGTTGTTGGAGCTATAGTTTCTTTCCTTTTCATTGCTGCATAGTTGTTGGCCCTCAAACAACTTGGGACCTAGGGGTGCCTGACCCCCGCACAGCTGAAAAGCCACTTATAAACTCTTCCAAAACCTAACTAATAGCCTTCTACCAGAAGGGGAAGCCTTACGCATAGTAGAAACAGTCAGTTAACACATATTTTGTATGTTATGTGTATTGTATACTGTATCCTTAATTAAAAAGTAAACTAAAGAAAATATTTTAAAAATCATAAGGAAGAGAAAATATATTTACAGTAATTTATACCCTAAGTTTACATCTTCTGTTTATGAGATGAATTGCTTGTCAGAACCTACATCAATATTGTCTTATATAATACAAAACACTGTAGATGTTGTATGTATTACCAGCACTGGACATCAAAAATGAAAAGATAATGTGAAAAAGTTTATTGATTCAAACTTTATGGTAGCCTAGTGTAATCGATAAAATTGCTTCGCAGTAGCCTAGACACTAATGAATGAATTGTTAGAAAATTTTTGTGGCGTATGGTATTACAGTTATATTCATAGTACAGTATCAGAAACATTATTAAATTTTTTAAAAAGTCACTTACCTGTAATAATAAGCTAATACTTTCTCCAATTAGAAAAGAATATGGTAATATAATTCTTTGAAAGCAAAGTTATAAAACATTAAGAAAACTAACACATTAATTTTACATTAAATGTCACTCACGTTATGTCTTTGTAATGATCGACCAGTATTTACATATACTTTATGCATTCATTGCATACCTTTTTCTTAATCATTTCAGTATTTCTGGCTGTGTTTCGTCTGTGACTTTTTTCAAATCGTCGGAAATCTCCAAAAAATTTTCATATATATATATATATATATATATATATATATATATATATATATATATATATATATATATATAATTTTTTTTTTTTTTTTTTTTTTTTTTTTTGGCTGTGTTGGGTCTTCGTTGCTGCACGCAGGCTTTCTCTAGTTGTGGTGAGCGGGGGCTACTCTTCATTGCGGTGCGCGGGCTTCTCATTGCGGTGGCTTCTCTTGTTGCGGAGCATGGGCTCTAGGTGTGCGGGCTTCAGTAGTTGTGGCACATGGGCTCAGTAGTTGTGGCTTGCGGGCTCTAGAGCGCAGGCTCAGTAGTTGTGGCGCACGGGCTTAGTTGCTCCGCGGCATGTGGGATCTTCCCGGACCAGGGCTCGAACCCGTGTCCCCTGCATTGGCAGGCAGACTCTTAACCACTGTGCCACCAGGGAAGTCCAAATTTTCCAATATATTTATTGAAAAATATCTTCATATAGGTGGACCCCACAGTTCAAACCCATGTTTTTAAAGGGTCAACTGTATTCAGTTGTATGAACATATTACAGTCTCTCTTTTCTACTACTGTTGATGGGCATTTGGGTTGTTTCCAGTTTTTGGCTATTGTGAATAATGCTTCTGTGAACTTTATTGAACATGTCTCCTGGTGTATTGTGCACAAATGTTTCTCTTGGTTGTATACATCTAGGAGTGGAATTGTTCAGACAGGATGCATGTGTCTTCAGCTTTAAGTGGAAACTGTTTTTGAAATTGGTTTTACCAATTTACACTACTGCTAATGGTTTATGAGAATTCCTTTTGTTAAGCATCCTATCAGCACTTGATATTGTCAGTCTTTATACTTTTAGCCAGTACTGGTGGGGTATCTGATGGTATTTCATACTTGTAATTTATATTTCTCTGGATTCTGCACTAGTAATCAGTGTTGAAATCATTGAGCATCGTTTCATATATTAGGTTGGCCGAAAAACGGACTTTTTGGCCAACCCAATACTTACTTTTTGGTCATTTGGTTATCTTTTATGAAGTGCCTGTTCAGATCTCTTTCTACTTTGTCTTTCTTTATTAATTTGTTGTATTCTAGATTCAGACCCTTTGTGGGTGATGTCATGGATATCTCTTTTCCTGCTATGTCTTTTTTGGTCAGTAGAAGTTCATATGATTAATGTAGAAAAACTTAATCTTTGTCTTGATGTTGAGTGCTTTTTATGTCTGGTTTGAGAAATCTTTCCCTACCCTAAATATTCTCTCTTTTTTTTTTTTTCTGAAAGCTCTGTTGTTTTGCCTTTCAGATTTTATATTTACATTTCACTTGGAATTGATTTTGTGTATAGTGTAATGTAGGGATCAGGTTTCATTGAGCAAATCTGTCTTTTTATTCTTTAACAGTGCCTTGTAAATTTTAGAATCAACTTGTCAATTTCCTTGCACACATTAAAAACTTTGAATTTTTATTGGGATTTGCATTGAATCTGTGGGTAAATTTAGGATCAATTTAATTTCTTTCAATAATGTTTTATAGCTTTCTATGTTGAGGTCTTAGTAAGTTGATTTTTAGGTATAATTGATATTTTTGATGCAGTGGTAAATGGTCTTTTGAAAAGTTTCATTGTCTTGTTTGTTGCTCATACAATTAATTTGTGTGTATTTACCCTTTGTTAAAGAAATTCCATTTATTTCTAGTTGCTAAATACTTTTATTGCGAAAGGATGTTGAATTTTATTAAATTTTTTCCTGCATCTGTTAAGATGATCGCATAATTTTTCTCCTTTATATCACTAATGTGATAAACTACATTGATTTCCTAATGTTAAATCAACTTTGTGTTCATAGAATAAACCAAAGTTGGTTGTGATATTATCTTTTTTTAATGTTAGATTATATGTTTCTTTATTATTTCATTTATTTCTGCTTTTTCTTTTTTTATAAATTTATTTTATTTATTTTTTATTTTTGGCTGCATTGGGTCTTCGTTGCAGTGCACCAGCTTCTCATTGAGGTGACTTCTCGTTGCAGAGCATGAGCTCTAGGCACGCGGGCTTCAGTAGTTGTGGCACGTGGGCTCAGTAGTTGTGGCTTGCGGGCTCTAGAGCGCAGGCTCAGTAGTTGTGGCGCATGGACTTAGTTGCTCCGTGGCACGTGGGTTCTTCCCGGACCATGGCTCGAACCCGTGTCCCCTTCATTGGCAGGCGGATTCTTAACCACTGTGCCACCAGGGAAGCCCAACAAAAATTTTTAGCTAATTATCTAGTATATACAACCTAAGAGGATAAGAGGACAGACCATCTGCTGCCATTTAGTTTGTCCCACTGATTAAGCTAAAAGAAAATGTGGCTACCAAGAAAATAGACATTTTGGGAATTTTGAAGATAAGTTTATAGATCCCAGGGCTATCATGAAATTTCTTAATATACAGCAAAGTCTTGGGCAATATTTGGGTTGACATTATTCCTATAAAAAAAAATGTAATTCAGGTTTTCATTTGTTTTGTATACTGCTATACACATAGTGACCCTCAGTAAATATTTGTTGAATGAATGAATGAAGCAAAACTGCTGAAATGAAGGCTGTAACAATTATCAGTCAGTTAAATCTGGAGCTAAAATTGAGATGTGCTCCTTGTACTTGAGAATGATTGTTAATACTCCCTCATTCTCATTGACTAGATCAAACCTAATTGATAACAAGTATTAAATTTATATGTGTTCATTACTGCCTTTTTTTTTTTTTAATCATCAGAAAAGTTGCAAGAATTGTGTAGAATCTCCCATACGCCTTTACCCAGATCCCCCAGTTGTTGATATTGGCTTTATTTATATACATTTTTTCTGGCCCATTTGAAAGTAAATAGTGTTTTTTAAAAGCAACTTTGAGTAACAAATTTAGCACTATTTTTATGCACACAAAACTAAGGTGGCCCACAAATAAGGATCGCTGGTCTCCGCGCCCTGTTGTTGGGTACATTCAGGCATCCCTCCACTCCCCTGTAGCGGCGTAACTTCTGTGGTATTTGTGCCAAGAGCAGGAGGGCCGCCACGAGGAGCTAAGCAAGCCGCTCTCTCACCTTGGTTTATCTCCAGTTTTAATTGCGCCTTCATAGAAGCTCTTACAAGGTTGTGTATTAATAGTTTTCTCTTTCCACACTGTTTTGCTAAAAAGCGTATGCATGCCTTTTCAGTTGTTATAATCACTGCCCTGCACCCAGTTATATAGCTGAACCGTTAAACTGACATGCTCTCTCTTTTTTGTGGGGGGGATGGTGGGCCACCATGCGGGATCTTAGTTCCCTGACCACGGATCAAACCCACGCCCCGTGCAGTGGAAGCTCGGAGTCTTAACCACTAGACCGCCAGGGAATTCCCAACATAGACTCTTAATTATTATTTTAAAATTATAAAGATTTTCAGGATTATTTCTGAAAATTAAGAGGCTACTCTTTTCCCACTATTTCTTAGTTTCTAATCCTGTTAGATGCTAATGCTTGGTCTTTCTACAGATGGCAGAATGATTGAAAGGCAGTGTGGGCATGATTGAAGGGTGCAGTGGGAGGGAACAGTGGTTGGCAGTCAGTTTGGAAAGTTTATTGCCTTGGTGGTTGTATGAATAAAATCAGACAAGCGTTAAGAGTATAGCTAGAATGGTGCTCTGCAGGTCGTGCAGAAAACTGTTGCATGAGTGTGTTCTTGCTTCTCAGTGAGATTGGGTATCAAGCAGAAAAGAAAAATCAGAAATCTGGAAAAGCAAGAATTTGGAATATATATGACAAAGGTTTAATAGCCATCAAGTATTAAAAAGAAAGGGAATTCCCTGGCAGTCCAGTGGTTAGGACTTGGCACTTTCGCTGCCATAGCCCGGGTTCAATCATTGGTCGGGGAACTGATCCCGCAAGCTGCGTGGCAAGGCCAAAAAAAAGAGATATTAAAAAGAAAAATTCTCATAAATGAGCAAGAAAATGGGCAAAAGATACAACAGGTAACTTTAAAATGTTTTTGATGTAGTTTATATATATGCATTTTATATGCGTATCTTAAACTTTTTCATTTCAACCATTTTTCAGTGTACGGTTCAGTGGCATTAAATGCATCCACACTGATGTGCAGTCATCATCACCATCCAGCTCCGGAACTTTTCCATCTTCCCAAGCTGAAACTCTGTACCCATTAAATACTAATTCCCTATTCTCCCTCCCCTCAGTCCCTGGCAGCCACTATTCTTCTTTCTGTCTTCATGAGTATCCCTATTCTAGGTACTTCATATAAATGAAATCATAAATACTGGGTTGGCCAAAAAGTTCGTTTGGGTTTTTACAGAACGAACTTTTTGGCCAGTTTAGTATTTTCCTTCTGTGTCTGGCTTATTTCACCTAGCATAATGTTTTTAAGGTTCATCCATATTGTAGCATGTATCAGAATTTCCTTCCCTTTTAAGGCTGAATAATCCATTATATGTATACACCACATTTTGTTTATATATTCATCTGTTGATTGATTGTTTGGGTTGTTTCCCACTTTTTAGCTATTGTGAATAATGCTGCCCTGAATTGTGTGTTCAGATATCTGTTTGAGTCTCTGTTTTCAGTTCTTTTGGGTATATACCTTGGAGTAGAATTACTGGATTATGAGGTAATTCTGTTTAACTTTTTGAGGAATTGCCAAACTGTTTTCCACAGCAGTTGTACCATTTTAGATTCCCACCATCAGTGTGAGAACGTTCTCATTTCTCCACATCCTCACCAACACTTGTTACTTTCTATGTTTTTGTTTGACCTAGTGGGTGTGAGGTAGTATCTTGTGGTTTTAAAATTTGCGTTTCCCAAAGGACTAGTGATGTTGAGCATCATTCCATGTGCTATTGGTCATTGGTATATCTTCTTGGAGAAATGTCTATTCATGTCCTTCCTTTGTCCATTTTTAAGTGTGTTGTCTCGTTTTGGGGTTGGAGGAGTTTTTTTTTTTTTAATATATTCTGGATATTGATCCCTTATGAGATGTCATTTGGAAATATTCTCTCCAGTTATATGGGTTTCCTTTTCACTCTATTGATAATGTCCTTTGACGCACAAAAGTTTCTGTTTTTGATGAAGTTATTTTACCTATTTTTTTCTTTTGTTTGGGCTTTTGATGTTTTGATGTTGTATATATACCTTGCTCACTTCATATATACATGCTCACTTCATGTCTCTGTGTCACATTTTGGTAATTCTCACAATATTTCACACTTTTTCATTATTTCTATATTTGTTATGGTGATCTGTGACCAGTGATTTTTGATGTTACTATGGCAAAAAGATTACCACTCACTGAAGGCTCAGATGATGGTTAGCATTTTTTAGCAACAAAGTGTTTTTTAATTAAGGTAGGTACATTGTTTTCTTAGATAATGCTACTGCATACTCAGTAGACCAAGGTGTAAACATAACATTTATATGCACTGCAAAACCGAAAAAATTGTGTGACCTGCTTTATTGTGATATTTATTGCAGTGGTCTGGAATCAAACTCAGAATATCTCTTAGGTATGCCTGTATCCAAGAATTCATTGTCAAATCCAAGGTCCTGAAGATTTACCCCTGTGTTTTCTTCTAAGAATTTTATGGTTTTAGCTTTTAAATTTAGGTCTTTGATCTATTTTGAGTTAATTTTTGTGTATGGTGTGAGATGGGGATTTAACTTCATTCTTTCATATGTGAAAATCCAGTTGTCCCAGCACAATTTGTGTCCCTGTTCATTGGACTTGGCACCTTTATCAAATATCAGTTAGCCTTAGATGTGTGGGTTTATTTCTGGACTCCATGTGTCTGTTCTTATGCCAGTACCATACTGTTTTGATTATTGTGGCTCTGTAGTAAAATTTGAAATCAAGAAGTGTGAGTCCTCCAAATTTGTTCTTTTTCAAGATTGTTTTGGCTATTCAGGACCTCTTCCAATTCCATATGAATTTGCAGTTTGTCTTTACTACCTTTGCAAACAAGGCTATTGGAATTTTGATAGGGACCTGAGGTCACTTTGATAGTGTTGACATCTTAACAATATTAAGTCTTCCTACCAAAGAACACAGATGTCTTTCCATTTATTTGTATCTTCTCTAGTTTCTTTCAGCAGTGTTTTGTAGTTTTTTAGTATGCAAGTCTTTTATGTCCTTAGCTAAGTTTATTCTTGAGTATTTTATACTTTAGATGCTATTGTAAATGGAATTGCTTTCTTAATTTCATTTTTGGTTTGGGCATTTCAGATGTATAGAAACAATTAATTTTTGTGTGTATTGTACCCTGCAACTTTGCTGAGTTCATTTATTAGATCTGGTTACTTTCTTGTGTGTTCTTTGGGATTTTTTTATAAAAAGAATCATATCATCCATGAATATAGTTTCATTTCTTCCTTTCCAACCTGGATGCGTTTTATAGCTTTTTCTTACCTAATTGCTCTGGCTAGAACTTCCAGTACAACGTTGAATAGCAGTGGTGAAAGTGGGCACATAGCAGGTAATTTTTCAAAGACAAAATGTAAATGGCTTAATGATAATTTTGTAAGTGGATGTGGAATATGGCAGAACTTTTTTTGTAAGTTGCCATATAGTAAACATTTTAGACTTTGTAGGCTGAGAGACAATTTGGGGGTTTAGAGTTGGTGTTCCTTATCATAGTAGAAATGTGACCTCATTCTCCTAAAAAACTTTCCTTCTCTCAAAGACAGTGATCTTCCTTCTTGGGAACTCACTAGAACGTGTTACCCGCATCTGCCTTTGGCATTTACACGTATTGCCTTCACAGTGCGGGATGACTTTCTGCATGCAGCCCAGGTTCTGGGTTTGGATTTCAGCTGAACTACTCTTTAGCTGTGTAATCATTAGTAGTTAGTCTGTCTAGAAGCTTCAGTTTCCTCATCTGTAAAATGAATATTAATACTTCACAGGGTTATTCTAAAGATTAAGTGAGCCAATAAATGCAGAGATTTTGACAGTGCACAACACATTTTGAGGCACTTGATGTAAATATGATTCTTCTTTTGATTTGTTTTTGTGTGTGTGTTTTAATTTTTTTTTAATTGAAGTGAAATTCACTTAGAATATTACATTAGTTTCAGGTGTACAACATAATGATTGGATGATTTGTTTTCAACCATTTAAAAATGTAAAACCATTCTTAGCTTACAGGATGAGCAAAAACAGAGGCAGGCCCTGCTACAGTTTGCTGATCCCTGCTCTTGTATCTGGTGAGGTGAAAGTTGGAGCATCTTTTCTGGAAGACATTTGACAGTGCATTTTTACAATCTTTAAATGGCTTTATTATTTGATCCCGTTGGTCTCTCTTTTGGAATTTATTCTAACAACCTAATCAGAGTCACAGTGTTACTTATAAAAAACACAAATTGGAAGCAATCAAAACAACCTTTGGTTTCCAAAGGGAAAGTTGTCATTGTATTTTTTGTTGTACTTATATGATGGAATAATGTTCAGTCACTAAAACTTATGTTTCTGGAGGATATTAAAGCAAGAAATATTTGATATATCAGTGAGAAAGCAAGATAAAACTGATGGTATTATCCCAGTGTTTTAAGTATATATACATTAAATATATACTTATAAATGCAAAAGGTGAAGGAAATAGATCAAATTGTTATCAGTATTTTGAGGTGACTTTTATTTGTTTTTTCCTGTTTTTCATTGATTTTCAAAGATTGCACATTGCTTATATAATCAGAAAAAGACCTCAGTCTTTGGTTTATAAAAAAATGGATTGATGGTACTGTGGTTTTATTTGTTTGTTTATTTTAATTTTATAAAAATTGAGGTATTATTGACATTATATATAACATTATAATAGCTTTAGGTGTACAACATAATGATTTGATATTTGTATACATTGTGAAATGATCACCACAGTAAGTCTAGTTAACATTAAAAATTTTTTTCTTGTGATGAGAATTTTTAAGATCCGCATTCTTAGCAACTTTCAAATATGCAGTACAGTATTATTAACTATGGTCACATGCTGTACATTTATTACATCCCCGTGACATATTTATTTTGTAACTGGAAGTTTGTGCCTCTTGACCGCCTTCACCCATTTCCCACCCCCACCCCTGCCTCTGGCAACCGCCGATCTGCTTTCTGTATCTGTGAGCTTGGGTTTTTTTGTTTGTTTGTTTGTTTGTTTTCCTGTTCTTTTTAAATTTTTATTTATTTATTTATTTTTGGCTGCCTTGGGTCTTAGTTGCTGCGTGGGGGCTTTCTCTAGTTGCAGCAAGCTGGGACTGCTCTTCCTTGCAGTGCACGGGCTTCTCACTGCGGTGGCTTCTCTTGTTGCGGAGCACGGGCTCTAGGCACACGGGCTCAGTAGTTGTGGCTCGCAGGCTCAGTAGTTGTGGCTCACGGGCTTAGTTGCTCCGCGGCATGTGGGATCTTCCTGGACCAGGGCTCGAACCCGCGTCCCCTGCATTGGCAGGCGGATTTCTTAACCACTGCGCCACCAGGGAAGCCCTGTTTTTCTTTTTATATTCCATGTGTAAGTGAGATCATATAGTATTTATCTTTCTCCGACTTATTTCACTTATCGTAAGGCCCTTGAGGTTCATCCATGTTGTTGCATATGGCAAGACTTCATTCTTTTTTTTAATGGCTGAATAATATTCTGTGTGTGTGTGTGTACATACATATATGTGTGATGTATATGACTATATACGTATGTGATATATATGTGTGTGTCTATATACACACACTACGTTTTCTGTATTCATTCATTTATTGATGGTCACTTAGATTGTTTCCACTTTTTGGCTATTGTAACTAATGCTGCGGTGAACATGGGGGTACATATATTTTTTCCAGTTAGTGTTTTCATTTTCTTTTGATAAATACCCAGAAGTGGGATTGCTGAATCATATGGTAGTTCTGTTTTTAATTTTTTGAGGGTCTTCCATACTGTTTTTCATAGTGGCTACACCAATTTACAGTCTCACCCAAAAGTGCAAAAGAGTTCTTTTTCTCCACATCCTCATCAACACTTGATATTTCTTCTGTTTTTGATAATAGCCATTCTGACAGGTGTGAGGTGACAACTCATTGTGGTTTTGATTTGCATTCCTCTAATGATTAGTGATGTTGAGCATCTTTTTAGCTACGTGTTGGCCATCTGTATGTCTTCTTTGGAAAACTGTTCAGTTCTTCTGCCCATTTTTAAATCAGATTGTTTTTTGCTTTTTAGTTGTATCAGGTTTTTATGTATTCTGGATGTTGACTCTTTATGAGATATATGATTTGCAAATATCTTCCCATTCAGTAGGTTGCCTTTTCATTTTATTAATGGTTTCCTTTGCTGTGTAGAAGCTTTTTAGTTTGATATAGTATGACTTGTTTACTTTTGCTTTTGTTGCTTTTGCTTTTGGTGTGATACTGGTTTTTTTTTTTTGTTTTTGCCACTTGCTTCAGGAGATGAACATTTTTTTTATGTTTGTTTTATTGTGGTTATTTAATTTAAAAATTAGTTATTAAGTGAAAAGTAATACATGCAAAATAGATTGAAGATTGACTCTCCTTCCTTCCTTCTCCCCAGAAACTGTTAAAATTACCAGCTTCTCATGTCTTGCAGAGAACATTTTAAGAGAGGCTTTTAGGCTGATTCACATTAGGAGGGGACAGATTAAAATATGACTGATGTTTTATTATTCCACTGTAGTAAGCAGTTGCCCTCAGAGGGAGAAACTACAGCTGTACTTAGGTCGGATGGACTTTCATTATGTATTTTAAGGAATTCACAAATGATCTCAGGAGATGAACAGTCTTTATCATGATTTTAATCTCCATTTCAAGTTGGTTCATGTATTCTCAGCAACTTTATGGCTTTGGAACTATAATCAAGTCTAATATCCTTTATTTGCCTGTTTTTAATTTATATAACAGGGCAAGATCGCTTATAAAGTTCGATGGAAAGGATACACATCAGATGATGATACCTGGGAGCCTGAGGTTCACCTTGAGGACTGTAAAGAAGTTCTTCTTGAATTTAGGAAGAAAGTTGCGGAAAACAAAGCTAAACCAGTGAAGAAAGATGTCCAGGTATTATATTTTATCTCATAGTGGTTTTTTTTAGTATAATAAGTTTATTATAAATTTTAATAATATACAGAATGTATAGTAAGGAATTTACAAATAATAATAAAATATACAACATTCCTATTGTAAGTTCTATATAGCCAATTGATTCTCATAGAATGCTTTCATTGATTTTTGCCGGGCTCTTTTTTTTGTAGCCAAGCTGTGATTGCAGGTGACAAACAGGTATAGTTTGGACATGTTGTTATTTTCCTTTAAGTTAAGAGTAAGATGATAGTGGGGAGAAAAGAGATGTGTTGAAACTTTACTTGTTCGTCCATGATGTGAGCATCATGTTTTTGTATACCTGAGGAATATTTTTTATGCTATTCATGTTACTATTACAGATACAACACATACTCTTATATTTAATCAGCATTATTAACATATTTCTAAGTCTGACTTTTCTGCTAATTCAAACAATTCTTAGATCACTTTATAAAGCTATAAATTTTAATCCGTTTCAGATTATTCACAGGTCTGATTATCTCCGGGTCTTTTGTTTTTCTTTTCTATTTCCACTTCAATTTTTAACCACTTTTTTGTTTTTTAGTAGCTCTTGTTGGTGGTAAGGAAGGATAAAGAATTCAAAGGAACTCAGAGGAGTTAAACTTCTATCATCAGCAGTTTGAAAAAAGACTTGATGGTGGTCTAAAGTGGGATAACATTAAAACTAATGCACAAACTTGGTTTAAGAGTTTCCTTCGGGCTTCCCTGGTGGCGCAGTGGTTGAGAATCCGCCTGCCAATGCAGGGGACATGGGTTCGAGCCCTGGTCTGGGAAGATCCCACATGCCACGGAGCAACTGGGTCCGTGAGCCACAACTACTGAGCCTGCGCATCTGGAGCCTGTGCTCCACAACAAGAGAGGCCGCGACAGTGAGAGGCCCGCGCACCGCGATGAAGAGTGGCCCCTGCTCGCCACAACTAGAGAAAGCCCTCGCACAGAAACGAAGACCCAACACAGCCAAATAAGTAAATAAATAAAATTTTTTTTTAAAAAAATTGAAAAATTAAAAAAAAAAAAAGTTTCCTTCTATGGATTTGTCCATTGTTTTATCCTTGATTCTCATATTCTACACATTATTGAATTGGCTTTATTTATGAATCTTCTAAGAATTTCCCATTTTACTTTTCTTTGTAAGTTTCATTTATAGCTTCTATTTATAAATTGAACTGACTCTAATTCAACTTCTTACTTTTGCTTTTAGTTTTCTTTTTATTTATTTATTTATTTTTATTTTTGGCTGTGTTGGGTCTTCGTTTCTGTGCGAGGGCTTTCTCTAGTTGTGGCAAGCGGGGGCCACTCTTCATCGCAGTGCGCGGGCCTCTCACTATCGCGGCCTCTCTTGTTGTGGAGCACAGGCTCCAGACGCGCAGGCTCAGTAGCTGTGGCTCACGGGCCTAGTTGCTCCGTGGCATGTGGGATCTTCCCAGACCAGGGCTCGAACCCGTGTCCCCTGCATTGGGAGGCAGATTCTCAACCACTGCGCCACCAGGGAAGCCCTAGTTTTCTTTTTCATTAGAAATAATTATTATTTTTTAGAATACTGACAGAGGTTCTTGAACTTAGAACTATATAGTGAAAATTGCTCACAATAAAGAGTCTTAGTTGTTGAAGTTATTTTTTAAGGGCTGAATATTGATCCCTTCTTTCCCTACAACTTGAGTTTCAACTACATACTTAGTATTTTTTAAATGACAAAAACAGTATTGGGACTTGACTGTGTGTAGCGGTTGTTAATAATAATAGCCGTGATAGAGGCAGCCTCTGCTCACCCAGCACATGTCCTCTGTCTGTGCCAAATGCTGGGCCAACACTTTCATGGATTAAGATGAAAAAACGGAGGCTTAGGTAAGTTCAGTGCCAGCCCAGATTCACCCGTTAGTAGTGACAGAGGCAGGCAGCCACACTTAACCACTATGGTAGGTTTTCTTTTGGTTTGGGCTGTAGTTTGAAATCCATTTACAGGAGTGGAATTACCAGTTTTTTAATTGTATGCTGTAGTGGCAGGGTCTTTAATAAATACAGTTTTTAAATTACTAAGCAAAACCTTCAGTACTTTTAAAATTTTTGTAAAGGAAATCCTTTACAAGATGAGTTCAGATTAGAGACTGTTTTCTTTAGTTTTTTGCTACAGTTATACTTCACTTTTCTAGAATGGGTGCCTACTCCCTCCTTCCCTATTTCTTTCACTAAAAAACACTATACAAACACAAATGCACCTGTCTTACTAAGTGATTGGTTCATACTACTCTCAAAATTTAGACATTTTGACTGAAATCTTCTTAAATTTATTTCTAACTTTCCTGCTTTATTAGTGAGATAAGTTTGCTGAAACTTCTCCCGAGAAGTCTTGACTTATAGAATACTGGCTTTATTGGCCCTTTCACTTTACCAAGGCTCTGGTTAAACCCAACTTGCAACTCTCTTGATTTAAAGTTGTTGATGACAGTCTGAATGAGAGTGATTCCTGATCGACTGGTCTGTTTGAGGCTTATTCTTGTTTTTTTAAATTTTTTAATTTATTTGCCTGCGTCTGGTCTTAGTTGCGGCTCGCTGGATCTTCGTTGTGGCATGCGGGATCTTTCGTTGTGGTGCATGGGCTTCTCTCTAGTTGTGGCGCACAGGCTCAGTAGTTGCGGCGAGTGGGCTTAGTTGTCCTGTGGCCTGTGGGATCTTAGTTCACCGACCAGGGATCGAACCCACTTCCCCTGCATTGGAAGGCGGATTCTCAACCACTGGACCACCAGGGAAGTCCCTGAGGCTTATTCTTAATCCTTGTCCTAGTTTTAGGAAGACACTTCTCCACTTGGAAGTGTCTTTTTCTAAGCTATCCTTACTATTTTATAAGTAACTTAAAATTCTAGGCACTAGTAACATTTTGAATTTTTATAAGACTGAAACCTCTGTTTCTTATGTCAGGTGAACTTTCTCCTGAATTCTGTCTTTTATAAAGTATTCCAGTATTTATATTGCTATGACTTTTTGACCTAATCATTGAGTAGTGTCAGTGGACAGGCATATGGCAAAAATGCACTGGTCGCTGACCTTTTCCCACTTTAGCAGAATAGTTGTGCTGTTCGTAAGTTCTTGTGATTCTTTCACTGTAGGGTTAGAAGTAGAGCCGGTAGGAGAAAGTGCTTCGTTCCTCTCGTCATCATTCTGTGCATGCAAGAAACAAACATTTGCTACCTGTGAAAACTGTGATATTTCCCAGTCACCAAAATCTTTGTCTTGTGGAGAGGTTTTACTACAGCAGTATTTAAGACTATTTGATTCGTCAGTTTATCTACTTAAATCTGGGAGCACTGCTTGATTAGGACTTAGTAAGCATCACAAAAGTTAGAAATGGTTTCTAAAATACCCCAAAAAGTGATTGTTGATGCTCTTCACCAGAAAATATACATGATGCAGAAATGGTGTTTGTTCATTAAAATACTTTTTATCATTTAGCATTGGGATACCTTTTTACCGACCATCGGGTATTTGAAGCTAAAAAGAAAAAATGAGGTGCTATTTAACATTCATTTGTGTGAGACACTCCAGACCTTCATTTTTAGTGGACTGAAAATCTACAGACAAGGCAGCCGCTGGTCTGCTTGAGCTTTGATGATTGATGTTACATGACACAGAAGAACCTCTACTGGCCTGTCACACCAACATTTTATTGTTTTTACATTTTTGGTTCTTTTTTTAGGGATAGCTTTTTTTTTTTTTTTTTTTTCTTCCCCAAGTAAATATAGAGTGTCTTAAATGGGCCAGACCCTTAAATGGTCACAGTTTTATGAAGATAGATCATATCTATCTTTTGCTCTTGAGGGGCCTTACAAGTTGTCCATGTATGATCTTACTTTTAAGAGTAGTACCATATAAAAGGATTTTGCTGCCTTTTTTTTTTTTTTAATTTATTTATTTTATTTTTGGCTGTGTTGGGTCTTTGTTGCTGCTTGCAGACTTTCTGTAGCTGTGGTGAGCGGGGGCTACTCTTCGTTGCGGTGCGCGGGCTTCTCATTGTGGTGTCTTTTCTTATTGCAGAGAATGGGCTCTAGACATGCAGGCTTCAGTAGTTGTGGCACGTGGACTCAGTAGTTGTGGCTCACGGGCTCTAGAGCGCAGGCTCAGTAGTTGTGGTGCACGGGCTTAGTTGCTCTGTGGCATGTGGGTTCTTCCCAGACCAGGGCTCAAACCCGTGTCCCCTGCACTGGCAGGTGGATTCTTAACCACTGCGCCACCAGGGAAGCCCCTGCCTTTCTTTTAAAATAATTTTTTATCAATACATATTCTAACCGGCAAACAACTGTGTTTTTTAATAATCATCTGTGTCCCTACTACTCAGCTAAGAGATAGTTTTGCCTTTATTTTAAAATTTGTCTGAGGATAGCTTTTTTTTTTTCTTTTTGAAATATTGCCTGTAAAATAATAAATATATGTACTCTTTTAATGTAAAATGAATTAGAATTTGTGCACCCAAATAAGCTTTATTTTTGAGTGTACATTTTGTGACGTAAACATTTATTCCAATAGTTCCATGGCCCAAAATGGTTTTAAATTATTTATTTTGGAATTGTCTTCATAAGAGTCTATATGTCATGCAAGAAAATTTCTAGTAACGCCTCCTCTTTGTACCCAAGAAAAGCGTGGTGATGGTTCTAAAAGTGCAGGGGTGAACTTCCAAAAGTTATTTGAGCAATGGTTGCACTGTTGAAAAGCTCATGGTTTCCAGAGGTGGTTAGATAGAGGGGGTGATGCTGGGGTGTGTGTACCTTGTTCAGTTGTTTTGTCATCACACCTCGTGTACGGTATTGATTGCCATTCCTGTAGACTGGGTGTTGACCAAGCGGAGCAGGGTGACTGACCCTGATCTGCGCGGGGCAGCCCAGCTTAAAAGCCTGTTGACTTGGTGTGTTGTGATCAGGGTCCCGTTCATTTTCAAAGTTGTCCTAATTTGGATAATAAATAATATGTTTATTTGATGTGTGAAACTATTAAAATGAGTAGGAAGACAGATTACTAGTATACTGAAAGTGCTCAGACTTGTGATATGTGTGGTTTTAATTTTGTTCGACTATTTTTTAGTTATTTTAAAAGTTAACACTAATTCCTCTGTATCATCTAATACCTGTTGTTTGATGGCAAACAACTGTTCATCAGATGGTAGCTATTTTTTATGTCCTGACTTCACTGAATCTGGCCAGTTACTCCAGGGCTGGATTACCCTGGTGCAACTAACCTACTGATTCATTTGATACATGCTAAATAATAATTTCACACAGAGTATTTTAAAGCCTAAAGCCAAACTGGTATATTATTTATTTGCATCAACCCATTTATATTTAAAACATACAGGTTGTAACTATCTTGGGAGTAGTCTAATGACCAGAGGAAAAGTCTTTTTTCAAAGTTATGTGCTAAGGAGCCAGCGTTAGAGTTCTTCCCAGGTGACTGAGGAATTAGGATAGGTAGCAGCACTATTCACAATCGCCAAGACATGAAGCAACCTAAATGTCCATGGACAGGTGAATGGATACAGAAGATGTGGTACATATATACAGTGGAATATTACTCAGTCATCAAAAAAATGAAATAATGCCGTTTGCAGCAGCATGGATGAACATAGAGATTATCATACTAAGCAAAGTAAGTCAGACAGACAAATACCATAAGACATCACTTATATGTGGAATCTAAAATATGACACAAATGAACTTATTTACGAAACAGAAACAGACTCACAGACATAGAAAACAAACTGATGGTTACCAAAGGGGAAAGGGGGTGGGGGAGGGATAAATCAGGAGTTTGGGGTTAGCAGATACAAACTATTATCTATAGAGTGGATAAACAACAAGGTCCTACTGTAGAGCCCAGGGAACTATCTGCATACCCATAATAAACCGTCATGGAAAAGGACATAAGTGTGGAGGTGTAACTGAATCGCTTCGCTGTGCACCAGAAGCTGATGCGGCCTTGTAAATCAGCTGTGCTGGGCAGCAGCCGACGGGTGACCCTGCAGCCACCACATGGGGCCAGCAGCCTGGCTGGTGGCCGGGACCAAGTGGGACGACAGGGAGTAGCTGCGCCGAGAGGAGGCTGCCCTCGCGCTGTGGGGTCCCAGCTGTGGAGTTCGGCGGGGGGCGACCCCGGGGGTCTTTCTGTTTGTACAGGCGAGAGTCTTTGGAATTGTAGACTTCTTTTAAGTTGTTTTACCTGATGAAAGGGATAACTCCAGCCTCTTGTTTGCTAATTATTTCATGTTCATTCATTCAAAAAATCCAGTTCTCATATGTCAGTCGTTAGGAGGAAGAAGAATAAGATGCGCCTCTGCCTTCAAGGCGCTCACGGTACGTGAAGGGGAGGGCCAGGTGGACGGAACCTGAAACACGGAGTGAGACACGATCTCGGGCAGCTGTGAGGCCGCTGTGGAAAGTCGGAGGATAAGCATCAAAGGTGCATTACAGAAGATTCGTCATTTGGCCGAAGCCCTAAGAGATGAGAAATTCAAGGGTCCTAGGAGGGGAGGCAGGTACAAAGATGCAGAGTTTTGCAAGAGCACAGATTTGGGGGTAATGGTGAGAAGTGCCAGAGCTTTCACTTGGAAAGGAGCAGGAGTGACACCGGGGCAGAAATTGGGAAGAAATTTGTATGCACCTGGATTTAAACTCAACCATTTGGGCAGCAGAAGGGCCGGCAGAAGTTTCGAGGGAAGTCATGTGATGAGGTTTATGTTTTAGGAACTTGCTTTTTTGAAGAATTTTATTAGGAAAATTTGGACATACAAAAATGCAGAAGGCTATATCGTGAGACTTGAGAATTCATCACCCAGTTCCGGTCACTATGAGGACTTCGCCATTCTTCCTGTCTGCGGCTCCCACTCTCCCCTTTTACTTGCTGGAGTATTTTAAGGCAAATACTTTAGTACTCCAGATGTCACATCACTCTACCCTGCAAAACTTTATTAGATTACAGACATTGTGAAAACATAACCGCTATACCATTATCGTACCAAAAAAGTTTACACTTGTTTCTTAATATCGTCTATTATCTAATAACGTGTTCAGTTTCCCCCAGCTGTCTCAAAGAAACAAAACAAAACATGTCTTTGTTGACTTAATTGAATTGGGATTTGAAAAATGTCTGCATGTTGTATATCATCGATAATCTCTAAATCTCTTCTAATCTATAACAGCTTCTTCCTCTAACCTTCCCCCATTTTTCCCCATCATGTTTATTTGATGAAGAGACCACATTGTTGTTCTGTAGAATTTCCCATATTCTGGGTTTGGATGAGCACACGATAGCTTTTAACATGTTCCTCTGTCCCCTGTGTTCTTGTGAACCGGTAGCTAGATGTAGAAGCAGGATTGCTCTCGAGTTTATTGGTTTATTTATTTATTTTGCAAGGATGGTCATGAGTGGTGCTATAACACATCAGAAGGCCCATCTTGTCTAGCTGACTCCTTTCCAGTGAGATTAACAGGATCATTGAGATTAGGTGTTTTCAGTCTGATCCACCATTAGAAAACTCACATTTCGTGTGTAGGTTTTAGGAGCCATTGATGATTGTTGCCTAGAACTATTATTTCATTGCAGGTTGGAAAATAGTGATTTTCTAATTCTGACATTCCTTCTGCCTTTATTACTAACATCACTGGGAAGGTGATTCTGAGACGCTGTGGTCCTGACCTGACTCTGGAGTGGGGAGAGGCTGCTGGCGGGGAGAGGTGAGGGGCTGAATTGAGGTGGGGAGGTTGGAGAATTGATGCACATAAGATCGGTGACTGAGCTGATGAAGGAAGAAGTGGTGTCAGAGATGGCTCAGGTTACTGGCTTGGGAACCTAGATAAGTGATGGTGTTATTCAGGGAACAGTTCCAGTTTTGAACACATGAGATTTTAGTTACTTACTTGTCATCCAAGTGAAGATGGCCGGTCTCGCATTGGCAACATGGGTCTGAGTTGAAGAGGGAGATCTGGGCTGAAAATATAGAGTGGGGAGTTGGTGGAGTGTGCAGGATAGTGTTTCTTATTACTGTGTTCCAACTAAGAATCTGATTGATTGTAAGTATTTTGAGAAAATAATTCAGTTTTAGAATTCTTGTTAAAAATTTTTTTGAAGTAATATTAGTCATACACCTAGCAAGCTTCATTTATTCTTCCTCTTTTTCCCCCCTTTTCCCTTTTACCAATGCAGAAAATTTAAGTAAAATCAGGCTATTCTGCTTGGAAACGAGGAGGTCAACACTAGTCTTTAGGAAAATGGTTTTCAAGAAGGTGGAAGTCAGTTGTAAACTCTTCAGGACCGAGGGAAATTTGAGAAGGTAGAGAAGTCTCTCTTACAGAACTTGCTTAAACCAAAGGGGTAGCTTTTAGGTGAGCCTTGAGCGAGTTGCAGACTTTGCCTTTGTGTTCCTGACCATGTGTATCATAGCAGCACAGACCCTCTGCTGCATCAGGACTGGTGATACCTCAGCAGCATGACAGCAGCAGTGCTGTTGTCCCATACACAGCCGGTGCCTGGTGACACCGTGTGGGTTTCCTGGAGGTCCTGGGGTGTCCTTCACCGCTCTCTGTCCTGCATGCGTTTAGTCTCCCGTCTTCGGTTTCCTCTCATCTAGAGCACTCCAGAGCCCTTTGCCCCCCTTTTAAGACTCCAGGCCAGTTGTTTTATAGAAGGTTCTTCACATTGGAATTAGATGAATGCAAATTAATGTTAAATCACGAATAGTATTTTTAAAATTGGAATTAGATGATTTGTAGATTGAGTGTAAACATTCTGGCCAATGTATTCTGTAGGTAAGGTACGTGACATCGAGAGATGAGCCATGTGTCAGTTATCTCATTGCTGATGTTAAATTATAATTATGTGATAAAGTGAGGTGCATCATTTTTTCTCCCCTTTTAAAGGTACCTTTTTCCCTTGTAAAATAGTAAGTAATCTGACAATAAGTAACCTGATAGTAAGCAACCCGATTATAAGTAATCTCTGAGATGGTGAGAATCACTTGTTCCCCAACAACCTCTCATCCATGATTTTAAAATACCTTGTAGAATCTTTTTTTCTTTTTTTAAAATTTGTATTGGAGTATAGCTGCTTTACAGTGTTGTGTTAGTTTCTGCTGTGCAGCAAAGTGAATCAGTTATACATATACATATATCCACTCTTTTTTGGATGTCCTTCCCATTTAGGTCACCATAGAGCACTGAGTAGAGTTCCCTGTGCTCTACAGTAGGTTCTCTTCAGTTATCTATTTTATACATAGTATCAACAGTGTGTATATGTCAATCCCAATCTCCCAATTCATCCCACCCCCACCCCCCACTTCCCCCCTTGGTAACCATAAGTTTGTTCTCTACATCTGTAACTCTATTTCTGCTTTGCAAATAAGTTCATCTGTTCCATAAAATACTTTGAAGAATGTTGCCTTAATTAGTTATTACTGTGGTGGCTTCCAATAATGACTTTCTGACCCTGTTATTCCATATTTTTCATTTTGTATCCCATAAAGAGCAGCTCCTTCCACCCCCTTGAATTTTTTAAATACCAGTACAGACTCATGGGATCTTTTTATTTAATTACTGTTGTTGTTTACATTAATGCTAAAACGGTCCCACATTGGCTCGTGAGAGCCCCTTTAGGCCAGCTCCTGTGTCCTCTTGCTATGTCCCTGTCTGTTTTGGGCACGTCTTTGCTCTCTGGCACAAGGTGTCCCAGTAGCATGTACTTTCCTGCTCTGGCCCTGATATCACCTATTTTCCGGGGAATCCTGATTCTTTTTAGATGAGAATAGAATTTAGAAACCAAGATGTACTTATTGCTACTGGGACATCATTATTTCCAGGCCCTTTAGACAGAGATAAAGGGAAAAAATACATGTTTATTTGTTTTAAGTCAAGTTCACACCGATGTCTGTAATTTCGGTCCATCACCTCAGCGTCCTCCTATCATTCTCACTGTCCGCAGTTCTGTCTCTCTTTTCTTCCAAGAGAACTCTGGTTCTCATCAACATTATATGTACTCATTTACTGAGTCCTACAATAATTAGAAATCAGTTTCAGATTTGCTATGCCCATTCTACTGTAAAATTCCAAATTTATTTGCAGTTCTTTTTGTCCTTACAGTATATTCACTTCGGGTGTTGATTGTTCAAAAGTTACTTGGATTAATTCTTTTTTTCTTCTCTGTGGTTATCAGTTTGATAAAGAGGTTTATTTGTTTGTTGTTAATTAGGACCTGTTCTCCCTGCCTTCCCTTCCCTCCATACCCAGTTTGAAGTACTGCTCTCTAATGACAAATCTGAGTTTCCTTCTCTTATAAATGACTTAGTCTTTTTACCTGATGCCTCAAATTTTTTATTTTCACTGTTTTGTAGAAACCAAAATTCAACTGAGGCAATTTGAAGATCTAATTGGCTTTATCCAATTCATGGATCGGGCAGCATCCCATCTAACAAAGAGAAGGATGCTCCCAGGAGCTGTATAAAAGGGAAGGTTGTTTTTGGCAGAGGAGGTGGGATAAGGAGGTTAAAAGAGTGGATGATTTCAGGCCGGGTCACCTTCCCTTAGAGGGAGACTGGGGGTCTTACTAGGGAAGTTACCTCACTTAGTCCTGACCAGGAAATTCCAGACTGAAGGGTTTAAAATTCCAATCACGGGAGAGGTTAGGCTTTAGGTCTTGGTGGGCTTACAATGAGTGACTACATTTGGGGCCTCTTGGTTCTTTTTAAAGTAGGCGTGTCTTTCGGACATGCTGTTGTCCTTTTTAGGTTAGTTACTCTATTCCTTAGTCTGTTTTTGTTTTTTTTTCCCTTAGTCTGTTTTTTCTTATAACAGTTTAGTAAAATATTCTATCCTAATCAATTTCTGTTGCTTATATTTATGTGAAATTTCTTTTTCTGAGATTTTAGAAGGCAGAGGAGGAGAACAAGATAATCTGTTTAGCTTCATGGCTGCTGGGCAACCTTCTTTACTGTTTTTCGGAGGGTTGGACAGTCTAGCCTTAGATTCCGTGAGGGCTTTTCCGGCTCTGGTTTCGCCCCGCCACCACCACCACTTACGTCTGAATCTTCTATTTTCTTTCTTTCTATTTCTCTGTCCTGCTTTATTTGGAATCTGGTCTCTGCAGCTTCTCACTGTGGGTCTTGTCCCGGCCATCCTGGCAGGGAGCATCCACAGGGCCTGGACCAGCCCTGCACCGTCTGGTGCCCAAAGCTCCTCCCCTTTCAGCTGCTCCCCCCATGGTCACCTGCCAGACTTTTCAGTGATTTCTCCCATTTTCATTGCTGCCTTTGCTTGCTCTTGTGGAGATATTCATGCTACAGAGGTCTTACGGCTATTAGTAGTTTGTCCCTACCAGCTTATATTTTGGGGTTCCTTGGGATACCTGGCCACCTAATTGGGTTATGGATGTCATCTGTGGGGGGCTTGTTTTGCTTTCCAGTTGCTCTGTCTTTGTGAAGCGCTGTAGGAGAAGTCAGAAAGCTTTGCCGATGCCACCACATTCCGCTACCTTAGTACCCTTGGTGGTGGTCTTTTAACTTCTAAAAACACACCTATCTTTTCTCTCCCTCCTTTCCTTCCCCAAGTCATTTAGAAGAGAATTTGGGGAAATGGGAACTGAAAATGCTTTGCGTAGTGTTTTTGTATCTATACAGAGACTTTATTCTAATGGGGTTTTGTTTGTTTGTTTAGAATAGGAAAAGATATTTTCCAGAGGAGATATTTCAGATTCTGCATTACACAAACCAAGTCAATTGGGGAAGTAAGATTTCTTTGCAGTCTTGCTCGTTTCTTATGTAAACTGTGAAATGTAACAGCAAGTTTAAAGATATTCTGGGATCCAAAGTCTTAAAAAAATCTTTGCGTTTGGGTTTGTAACTACTATTTTGGCATCCAGTAAAGTCTGTACAAATTACTTCCTTGGTGTTTCTGGAAATTCTGAAGTTGGAATCATGTGCAACCCACCATACATATGACTGTTGGGACCTGCAGCAGCGTTGACATTTTCTGTCCCTCTATGTTTATCTGTTTCCTTAAAATGACCCTTTTCGTCACCACCAAGACCTATTTGTTAAATCAGAAATATAAGTAATATTGTACAACGTTAAGTCACATAAGTAATTTTAAGGAGTTGAGAAACTGCTTGGAGAAAAGAATTCCTACCAGATTTCATTAGTACTACTGTTCAAAACCTTTTAAATTACTATGTTAATGAGTATTTAAATCTTGTTTATACTTTATAGAGACTGCCCTTAAATAATGACATATTTGAGGCAAACTCTGATAGTGATCAGCAAAGTGAGACCAAAGAAGACACTTCTTCAAAGAAGAAAAAGAAAAAACTAAGGCAAAAAGAAGAGAAAAGCCCAGATGATCAGAAAAAGAAAAAAGCAAAGACTGGGAAACTAAAAGATAAACCCAAACCAGACCTGGAGAGCTCCTCTGAAAGTTTGGTTTTTGATTTAAGGACAAAGAAAAGAATTTTGGAAGCCAAAGAAGAATTAAAGGAGTCCAAAAAGCCCAAAAAAGATGATATAAAAGAAACTAAGGAGTTAAAGAAAGTTAAAAAGGGTGAAATAAGAGACTTAAAGACTAAAAAAAGAGAAGATTCCAAAGAAAACAGAAAAACAAAAAAAGAGAAATGTGTGGAATCTCAGGTGGACTCCGAATTGAGTGTCCTTAATGATTCCCCTTTTCAGGAAGAAGACAGTGAGGATTTACATTCTGACAACAGAAACGAGAAGCAGCCAATTAAAGCTGCCAAAGATAAAGCAGAGCCCGAGGCGATTCAAGATACTATTTCTGATAAACAGCAGGATGGCACTGTAAGTGCTGATGAGGATGATGTCAAAGCAAAGAGGAAAAAAAAGAAACTGAGAAGGACAGAGGAACTTAAAGAGAGCAAAAAGCTAGAAAACAAGAGCCTCTCAGAGAAGAAAAATACACAGAAAAAGCAAAGGAATCCAGACAAAGGCCGAAGTAGCGCTGAGTTCGATAAGCCAATGGCTGCCTCCTCCCCAGCACAGAAGAGCTCCAGACCATGTGTGGAGGAGAGAGGCTCCAGGCCCGCAGACTCCCCGGGGGAGGTGAGTACGGAGGTGAGTACTCGGGGCAGGGTGGAGGGGATGGTTTGATCTGATTGAAGGACTGTAGCTTACATCTTACACAACACACAAACGTTCAGATCAAGCTAGCACTCTCGAGTGGTCAAGAAGTTTCACAAATAATGAAGAGGAAACGGTAAAGCCGCAGCAGACCAACCTCATTTTATCGCACTTCACGGATCGTGCCTTTTTTACAGATTGGAGGTCTGTGGCGACCCTGCGTCGAGCAACTTCATCAGCGCCATTTTTCCCACAGCATCTGCTCACCTCGTGTCTCTGTGCCACATTTTGGTCATTCTTGCAGTATTTTAAACTTTTGTTTTTTGGCCACCCCACGCGGCATACGGAACTTCCCCAACTAGGGATCGAACCCGGCCCCCTGCAGTTGAAGTGCAGAGTCTTGACCACTGGGGAAGTTATTACTGTAGGTGTTACAGCGTTTGTGATCGGTGATCTCTGATGTTGCTATCGCAGAAAAGGCTGAAAGCTCAGATGATGGCTAGCATTTTTTAGCAGTATTTTTTTTTTAAGTAAGGTATGTACGGTTTTTTAGACATAATGCTGTTGCACACTTAATACTATAGTATAAACATAACTTTTATATGCCCTGGAAGGCAAAAAAAAATTGTGACTCACTTTATAGTGCAATATTCGCTTTATTTGCAGGGGTCTGGAATCGAACCCGCAGTATCTCTGAGGTGTGTCTGTGTACGAAGCTTTTCTACCATTAGGGAGGTAATAGTGTATCAGGAGGAAGAAATTCTCCTCTTCCTTCTAGGTTCGTCTGGCTGGTCTAGAATTGAATTGACATGAGACAGATGAACAGGGGGAAAATCAAACAGAAGTTTAATAACACGTACGCATGGAAGAGACCCAGGAAAACGGAGTAACTTGCCAAAACGGACGAAGTCCTCACCTCATGTACCGTCCTCAGCCAAAGACCAAAGAGGATGTTGAGGATGGGGGAGCAGTTAGGGCCAGCGACCAGACAAAGCACAGTAGACAAGGGCTGGGGCGGTCACACAGATGGAAGTCCTTGCTGCTCCACTGATGGTCTCTGGAGGTTTAGGAGACACCCTTACAGACGGAGATTTCCCTTACAGATGCAAATGTTTCTCACAAGAGGGTAACTCCTACTTGGTTTTCAGAGTTTTCCCCATGCCTGCTGTTTCTTCAAAAATAACCAGCTTAAAAGAAGTAATACGCCCAAGAGACATATTTGGGGAGGCAAATTCTGCTCCCCTACAAGCCTGATTGGTGAAAGGCAGTAATAAATGCTGATCGTACAGCTTTTGAACCACCCCAGCAGTCTCCAGACTTGCTTTCTTTTGGACTGACTGCAACTAGAAAATTGGGGGCTAATTTGCGAACAAAAGTCAGGGGTTTTTAGAGGAACTCAGCTACTCTGTAGCCTTGTGAAATAAAGCTTATAGCTTCGTCAGCTTATTTTATTAGCTTTTCACATCCTACTTGTATGTTCCCCCTGTTGTCTCAAGACTATACCACCTGTGGGACTTGCCTGGCGGTCCAGTGATTAAGACTCTGCTCTTCCAGTGCAGGGGGCATGGGTTCGATTCCTGGTCGAAGAACTAAGATCCCATATGCCGTGTGGCGTGGCCAAAAAAAAGAGAAAAGAATATAGCACTTTTTCCTCAAATAATAGCACAGGGTGCGCTAACTTTCTGAGTCTTTAAATTCTTGCAAAGATATATTTAATAGAGCTTATCTCACTATTATAAAAATAATTTTATGTTTTATTTTTAATAAAAAATTCTTCAAAGAGAGTGAGGAAACTTGTTGGGTTTTGAATATGATATTTTGTAAGTTGTCGAGGTTGAGGGGTAAACCTGACTGAGGGAGCAGCTGATGTGAGGGCAGATGTAGTCATCAGGGGCCACGTGCACAGTGCACAAAAGGGGGGCCTGACGCCAGGAACCTGTTTTCCCGTTTTCAGAATCGGTGTCAGCTCTGTCTGTTCTTGTTTTGGGTCTTACATGTGTCTTTTTCAGGAGAAAGAGACCAAAAAAAATGAACCCAAAGAAAAATACCCGAAAAAGCATGATTTGGACAAGGAAGAAAAAGGCCGAAAAGAGCCCAAGGCATTAAAGAGTGAGTGTGAATACTGACATTTGTCATTTACATGGATCTTTCAGACAAGGAGTCTAGTTCGTTGTGAAGACACTCTTTTCTAAGCTGCAAGGTCACAGAGCTAGAAAATTCGTTCACTGGGGAATTTAGAGCCTTATGCTACTTTTTGTTTACCAGTTATCTTAGTTACATAATAATTTATATTATTAATATAATTAACTCCCCCCCTTCTGTTCACCTTGTTCTTTTTCCTTTTGGGTATGAGATAGAATATATTATCTTTATTTTTATTTATTTTTTTTTACTGAAGTATAGTCAATTTACAATGTTGTTTTAGTTTCAGGTTGGGAATACATTATCTTTAGAGAGATAGGAGATTAGTTATGACAGAAAAGTAAATAAGTATCTCTTTTATAGTAGATGCTGAGATAAACTACTGTTTAATATATTTATTTATATATTTATTTAGCTCTGTGTCATTTGTATAAATATAATGAATGTACATTTGATCACATCAAGATATAGCTCAATTAAGAATCCATAGTGCATATTAGTACTGGAACAAGTACTTTATAAAACATTCACCATTACAGTGTTTGAATAAAACTGGATATTTTAGTTCACACACCAGAAAGTACTTGGAACACATGTTCTCGTGGAAGCAGTGATTTCTAAGAGATGGATGATTTCTTGTGGGTTTTCTCCCAAAAGCTGTGTGTAACTGAGGTAATATTAAAAGTGGGTTTGGGTTCTAGGCCTCAGTGTAGACTTGGCAGTAAGCCTCAGGCTGAGGGGCTCTGGGAAGGAGCAGCCGGTGCTTTGATGGGTTGTGTGCAGGTGAGTATAGTGTAAAGACTGTACCTGTTCACAGCGATGCAACAGTTTCAAGCATCTATCCTTTAAAAAGTGATTGGAGATTCAAAATATTGTAAGATTAGAACCAGTTAATAACTTCTTCTTCGTCCAAGTATCTTATCTGGCAGTTTCAGGTACGTTTTTACTGTGAATGTTTAGTCTTAAAGGACTATTCGTTAAGTTCATAAGGGCACTCCAGGGAGTCTGATTTTCAGTATCCCTGAAACTAAAACCTGTCTGCTTCTGATCCAGGCCTGGTGGGGTGATGTGGCCTCACGGGCCTCACTGTGTCTGCCATTTTCAATATGCATAGTCTGTTGACCGTAATCTTGCTGCTTATGTGTACCTGCGCTTACATCTGATGCTTGGCACCCAGCCTCCTGGACAGAAATAAAGCTGGGTTGTTAGGTATACTTTGGAAGTGTGCCAGAATTGATGAACGTGAGAGTCCTTACATTGCAGTATGCTGTGGTGTGATGGCCTTCAGCATCCTCTTCATACAGTAGCTTGGGAAAATGCCAGAATTCAGCTGCCATCAGATTTAAATATGAAAAAAAGGACTTATCTGCAGAAAGTAATGGAAAGAATGGTTAACCCTTTTATCTCTGAACATTGAATGAGATAAATTTCTAGCTGCTGTTCTGTATTTTTGTTATGGGACCAATGTTCTATATAAATAATTAGGATGTCACCATTTAATACTCAGAGTTTAAATATGTCTGTAACAATCAACCTCAGTACTGTCACTATACAATATTACCTTCTGCATATGTCATTCTCTTATGTCAGGTACCTTTTTTTTTTTAATTAAGTATGTCTTTTTTTTTTTTTGGCTGCACTGGGTCTTAGTTGCAGCACGCAGGATCTTTAGTTGTGGCATGCAGGCTCTTAGTTGCGGCATGCGAGATCTAGTTCCCTGACCAGGGATCGGACCTGGGCCCCTTGCGTTGGTAGCACGAAATCTTAACCGCTGGACCACCAGGGAAGTCCCCAGATACTAGTTTTTAGTGAGGTATCTTTAAGGCACATAGTAGAAAACAAAATTGGTAAATTACTTAAGTTCCTTTCACTGTGATTTGGAAACAATAAATCTTTATCGAGTGAGAGCCTTTTTTAGACTAGCTTTTTTATTGGAAAAAAAAGGTTCAATTTGTGTTGGTAAGGACTGCACTCATATTTAATAATGCTTGCTTTTCCGCTGGCCACACCATTTTGAGCATTAACCAGAGTACCTGTACTCTTAGCAAACTGTAGTTTATCACAGGTATTTAAACTATTCGAAACAAGCCTGTGCAGTTCTTGAGGAAGATAAATGAGAAGTGACTTAAGAGTGCTACTGAGATGTCCCTATTTAACATGAAAGGATTGAGTAAAAAAACCTATCCGCTATGTACCCAGAGTTTATCATAGAGTTTTTCTCATATCTTTAGTTAAAAGCGAGTGGATTTCCACAGGCGTCAGGTGCAGTGTTGCCAGGCCACAGTCAGCGTGCTGACACCCTTCCACCCCTCCCACTCTCCGCCAGAAGTCCTTTTTGTACAAGGTTACCTTCAGGATACAACTGGAGGCAGTTGTCTCAGCAGAAGGACAGCTGGTGGTGTGGCTAGGATTATTCTGAGGCTCGCTGTCTGCAGTGGCCTTTGTCAAAGCTGGGAGCGGTTCAGAGCCCCAGAAGAATAACCATTCACTTTGGACGTCCTTTCTGAATATGGAGCAGCCAACAGAAAGACGAATGGAAAGAACTTCATGGCTGTGGTAGTCAACCTGACCAGACTTTCTAACCAAGGCAGATATTAGTAAGAATTAAGAAAATATCTGTTTTTTTAACACTAACCCAGATTTTCTTTTGATTACAACAGAAATTTGTGACTCATTTATTATCAATTTATTTTTTTCACTAGCATTTAAGGAAATCAGAAATGCATTTGATTTATTTAAATTAACTCCAGAAGAAAAAAATGATTTTCCTGAGAATAATCGGAAAAGAGAAGAAGTACCACCAGATTGTAAAGTCACAGAAGACCACAAGACCAAGGAAAACAAGCAGTTACTTAAAGAAAGGAGAAATACGAGAGATGAGACTGATACATGGGCATATATAGCTGCAGAAGGTGGTCAAGAGGTCGTGGACAGTATGTCCCAAGCGGACGAGAATTCTGGTAGGTGTGTCCGTAGTCATTCTGCAGAGCGTTCTCTGTTCTGTGCACTGAGCTGTCTCCCTCACCTTCCTCTCCTCTCCCACGGTCATTCTGATCTCAGGATGGAGTAGAAAACCATTTGAATCTCCTGAATAAATAACATTTTATATTGAAGACTTAGATTATTCTGTGATTTCTGAATTGATCAAAAATTGATCTAGTATGCTCAGCACATTTAGAAATTATACAGATTTCTGGTTTCCTGCCTTACCTACTCTTGCCAAGCAGTCTGATGGTATATCTTACTAGATTTCTTTCAGAAAACTATCAAATACAAACTTATTTGTATTCTTTCCTTTTAACTTTGCAGTAAATAACACTTACTAAATGAGGTTAGATTGTAAGTGCTATCCTGAGGATACCGGAATTAGCTGAGGAGGGGGGAGGGCCATGTATAGAGTACATAGGACAGTAGCTGCGGAGAAGAGTAATAAAAGGATAGGACAGAATAAACAAAAGAGGTTAATCTGATAAATTTTTGTATAACTCGTGAAACAGTTGAAGAGAAGTTCCGAAATATTTGGGGTATATGGCAAAGCAGGTAGCTTGGGGGCCCTATTACTGCAGAGCAACTAGGCTCTGGGATACAGACAAGACAGGCCTCTGGCACATTGTGGAGCTTGCAGGAGGCCGGGACGGTGCCTTGGGGCGCGGGAGTGGGGGGGGGTGGGTGGTGGTGGGGGAAGTGGGTTGCCCAGAGGGCAAATACCAAATAAGCAGCACAGCTGTTGAGATACCAAACAATAAAGACTAGGTCCAGTAGGTGTTGGTCCAGCCACCTGGGGAGCTCCTGGGTGAAACCTGAAACTAGCCCCGTTCACAGAGGGCAGGGAGAGACCCAGGAAAGAGGCAGCCACTCTAGATGGGGAGGTGGCAGGCTGCACTAGCAGGGAACTTCCGGGAGGCCCGTCTTGGGGGCCGCAGGATGAGGAGACCTCGCGCCCGCCCAGCAGAATCTTAACAGTTCACGAGGAGGCCTTAGTTCAGTCCAGGTGGTCTTAGCAGCTTTTACTCTCTCCAGGCTGTGTCCTTGACACTGTTTCTACTGTGGGAACAGTGGGCACAACATACAGCCCAAGGAGAGAGGAGGATGTGAGGGGCCCCCTCCTGGCCGGGGTGTGGGCGGTGAGCACCTCGGACCTTCTCCCACAGTGGAGCGTTGGTAAAGCCCAGAAGCTGGTTCATTGAAAGACTAATAGAATAGAGCAGCCTGGGGCACCGTTAGTTAAGGGAAAAAAGAATGAAGACTTAAACAGTATTTCCAGGGAAAAAAGAGACGCCATTATAGATGGCGTCCAGATTAAAAAGATAAAAATTCTATGAGCATTTTCTTACCATAGATTTGAAAACTGATTGAAATGGGAAATTCCTGGAAAGATACAGTTTAACAAAACTGACCCAAAAAGAAATACAGAAATTGGATAGTCTTATTACTATTAAAGAATGTGAAACAGTAATTTAAAATAGTCTTACAAATTTAACACCAGGCACAGATGATTTCATATGCAAGAGTTCACCAGACTTACAAAGAAGTCTTCCCGAAAGCAGGTGGGTTCTGGGAGCCCATCATCACTTCAGTCCCCAAACCAGACAGAACTGTTCAAGGAGGGGAAAGGACAGGGCAGGCTCCACTCACTCACGAACTCAGATGTGGAAACTCAAGTGAAACAGGAGCAGATTGAATCCAGCCACTTGTAAACACATAACCTCTTATGATCAAGGTGGGTGTTCCCTAGGAATTCAGTTGGTACAGGGAAATTGATTTAATAATCTTGGTTTTTAGAAAATAAAGCCTAGCAAGGGAGCTTTGTCAATCAGTAAAGAACATTAAGCGTTTGGCAAACATCTTTTGTAATGATGAAACATTGGGAACATTTCTTTTAAATCAGAAACAAGGGACTTCCCTGGTGGTCCAGTGGTCCGGTCTCCCACGCCTCCACTGCAAGGGGCACGGGTTCAATCCCTGCTCCGGGTTCTAAGGTCCTGCATGCTGCATGGTGCGGCCAAGAAAAAATGCAAGGGTGCCTTCTATCCCAACTTTCATTCAAATTATATTAAGGTCCACCCAGCACAGTAAGACGATGAAAATGAAAAACGTGAGCATTGGAAAAGAAGCCCCGTGTCCCCCACCCCACAAAAAAGCTGTTATCAGATGGTATAATATACGTAGAAATCAAACTTACTCTATAAAACTGTAGTAGGAGGTATACGCTGACTTGGCACAGGGAAGGTAGATTAGCAAGTCGCCAGAGCAGCAGCTTGAGAATCGGACGCTTGCAGATCTAAGAACCAGACAGGTTGACTAGTGGTGACACATCGTGGGGAGGTCTCAGAGCAGGAGAAGGTGGGGGATGGCCCGGCTCAAAAAGAGAGGCGTCTCCCTCCATCTCCATGAGATGAGGGCAGCTCTTCCTTAACTGAGTCTATTGAAATGTTAATCTCTTCCAAAAACACCCTCTCAGACACAGCCACAAGTAATGTTTTACCACCTCTCTGGGCATTCCTTAGCCCCGTCAAGTTGACACGTAAAATTAGCCATCAGAGATACCAGTTTTTATAAACCTGAGAAAAAGCAAAACTAACGGGACATTTTTTTATGATACATATATTTTGGCGAGGCTTTTTTTTTTCTTTTTTCTTTTTTGGCTGCGTTGGGTCTTTGTTGCTGCGCGCGGGCTTTTTCTAGTTGCAGTGAGCGGGGGTCACTCTTCGTTGTGGTGCACGGGCTTCTCACTGAGGTGGCCTCTCGTTGCGGAGCACGGGCTCTAGAGCGCAGGCTCAGTAGCTGTGGCGCACGGGCTTAGTTGCTCCGCGGCATGTGGGATCTTCCCGGACCAGGGCTCAAACCCGTGTCCCCTGCATTGGCAGGCGGATGCTTAACCACTGCACCACCAGGGAAGGCCCTTGGCAAGACTTTTTAAAAAGAAAGAATGACAGACTGACTGCTGTGTTTGGGGTGGGGAGGGGCAGATGGGAACAGACCATGTCCTGCACTGGTTCTGTGTTCAGGTAAGTGCTGTGTTCACAGAGGCTCACCTTGTAACATACATTCTTTTAGTATATGTCTAATTTTTTATTTAAAATACAGAAAAAGTTAAAACTGCCAGATGTTGAGTCAAGGTCCAGTACTTGGTAGGAATGAACAGAATGAACATAGGATTTAAACCGGTTGGCTGAGCTGCCACATAACCCTTCTGGCTGCTGTAGCTGTGTAAGCTGGAGGTGTTGTCTCAGTTCTGGGAGCCCTGGTCTGTGCTGCTTCCCCATCTCCCTGTGTCGTTGCCCTGGAGTGGGGGGCCCAGCTGAGGACTCAGATACATGTCAGTGCAGACACGGCTTTCCTCATCCGGGACGCGTCTCCCTCACAGATTATTGGGTATGGATTGAACGTATTGATTCATGAGTTTGACACTCCTTTCTGAATGTTAGCTGCTTTTTTTTTTTTTTTTTTTTTTTAAACATCTTTATTGAAGTATAATTGCTTTACAATGGTGTGCTAGCTTCTGCTTTACAACAAAGTGAATCAGTTACACATATACATATGTTGCCATATCTCTTCCCTCTTGCATCTCCCTCCCTCCCACCCTCCCTATCCCACCCCTCTAGGTGGTCACAAAGCACCGAGCTGATCTCCCTGTGCTATGCGGCTGCTTCCCACTAGTTATCTATTTTACATTTGGTAGTGTATATATGTCCATGACACTCTCTCACCCTGTCACATCTCACCCCTCCCCCTCCCCATATCCTCAAGTCCATTCTCTAGTAGGTCTGTTGTTAGCTGCTTTTACTGTGTCCACTACGGTTGTTATTCAGGAGGTGAGGTACAGCAAGCATATATGCGACTTACTCAGAGCCATGCATGTAACGTGGAGCAAAGAAACAAAGGCTGTGCTGTTTCTGTGATGGGACGCTTTTAAATCCTTTAACTGTTTTTTTTTTGAAGTATAGTTGATTTACAGTGTTGAGTTAGTTTCAGGTGTACAGCAAAGTGGTTCAGTTGTACATACATATATATATTCTTTTTCAGATTCTTATCCATTATAGGTTGTTACAAGATACTGAATATGGTTCCCTGTGCTATACAGTAGGTCCTTGTTGTTTATCTATTTTATATATAGTAGTTTCTATCTTTTAATCCCAAACTCCTAATTTATCCCTCCCCTCCTTTCCCTTTTGACAACCATCAGTTTGTTTTCTATGTCTGTGTTTCTCTTTTGTCAGTAAGTTCATTTGTATCATTTTTTTTTTAGATTCCACATATAAGTGATATCATATGATATATGTCTTTCTCTGACTTACGTCACTTAGTATGATAATCTCTAGGCCCATCCATGTTGCTGCAAATGGCATTATTTCATTCTGTTTTATGGCTGAGTAATATTCCATTGTACATATGTACCACATTTTCTTTATCCATTCATCTGTCGATATTTAGGTTGCTTCCATGTTTTGGCTATTGTAACTAGGGCTCCTATGAACATAGGGGTGCGTGTATTCTTTCAAATTAGAGTTTTCGCCTTTTCTGAGTATATGCGCAGGAGTGGGATTGCTGGATTATATGGTAGCTCTATCTTTAGTGTTTTGTTTTTTCTATTTTTTGGCTGCTCCGGGTCTTAGTTACAGCACACGGGATCTTTGTTGCCACTCGTGGGATCTCGTTGCCGCTTGTAGGATCTTTTAGTTGCAGCACGTGGGATCTAGTTCCCTGACCAGGGATCAAACCCAGGCCTCCTGCATTGGGAGTTCGGAGTTTTACCCACTGGACCACCAGGGAAGTCCCTATTTTTAGTTTTCTGAGGAACCTCCATACTCTTCTCCATTGTGGCTGCACCAGCTTACATTCCCACCAGCCGTGTAGGAGGGTTCCCTTCTGTCCACACCCTCTCTAGCATTTATTGTTTGTAGACTTTTTGAGGATGACCATTCTGACCATTGTGTGGTGACACCTCACTGTAGTTTTGATTTGCATTTCTCTGAAAATTAGCAGTGTTGAGCATCTTTTCATGTGCCTGCTGGCCATCTGTATTTAAATCCTTTATCTCTTATCATCAAATATTTGATGTGCTTTTCACTTTTTAAACTAGTGCAGTCATTTTGAATTATCCCCAGATCCCCTCCACTGCACTGCCCATGGAGAATGAACGTTTTCAGTCCTGGTGTTGACAAGCCCGTGGACCAGACACATGAGGGTGGGAACGAGCGCTGGCTTCGTGCGTGCTGGGGGGTGGCTCGGAGCACAGGGCGCTGGGGGCGTCATGGTGGCGCTTCCAGGGGGAGAAGCCCAGCCGAGTGCGACAGGGCCACAGGCAGTGGCTCTTCTTTACTCACGGGTCTGGTCTCTGCGATCAGAATGGCTGCACCTACATGGAGGCGGGGAGCAGTGTAGAGCCGCCCCTCCTGTCAGGTGGCGCAGTGCAGTTGACGCTCTGCATCTGGCCCTTCTGGATGAGGAGGGCTGACCATCTGTCCAAGACGAACGGCTGAAGAAAGAAATGTTAGAGCTTCCTCTTACTGAATCCTTGATTTCTCGCTTCCTTTCAGCTTCCAAAATTCATGTTATTATTTTACAGTTAATAGTATACCTATTTGTCTTGATGCCTTTTCGTGTGTGACCTCTAAAAGTGGATAATTCATGTTACTTCCCAAAGAAAATCAGAAATTTAACTAGAGACTCGGTTACATAGTGACATATGTTCAAAGTGTGTGTAACATTCTGATTAGGGCACCACATATTTAATAAAACAGCACTGTATTTTTTTTATAGTCCAGAAAAATGTATCTTAATAAGGCTGTTCTGTGCTCCAGATGGCAGACAACAGATTTTGAGTTTCGGCATGGATTTGCAGTTGGAATGGATGAAATTAGAGGATTTTCAAAAACATCTTGATGGGGAAGATGAGAATTTTAAAACAGCCGATGCAATTCCAAGCAGTGAGTAGTTCTGGCATTACGGGGATCCCCTTCATGAATCTAGGTATGTAAAACCTAATTTATCTTTTCTTTCATTTTAGATTTATTGAGGGATGCTGTGAAAAACGGGGATTATATTACTGTGAAGGTTGCACTTAATTCAAGTGAAGAATATAACCTGGACCAAGAGGTAAAGTGTCTTTGTAAAAATCTCATGAAAGGAAGCTGGAAAGTAACTCTTTTAAAATAATTCAGTTTTATTCTTTCTTTTCTTAACTTTTATAAAAGTGATACATGTTCACTTTATAGGATTCAAACATTCTAGAAATGTATAACGTAGAAAATTACAGGGCTTCCCTGGTGGTGCAGTGGTTAAGAATCCACCTGCCAATGCAGGGGACACGGGTTCGAGCCCTGGTCCAGGAAGATCCCACGTGCCGCGGAGCAGCTAAGCCCATGCGCCACAACTACTGAGCCTGCACTCTAGAGCCTGCGAGCCACAACTACTGAGCCCACGTGCCGCAACTACTGAGCCTGTGTGCCTAGAGCCCGTGCTCTGCAGCAAGAGAAGCCACTGCGATGACAAGCCCACGTGCAGCAACAAAGACCCAACACGGCCAAAAATTAATTAATTATTTTTAAAAAGAAAGAAAGAAAATTACAGGTCCCGTAATTCCAACCCCAAATAATAACCATTAGGTTTAGCTGTGATTTGCCTGGTTTTGTCTGTGGTTTAACCTCTGCACTTTGAGGGGAAAGTGACTCCTCGTTTTCATGTCACCATTTGTGTTTCATTGGTAGTTGCCTATTTACAACAACTGCCCATCTTTCTGTTGTTTTTTTTGGTTGTGTGTTTGTGTGTGTTTGTGGCTGCACGGCGAGGCTTGCAGGATCTAGTTCCCCGACCAGGGATCGAACCCGTGCCCCCTGTGGTGGAAGCGCACAGTCTTAACCACTGAGCCACCAGGGAAATCACCCAGCTTTCTATTGTTGCTGGGTTTTTTCATACTGATTTGTAAAGATTTTAATGGAAGCATATTAACCCTTTCTCTGTTTTTACATTTTTATTTTTTGAGTCTTATTGCTTGAAGGGATTTTTATTTTTAGGTAGTCACATCTGTTGATCTTTTCCTTTATGGCTTTTGGGTGTCTTACCTTGCTTAGAAAAGATTCTTGTATTTTCTTCTTTAGTTTTCTTGCTTTAATGGTGGATTTGTTAGGTTGAATCCTTTAGGATTGCAGTAAAAAGATTACTGGGATTTTCTTTAAAATCACATGAAATACATAGATTAATTTGGCTCAGAATTGACATTTTTATATTTTGAGTCTTCCATCCAGGAACATGACAACTCTACATTCATTCAGCTCTTCATTTATTCCCTTAAGCAAAGTTCTTTGGGCTTTTTTCTTCATATAGTTCTTGTACGTTTATTTTAGATGTATTTTATAATTTTTAAATCATTTGCCATATATATGCTGTGTACAGGAGACCCACTTCAGACCTGGGGACACATACAGACTGAAAGCGAAGGGACAGAAAAAAGATATTCCATGCAAATGGAAATCATAAGAAAGTTGGAGTAGCAATACTCATATCAGATAAAATAGACTTTAAAATAAAGACAGTTACAAGAGATAAGGAGGGACACTACATAATGATCAAAGGATCAATCCCAGAAGAAGATATAACAATTATAAATGTTTATGCACCCAACATAGGAGCACCTCAATGCATAAGGCAAAGGCTAACAGCCATGAAAGGAGAAATCGACAGTAACACAATAATAGTAGGGAACTTTAACACCCCACTTACACCAATGGACAAATCATCCAAACAGAAAATAAATAAGGAAACACAAGCTTTAAATGACACAATAGACTAAATAGATCTAAGATATTTATAGAACATTCCACCCAAAAGTGGCAGAATACACTTTCTTCTCAAGTGCACACGGAACATTCTCGAGAATAGATCACAGCTTGGGTCACAGATCAAGCCTCGGAAAATTTAAGAAAATTGAAATCATATCAAGCATCTTTTCTGACCACAACGTTATGAGACTGGAAATCAGTTACAGGAAAAAAACTGTAAAAAACACAAATTCATGGAGGCTAAACACTGCGCTATTAAATAACCAAGAGATCACAGAAGAAATCAAAGAAGAAATTAAAAATACATAGAAACAAATGACAAGGAAAACACAACGATCCAAAACCTATGGGATGCAGCAAAAACACTTCTAAGAGGGAAGTTTATAGCAATTCAATCTCACCTCAAGAAACAAGAAAAATCTCAAATAAACAATCTAACCCTACACTTAAAACGACTAGAGAAAAAAGAATAAAGAAAACCAAAAGTCAGTAGAAGGAAAGAAATCATAAAGATCAGGGCAGAAATAAATGAAATAGAAATGAAGGAAACAATAGCAAAGATCAGTAAAACTAAAAGCTGGTTCTTTAAGAAGATAAACAAAATTGATAAACCCTTAGCCAGACTCATCAAGAAAAAAAGGGAGAGGACACAAATCAATAAAATTAGAAATGAAAAAGGAGAAATCACAGCTGACACCACAGAAATACAAAGGGTTATAAGAGACTACCACAAACAACTATATGCCAATAAAATGGACAACCACGAAGAAATGGACAAATTCTTGGAAAGGTACAATTTTCCAAGACTGAACCAAGAAGAATTAGAAAATATAAACCTATCACAAGTAAATGAAATTGAAACTGTATTTTAAAATCTTCCAACAAATAAAAGTCCAGGACCAGATGGCTTCACAGGCGAATTCTGTCAAACATTTAGAGAAGAGCTAACACCCATCCTTCTCAAACTCTTCCAAAAAATTGCAGAGGGAGAAACACTCCCAAATTCATTCTACAAAGCCACCATCACCCTGGTACCAAAACCAGAAACAGGTATCACAAAAAAAGAAAATTATAGACCAATATCACTGATGAATATAGACGCAAAAATCTTGAACAAAACACTAGCAAACAGAACCCAACAACACATTAAAAGGGTCATACACCATGATCAAGTGGGGTTTATCCCAGGGATGCAAGGATTCTTCGATATACGCAAATCAATGCGATACACCACATTAACAAATTAAGGAATAAAAGCCACATGATCATATAAATAGATGCAGAAAAAGCTTTTGACAAAATTCAACACCCATTTATGATAAAAACTCTCCAGAAAATGGGCATAGAGGGAACCTACCTCAACGTAATAAAGGCCATATATGACAAACCCACAGCAAGCATCATACTCAATGGTGAAAACCTGAAAGCATTTCCACTAAGACCAGGAACAAGACCAAGGATGTCCACTCTCACCAGTCTTATTCAACATAGTTCTGGAAGTCCTAGCCACAGCAATCAGAGAAGAAAAAGAAATACAAGGAGTACAAATTGGAATAGAAGTAAAACTGTCATTGTTTGCAAATGGCATGATGCAATACATAGAATATCCTAAAGATGCCACCAGAAAACTACTAGAACTAATCAATGAATTTGGTAAGGTTGCAGGGTACAAAATTAATGCACAGAAATCTCTGGCATTCCTATACACCAACAACGAAAAATCAGAGAGAAATTAAGGAAACAATCCCATTTACCATCGCAACAAAAAGAATAAAATACCTAGGAATAAACCTGCCTGAGGAGGCGAAAGACTTGTACTCAGAAAACTATAAAACACTGATGAAAGAAATCAAAGATGACATAAACAGATGGAGAAATATACCATATTCTTGGATTGGAAGAATCAATATTGTGAAAATGACTGTACTACCCAAAGCAATCTACAGATTCAATGCAATCCCTATCAAACTACCAATGGCATTCTTCACAGAATTAGAACAAAAAATCTTACAATTCGTATGGAAACACAAAAGACCCCAAATAGCCAAAGCAATCTTGAGAAAGAAAAACGGAGTTGGAGGAATCAGACTCCCTGACTTCAGACTATACCACAAAGCTACAGTAATCAAGACAGTATGATACTGGCACAAAAACAGAACTGTAGATCAATGGAACAGGATAGAAAGCCCAGAGATAAACCCACGCACAGGTGGTCACTAACTTATGATAAAGGAGGCAAGGATATACAATGGAGAAAAGAGCCTCTTCAGTAAGTGGTGCTGGGAAAACTGGACAGCTACATGTAAAAGAATGAAATTAGAACACTCCCTCACACCATACACAAAAATAAACTCAAAATGGATTAAAGACCTTAATGTAAGACCAAACACTATAAAACTCTTAGAGGAAAACATGGGAAAAACACTCTTTGACATAAGCCACAGCAAGATCTTTTTTGACCCACCTCCTAGACTAACGGAAATAAAAACACAAACAGATGGGATTTAATTAAACTTAAAAGCTTTTGCGCAGCAAAGGAAGGAAACCATAAGACAGAAAGACAGCCCTCAGAATGGGAGAAAATATTTGCAAATGAAACAACAGACAAAGAATGAATCTCCAAAAATATAGAAGGAGCTCAGCATCAGAAAAACAAACAATCCAGTTAAAAAATGGGCAGAAGGGACTTCCCTGGTGGCACAGTGGTTAAGAATCTGCCTGCCAATGCAGGGAATACGGGTTCAATCCCTGGTCCGGGAAGATCCCACATGCCGTGGAGCAACTAAGCCCGTGCACCACAACTACTGAGCCTGTGCTCTAGAGCCCGTGAGCCACAACTACTGAGCCCACGTGCCACAACTACTGAAGCCCGTGCGCCTAGAGCCCGTGCTCCACAACAAGAGAAGCTACCGCAATGAGAAGCCCACACGCCGCAACTAGAGAAAGCCCACACACGGCAACGAAGACCACAAAGACCCAGTGCAGCCAAAAAAATAAATTAAATAAATTAATTTAAAAAAAAAATGGGTGGAAGACCTAAATAGACATTTCACCAAGGAAGACATACAGATGGCCAAGAGGCACATGAAGAGATGCTCAATATCACTAATTATTAGAGAAATGCAAATCAAAACTACAATGAGGTATCACCTCACGCCAGTCAGAATGGCCATTATCAAAAAGTCTAGAAACAATAAATGCTGGAGAGGGTGTGGAGAAAAGGGAACCCTCCTGCACTGTTAGTGGGAATGTAAATTGATACAGCCACTATGGAGAACAGTATGGAGGTTCCTTAAAAAACTAAAAATAGAACTACCATATGACCCAGCAATCCCACTACTGGGCATATACCCTGAGAAAACCATAACTCAGAAAGAGTCCTGTACCACAATGTTCACTGCAGCTCTATTTACAATAGCCAGGACATGGAAGCAACTTAAGTGTCCATCAACAGATGAATGGATAAAGAAGATGTGGCACCTATATGCAATGGAATATTACTCAGCCATAAAAAGGAACGAAATTGAGTTATTTGTACTGAGGTGGATAGACCTAGAGTCTGTCATACAGAGTGAGTAAGTCAGAAAGAGAAAAACAAATACCGTATGCTAACGCATATGTTTGGAATCTTAAAAACAAAAATGGTACTGGTGAACTTAGTTCCAGGTCAGGAATAAAGACGTAGACATAGAGAATGAACTTGAGGACACGGGGTGGGAGAGGGAAGCTGGGGCGAAGTGAGAGTAGCACTGACATATATACACTACCGAATGTAAAACAGCTAGCTAGTGGGAAGCAGCAGCACAGCACAGGGAGATCAGCTCGGTGCTTTGTGACCACCTAGAGGGGTGGGATAGGGAGGGTGGGAGTGAGACGCAAGAGGGAGGGGATATAGGGATATATGTATACGTATAGCTGATTTCACTTTGTTGTACAACAGAAACTAACACAGCATTGTGAAGCAATTATACTCCAGTAAAGATCTATTAAAAATATATACTCCAATAAAAATTCATTTAAAAAAATATAATAATCAAAAAGTAGAAATAAACCAAATGCCCATCAACTGATGCGTGAATAAATAAAATGTGTTATATCCCATATGGTGGAATACTATTAGTCAAAAAAATAAATGAAATGTTGGTATGTGCTTCAATACAGATGATCTTTGAAAACATTATGCTAAATGAAAGAAACCAGTCACATATTATATGGTTCCATTTATATGCAAAGTTCAGAATATGAAAGGAAGTAGATTAGTAGTTGCCCAGGTTGGGGAAATGGAGGGTGGGGTGGGAAGTGACAGCTAAGGGCCATGAAATTTCTTTTGGGGACAGTGAAAATGTTCTAGAACTGATTGTGGTGATCAATGCATATATCTGTGAATATACTAAAAGCCATGAAACAGGTCAATTGTGATATCTGAATTATATCTCAATAAGCTTTTAATAAAACCTTTACAAAGGAAGAAAACTCATCTCACTGTGGTCAGTAGGGTCTTTTCTCCCCCCACACTCTTGTTGTCACGTGTGTGGTGAAGCTGTCATTTCTCCATGTTGTCTTCCAGTCACTGTGAAGTTCTCTTCCTCTGGTCATAGTTAAGTTACTTGCCTTAGATTTTCTGGGTAGAGAATTTGATCATCTGCTACAAAATAACTATTTTGCTTCCTTTTTGCAGTATTTTTCTGGTCTTGTGAAGTTGGTGACATTTTGAATAATAGTGATGACAGAAGCCATCCTATTCTGTTCCTGATCGGGATGGATTTTCCCTTTAGGGTCTGAGTGTTAAGATTTTTATTTGTCCTGCTGATAGTTTCTTGTGGAGCCTTTATCTTTTATAACTTCCTTTCTTTTTTTTAGCTGCTTAAGTTTTTATCAGGGATGGATATTGGGTTTTATCAGATGGGTTTTTTTTTCTACTTTAATAATTAGGTAACTTGGTCTTTATTAGTAAAGCATAGTAGCTACAGGGCACTTTCTAAAGTTAGAAAAAGTTTTTTTTTTTTTTCATGTAACATGTTTTGTAGTAGGAAGATACTTTACACATAAGATGGTGTAACCATCTTATTTTTAATTTATTTTATTTATTTATTTATTTATTTATTTATTTTTGGCTGCATTGGGTCTTCGTTGCTGCACGCGGGCTTTCTCTAGTTGCGGAGAGCGGGGGCTACCCTTCGTTGCGGTGCACAGGCTTCTCATTGCGGTGGCTTGTCTCGTTGCGGAGCACGGGCTCTAGGCGTGCAGGCTTCAGTAGTTGTGGCTCGCGGGCTCTAGAGCGCAGGCTCAGTAGTTGTGGAGCATGGGCTTAGTTGCTCCGCGGCATGTGGGATCTTCCCGGACCAGGGCTCGAACCCGTGTCCCCTGCATTGGTAGGCGGATTCTTAACCACTGCGCCACCAGGGAAGTCCCCTTATTTCAATTTAAGTGGATCCTCTTGAGTCTGTCTAAAGTACTACTGCTAAGAATCATTTTTCTTATATTTGTGTTCCCTCCAATTAGGCAAATTTTGCTAGACTTTCAGATTACAGCTAAATTAATTCGTACTATTGGAATTTGGTTTTATCAAATGTTATTTAATAAATTGTTTGGTTTTCTCATATGGTGATTGCTTGAACTAGTGATTGGAAATATTTTAGCTAATAGTTACCTTTTTTTCTTTTGTCAGCCTTTTGTAGTTTTATCTCTATTAAAAGAACTCTTCTTTAATTTCTCTATTTTGTTACGGACTCTCAGAAACTAACCATATCAGTGTCCTGTTTGCCACTTCTGAATTTCCTTCTGTATCCTTAGAGAACTCAAACTCTCACTTCCCAACGGTTATATTTACATAGGCCAACATTTGTCTCATCCAGAAAGCATTCGTTTTAGTTTGTAACCAATAGAATGGACTTGTGTGACTTCTCATGGTCATTTCTAGCCTTCTATCTTTGGGCCAACCAAATGAATATAATGAATATATGCATTTCACCTGTTTTACCTAAAACACAGGAGACTTTTGAGGTAAGTAAGTACCTTTGCCATTTATGTGGCATCAGGGTTCACTGTTCATTTTGTATCATGCAGAGTGTTGATATGCCTTTAGAACTTAATACGTGGAAGTTGTAAAATTTTATGGTAACACATATGGAAAAATTCTAAAGGTTATTAGTTTCTGATTGTTAGGGTATTTTAGTGAAGAACCTAAGTACGTAGATGCATAAGTCAATGTATTTCAGTGATGTCACATTGAAACATAGTAAATGAAAAAACTTAGTTCTAAAATTTTTCTGATTAAACATTGACATGTTTCTTCATAAACAAAACCAATACAGGATTCAAGCGGGATGACGCTGGTGATGCTCGCGGCAGCTGGGGGGCAGGACGACCTGCTGAGGCTGCTCCTCAGGAAGGGGGCAAAAGTGAACGGTCGGCAGAAGAACGGGACCACCGCGCTCATCCATGCTGCCGAGAAGGTCGGCCACTCAGAAGGCTTTGGTTCGATAGTCTTGGGACCGAGACAGAGTCTGTCTCTGCGGGGAAATGTACCGGTCCTACAGTCACGTAACTTTAAATTTTCATATTTCAGTTCATCTGTAACTTGTCATAAATGGATATGTTTTTATTGACAGTCGTACCTTGTAATTGAATTTGCAAAATCACATATCTAGTTGGAAGTGATTTATATTGAAAAAGAAATTCTCATTAAGGTATTAATATTGATTTCTTAGATCTTTTAAAAATCTTTTCCAATCTAAATTAAGTGTTCCTTTTGGTTAATAATTTAATTAAAATGTTCCCATATATTATTAAAGGATCGATATGCAGAGTTTCTTATGCTGAAACCAGTGGTTAAACTTGAGGTTGGAGTGTCCGGCACACGGTGCGCGGCTGTGCCGGTGCCTGTGCTGGGGCCGCTCCCCGCAGCCTCCAGCTTTCCCAGGACCCTGCACGGGGGAGCTGTTTATATCGTGTTCACCATCCTGCTTGGGATAGAATCTGAGTACTTTTCCTGGTGGATACAAATAAAAATAAAATAAAAATCTTAAAACGTCTAGAAATATTACTTGTAAAGAATTTGGGGAATTAAATTTACTTTCTTTTTTTCTTTAACAGAACTTTTTAACGACAGTGGCTATTCTTTTGGAAGCAGGAGCTTTTGTAAATGTCCAGCAGAGCAATGGTGAGACGGCTCTAATGAAGGTAAATGCCTCCCCTGGAGCAGTCCTCCCCTCAGATGCGACATGGTCCTGCTGGGGTCTCCAGCTGCTGCTGTGCTGGGGCTGCTGTATGATGGGGACAAGACTGTCTGTGGACCTACAGGTCGCAGCTGAGTGGGAGAACCAGACCCGCAAAGAGGCAGTTACTCAGTGTGATGAGCGACGTGGTGGTAATAGCACAGGGAGCTATGAGCTTATGTACAGTGGACGCCAGGCTCAGTCATGTGGATTTGAGCTGAGCCTTGGGGTGGACCTGGCAGGTGGCTAAGCCACGTCCTCAAGATCCAGGTCAGCAGGGATGAAACGTGTGAGTGGAAGGGGAGCAGGCTGTGCCCTGCGCAGACCTGGGCGTAGAGAAGAGGGATGTGCATGCGTTACTATTTCACACTGGTGACTTCATCTTCTGTGCTTGGAATTGTGGTTTGCAGACAGTGGGGTGGTTTTGTTTATTTTTGGCTGCGTTGAGTCTTCGTTGCTGCGCGCGGGGTTTCTCTAGTTGCAGTGCGCGGGGGCTGCTCTTCGTTGCGGTGCACAGGCTCTAGGCGTGGGCTTCAGAAGTTGTGGCACGAGGGCTCAGTCGTTGTGGCTCGCGGGCTCCAGAGCGCAGGCTCAGTAGTTGTGGTGCACGGGCTTAGTTGCTCCGCGGCATGTGGGATCTTCCCGGACCAGGGCTCGAACCCGAGTCCCCTGTATTGGCAGGTGGATTCTTAACCACTGTGCCGCCAGGGAAGCCCCCTGCAGACAGTTTCGAGTGGAAGGTTGTTGAAGTCCCCCCTCCCTGTGTAGCAGTCTTGCATTTGCTTCTAGGGGACCCCGCCCAGTCCAGCACGTTCCTCTGGCAGCTCCAGGTTTCTGGCCGGAGATGCTGTCCACACAGCAGGTTGTGACCCTGTACCGTGCGCGGAGGCTGAGGCTCACTTGCCTGCTCCCTACGTGCAGCTGTGTGAGCTGCTCACCAAGAAGGTGTGCGTCTGTGGTACCTCTTCCCAACCTTCTTCCCCGAGTCCGGAAGGCAGCCTGGTCAGGGCCCCGGTTGGCGGGGGCCCTGGCCCTGAGTCTGTGCTTGACTGTGCAGTTCTAAAGGCCTGAGTCACCTGCTCCCTCGGCCTTCTTCCACACTTGGGGGTTAAACCTTGCTCACCGCTGGTGTTTCTGTTTCATTTTTTTTTTTTTTTAATTAATTAATTAATTTATTTATTTATTTATGGCTGTGTTGGGTCTTCGTTTCTGTGCGAGGGCTTTCTCTAGTTGCGGCAAGTGGGGGCCACTCTTCATCGCGGTGCGCGGGCCTCTCACTATCGCGGCCTCTCTTGTTGCGGAGCACAGGCTCCAGACGCGCAGGCTCAGCATTTGTGGCTCACGGGCCTAGTCACTCCGCGGCATGTGGGATCTTCCCAGACCAGGGCTCGAACCCATGTCCCCTGCTTTGGCAGGCAGATTCTCAACCACTGCGCCACCAGGGAAGCCCTCTGTTTCATTTTTGATTCATGGAAATGTTTATTTTGCCCAGGAGCCCTCCTTTTGAATTTCAGTTCTCCTTGTGTGTTTCTACTGAAGTATGTTTAGAGCACAGGTCGCACGTGAAAGCATGAATTTAAAACTTCATCTCATTGAGAAATCACCAGGCACATTCTAAACAGCAGATGCTCGCACAGTCTGAAGCATGGCGGGGGTGGGGGGTGTGAGACGGGGGTGTGAGGCGGGCTTTCCGCATCTGTGCCAGGGAGCTAGGGGCTAACCCTCCCGGCAGCGGGGAGCCATCTGAAGGGCCAGCCTGGAGAAAGACAGAAGCAGAATAAAGGTTGGGTTTCGCTGCATTGTTTGTTTTTAATGTCCCCCGTTACAGTGGGGGGAATGGATTGGTTTGCAGACTTGTAGGGAGGTTCTTAAAATTAAGTGGAATAATAATAGTCTGCACCGAAGTAGCGACAGTGGAGACAGAAGTGGACAGACTGAGCAGTCTTAATGAGGTCAAATTCACAGGACTTAGTGATGGTTGGTCCCCTATTAAGTTAGAGAACACGGGCAGCACAAATGGAAGATTTTTACACGCAATGGACCTGGAAATGCTTAGGTGTTCTACACGTGGATCTTAAGCTCAGGAGAGAGGTAGGCGGGAAACTCAGATTTGGCTCTGAAAGGGGTCACCCATTAAGGGTCGGAAAAGGCCAGAGATGGAGGAGGGCCAGGAGGGAGAGGCGTTTGACTACGGTCTGAATTAGGCGGCCCTGTCTGTCCTGCTCACTGAGGAAAAGGACCACAGCACTTGCACTTCCCAGACAGTTTCCGACCCCAGTGGTTCTTTTCCCTCCCTTCACGGAGAACCAACTCCCAGCTCAGCGTGGAGAGAGGGACACTGACCACAGTCAAGTAATTATTACTCCTTTCTTCCTGACGCAGGCCTGTAAAAGGGGAAATCCAGACATCGTCCGCCTTGTCATCGAGTGCGGGGCTGACTGCAACATTCTGTCAAAGCACCGGAACAGTGCGCTGCACTTCGCAAAGCAGTGCAACAACGTGCTGGTGTACGACCTGCTGAAGAGCCACCTGGAGACGTAAGTGTGGAGGGACTGCGCCCGGTGCCTATTCGGGCACATAACTGGAGTGGCCCGTGTGTAACTGCTCAGAAAAAGACGGTCAAGTACAAGTCCTGACAGGTCTGTGGTCTCAGAAGATGATGAATTTTAAAAGTGGTGTATGAATTATTTTTCTGCAAGTTATTGAGGACTTAGAAACTGTCAAACTTAACGCTATACTGAGTATCATCTTAAAATCTTAATTATGCTCTTAACTTGGCTCCCAAACATTTTCTTAAAACCATTTAAACTTTTTAACAGATAATTTTTTAGAGCAGGTTTTAGGTTCCGAGCGAAGTTGAGTAGAAAGTAGAGATTTCCCGTATACCTCCTGCCGCCACATGTGCACACCCTCGCCAGGTGGTGTGCCCATTACAGTTGATGGACCTACAGTGACACGTGCTCATGACCCAGAGCCCCTGGTTCCCCTTGGGTGTTGTCCATCCTGTGGGTTTGGACAAACGTAATGACGTGTCCCCACATCGTAGTCTCACTGCCCTGTACATCGTCTGTGCTCCGCCTGTTCCTCTCCCCCAAACCCTGGAAACCACTGATGCCTTTCCTGTCTTCTGCAGAATGTCGTTTGGTTGGAATCATACAGTATTTGCCCTTTTCAGATTGGCTTCTTTGTGACAGGCATTTAAGTTTTCTCCATATCTTTACATGGCCTGGTGAGCTCGTTTCTTTTTAGTACTGAATAATAATTACATTGTCTGGAAATTACCAGTTTACCCGTTCAAGTTCATGCTTTTTCAAATGAATTCTAAATCATTTTATTTTATTGGAAGTTCACGTAAGTAATTTAGTAGCTTTTTGTTGCTTATTTTGGCCACACGTACGTAACAGGAGCTTCAGGAACAGTAGCGAATGCAGGCAGGGTGTTTACTGTCCATGTAACAGAGGCCTGGGTCGGCAGCCTTGGGCAGGGACAGCCACTCCTCCCCGCTCCTCCTCACCCACCAAACACAGGACATGACTTGGATCTTCACACCTGAAAGATGGTTATGCCCCTTCCAGACAGATGTAGGATCCATGTTCTAAGCAGAAAATAAGGTAAACTTCAGACAGGAGACAAAAAAGGCAAAGGCCAAAAAGGGAGTGTGTGCCTGGGGACTCTGCCCACGCCGACAGCCTTCGCCCACCCGGGTGGCAGTGACCTGGTGGCCAGCAGGCAGGGCGACCAGCCTGCCTGGTTTGCCCAAGGCTGAGGGCTTCCTGGGACGCTGGGCTTGGTTTTGCATCTGTGACAAAAGGGTTCTTGGGACCCCACACTCCTTGAACCAGTGCATCCTGGGATGGGGGTGGGTTGGTTACCTTCCCAGCAGGGTTGTCTAAAAAGACTTTTGGAATTAGCAGTAATCATTTTATTTGACTGCTTTCTAAACTAAGTACTATAACAAGACTTTTCTGTGTGTGGCAGTTCTTGGGTTTATTTTCTGACAGAATTCTTATTTCTGATTCATTGACTTATCCGAGGAGTGTGTATGGAGCTCTGTCTGCGTGCCGGGCACTACGCAGAGGGCAGGGGTGGCCGCGGGGCACAGACTTGCCCACTCGGAGCCTCAAGACAGACAGGCATGTGATGTGTCAGGTGTGAGAGCTAAGGAAAAAGAGCAGGGAAGCAGGAGAGAGGCTGCTGCTTTTTTTTTTTCCCCCTTAAGGTTGATCTGGGAAAGCCTCATTGTATTCAACAGTCTGATGATGTTGTAGCTCATGGTTCTTCCCTACACAAACATTAACAGCGTTTACTGTACTTGTTTATTTATTAGACTTTCAAGAGTAGCAGAAGAAACAATAAAGGATTACTTTGAAGCACGTCTTGCTCTCCTAGAACCAGTTTTCCCAATAGCATGTCATCGTCTCTGTGAGGGCCCAGACTTTTCCATGGATTTCAATTACAGAACCCCACAGAACATACCAGAAGGTAAGCCTGTGTTTTCTCTCATTTTGAAATGTGACATTATAAACTGATTTTCAGGCAGAACTCTTTATTCTTTTAATAAAACCTTAACAAATTCCATTATGTGTAATAATTATGTACAATAGTTAACAGCACTGCTGCTCTGGCAGAAAAAAAGAAACGCAGCTGATACTCACCATCCCAGATGACCCCAAGGGGTCCACACAGCAGCGTGTTAGCACTTGTTTTAAAAGTATGCAAGTTGAGTCTTAATAATTATACTAGTTTTTATTAAAATTGACTTATTAAAATTTAGCTTTCAAGATGATAAGCCCAAAATCAATGTTTTCCCTGAATTTTATTATCACTAATAGTCTTGCCCTTTTAAAAAGACAAAGAAAAATGAAAATGTCTTGTCCCATAGTACAGTTTAGTAGCAGGAGATGAGAACTTCAGTTCTGCTTCCTAGTTTCTGCTTAACAGCTACTTGGCAGGCGAGACCATGGCCAGGGCCCCTCCTCCAGGACACGGGTGCTCCGTATACAGAGTGGAGGTGACAGTGTCTCTGCCTGAAAGGTAGGAAACTGGGTTCTGGCTTATTTAAAAAAAAACAACCACCACCACCCACCCGTTTAAAAAATACGTATTTGTTAACTGAAATTTAGTTGAAGAAAATACAGCTCTACCCGTCAAAGCCAGCCATTCACACCTTAGCGATAGTGAACTGTGGTCTTGACAGTCCACGCGGACCGCCTGCACCGCCAGGCACACGCTGGTGAGCTGAGCCCCTGCACTGGCCGGTCACCCACCTCCACACCTGTGCTTCGGTTCAGCGGGACAGTCCTGGGTTACGTATGGCCGTTATGTCTGCATCCACTAGCGGTTTTTTCCAAAGATGCCCTGTCGTCCTCAGATGTGAGATCCTGGTAGATTTTCCTGACCCTTGAGACTCAGAGTGTCGTCTCCTCTCAGAGCCCCACCCAGACCAGGACTCTCAGCCAACACCTTGGTGAGATCTTGGGTGACTTGCAAGCACTCAAGTTTGACAAACACTGACCTTGGTCTCTTGAGGGGTGTGTGGCTCTTAAGAACTGAAGAGAAACAATTTATACTGATACCATGAAACAAGCACCAGGAACTTGATTAGGGTCCGTTGTGTCATATTCTGCGTATGGATCAAGTATTTCTGAGTCAGACTAGAGCTGACGAAGGACGACCATTCCTCTGCTGGATACCACTCACTGCGGTCGGCAGGAATAGAAACATGACCTTCGTGAAAAGTGTTTTCTAATAGGATTTCACTGCTGACGGCCATCCCCACAGGCTGTCTGACGAGGTTCCACTGCCTTTTCTGCTCTACAGTCACGGGGACACAGCTGCGTTTTCACAGCGGAGCTGACGGGAAAACAAGAAGAGCCTCTGTGTCTGCCGCGGGCCTTGCCTTCTCTTCTCATCCTCGGTGCTCTAAGCAGGGAAGCTGCGTCATAAAACGGAGAGCAAAACCCTGTGTCAAACCTCACATAGCTTGAAAGGAGATAAAAGAGCCAGGGACCTGGTGTGCCCTTTTTTCCTGGAACCAGAACAAATTTTAAAGCCACTCGTTCTTTGGGGTCTTTTTATGAAGTCTCCTCATTCACAAGTTTTTAACATCATATTAAAAAACAACTCATGTATCTGTTTTATATTATCAAAAGTACAGTTTTTGTTCAGAGAATGAATCTTGCAGAATATTTTGCATATTCAAAAGCTTCAAATCTTACCCAAACTTTTTTTTTTCAAAATGAGATTTTTTTCGCATTATAAGAAAATTCAGAAAAGGCAAAATAGTATGTGGAAGACAGTGGAAAATTCCTCAAACCCACACTCAAAAACCACAGTCCGCAGGTTTCGCTTCCATTGACATTTATACATTCAGCAGGAACTTTCAAATACCACTTAAAAAAAATAATTTTAGTGTAGAAAAAGCGTATTTAAAAAGCCAGTCGATGAGCTGTCAGTAGCTACTCAGACCAAAAGTAAAAAAGGTTCTGCGGTCTAAAAAGCACTAGATAAACACCAGCAGGTTTTGCACCTGGAGGACCGCTCAAATCTCGCAAACGAGGGCGGGGTACCGGGCCACTTGCAAACGAGGGCGGGGTACCGGGCCACTTCCCACCCGCGCGTGGGCCTCCTCCCTCAGGCTCTGCAAAGTGGCCTTGGTGGGTTGGGAATTAAAATCTCTATTTGTATCTCCCCAATTCAGGCTCCGGCGTCCTGCTGTTTATTTTCCACGCAAACTTTTTGGGTAAAGAGGTCATTGCTCGCCTCTGTGGACCGTGTAGTGTACAAGCTGTTGTTTTAAATGATAAATTTCAACTCCCCGTTTTCCTGGTAAGAGTTTCTATAGTTCATTACTGAGGAGTGCAGTCTTCTAATCAAAAGCACAGATGACATAAATTCTTCTGTTAACTGTAGTTGTTGGAAATGGCAATAATCCATAATCGTAAATTGTTTTAATTGGTATCTGTGCTTTAAATTATGTTTACCAAGTCTTGGAACTAACATTTTGAAGATAAATTCTTATGGTACAAGAAACGTCCTATCTAAATATTATGCCTTTTAATGCCACTATAATTACAAATGTTCACTTAAAGGAAATTTAGGGAATTCAAAAAGGAAGAAAAGCATGCCTGTGCATGGTTCAAAACCGAAATATAAACACTGAATAACACTGGTTGTATTTATGCTTAGTTTAATTTTAGGTAATCACAGTATAATTTTGATTTTTATTCATTGTGAACTTTTTGTCTTATAAATTTCTTTTATTTTTGGCTGCGTTGGGTCTTCGTTGCTGCGCATGGGCTTCTCATTGCGGTGGCTTCTCTTATGGCGGAGCACGGGCTCTAGGCGCGCGGGGTTCAGTAGTCGTAGCTCACGGGCTTCAGTAATCATGGCACACGGGCTTAGCTGCTTCGCGGCATGTGGGATCTTCCCGGACCAGGGCTCAAACCTGTGCCGCATGCATTGGCAGGCAGATTCTTAACCACTGCGCCACCAGGGAAGCCCCACTGTGAACGTTTTAAAATATAAATATATAATAACTATAAACTACTAGTGGCTATGTAAATTCTTTAGCATTAAAAATGCCCTTGAAGAATCGCTGCGTATGTTTCCTTTGCCACCTATAAAATTCTCTCCTTAGGATGAATTTAAATTAACTGGTTATGAAGATTTTTAACGTGCATGCTGTATATGGCTGGATACATTCTAATGCCGAAGATTTTTTATCTATATATTGTTTTTCCAGATAAATGTTACCTCTTTAACGCAAGGGAAAAGTAAAGAAATCACAGCATGTTGTCTTATAAAGAAATTCAAACAAACTTGTATTTTCTTCTACATCATTAGAGTCTTAAAGGTTTCTGGAGTCTGGCTGTGTCTAGATGGAGAAGTTTGTCTGCAAAAATGCTGATCTATCTTTTGGTCTCTTCCCCAGGACAGTCATTTTGTTTACTCGTTCAGCCCTGCCGCAGGCCTCAATAAACTCTTTATAAGGTTGACGGAAGCGCCGTCTGCTAAGGTGAGAATCTCCTTGCATCTGCTGTCACTGCTCAGGTCATTCCTTCAGGTCACGTTATTAATTAGAGAAGATTTTCAGGAATGTCATGCCGTTTCTGGTGTGCCTGCCTGGGTCTGAAATGGGTTCAACCCTCTTTGATATCCATAGTGTGCAGCAGTCTGGTGATGTTCTGTGCTTTTGATATTTAATTGCCACATGTATGATCACTAGCTGGACCAGAACAGTCTGTGTAACAGTACAATTAACGTAGTAACCTAAAAACCCAATTGGACTTTTTAATTAAAATAATGGTAGTCTAACAACCCACACTGATAACCAATTTGACAGTGTTGCCAAAGAAGGGAAACAAGTCTTGCCCGTGTGTGCTTTTTTTCCCCTCTTCTAACTAACAAAGGGGAACTCTTGAAATATATGCTTTTTTTCTTTCAACAGGTTAAGTTGCTAATAGGTGCATACAGAGTACAGCTGCAATGACCAAAGAATTGGGAGAGAGTTATTCTCAGACCTATTTCTAAACACTCTTCAAAGCAGTTTGGAATTCTGGCACAGCTCACACTTCCAAATTAAAAGTTTCTTCTGTAAGCCTCTTGCATTTAAGGCCTGTCACCTGTTACAGTCTGAGAGATGGGGCATGGTGCATCTAACATATAAAACACAGATGTAAGTATTTGTGCCAGTGTTCTGAAATCTAGATATTGTGTCCAGACTGTATGTTTTTCCACAATGTGGAATGGTTCATATGAGGATTATTTAAGAAAATTAAAACTTTTTTTTAACTTGAAATTTTTTACTAGCCCTAGTGAATTTTTGTGTTTAAAAAAAAAAAAAAAAAAAAAAAAATCCAGTGGGAACGTTAGCACCAAGTTAAGGTGTGAGTTTGCAGCCCTTGAAGTAGGACTAATCTAAGGTGGTAGGCAGGTTTGCGGGAGGAGGTCTGATCTTCCCAACGGGCCACTGACACAGATCCCGAGTAGGTGACAACTTTGTATATTTGCAGTTACCCTTTATTGTTTGAAAAGATAATAAATCAAAATCTGAGATATAGCAAAAAAACCAGAAACCAGACATTATGAGCATAAAAGGGGATATTACATGTGAACCTTATCTTCGTTCTTGGAATCCATCAAGTCATTCTGAACAGCCAGATCTTGTTACTTACTTACTTTGAACACTGGGAAGGAAGGCCAGCCAGGCTTTGCCACACACTGCCTCCTGAGAAGAGTGACTGCCCACAGGTCTAATGCTTATATTCTTTCAAGAAATATTTGGCAAACTAATGAATCAAGCTGTCTGGGTTATGGAAATGTATAAAATTGTTAATTTCCAGATCAGTTTTATAATTGCGTGGGTTACAATTTTAATGAAAAAATTTCAGAATGTCACATACGTCATCCCTCATCATCCATGGGGAATTGGTTCCAGGACCCCCCCCCTCAGATACCAAGATCCGAGGATGCTCAAGTCCTTGTGTCATATTTGCATTTAACCCCTTGCGTATCCCCCCCATATACTTTAAATCATGTCTGGATTAACTTACAATACCTAATTAATACAAGGTAAATGCTATGTAAATAGTTGTAAACGCAGTGTAAATTCTATGTAAAGAGTTCCTGGTGTGCAGCAAATTCAAGTTTTGCTTTTTGGAACTTGCTGGAAAATTTTTTTCTTCCCCAGTTATTTTCCATCTGTGGTTTGTTGAGTCTGTGGATGCAGAAACTGTGGATACTAAGAGCTAACCACACACACTGTATAGATATTTCAGAGTACAACTGCCTTTTCCTAGTTTCCTCAATAAAATGCCACAATGCTGTCTTTCTAGTTTCTTTCTATCTGAAGTCTCAGGACTTCAAAACAAGGTGGATACAAAATGTATAGTTTAGCTAAACAATGGCTGGGATTAGACTTTCCAACTATACTGAATGCTGTACTCCTACTGAGTCTAACCTCACAGCCAAGAGATCTGTGTCAGCGGCGGTGCACCCTGTCCAATACATGTGAGAGAAATGGGTTTTTAAAGAACATTCCCGTCACCTAAAAAGCAGGCCTAGGTAACACCTTTACAAGAGCACCAGGAATATAACCACTGTAGAGCTGTGCGGTTTAATACAGTTCTTTTCACCTGAACTCGATTCTCTCTATAGCCCTGGGGTGGGGAAATTCTGACCAGGATGACGAGGTCTTGAACTTACTTCTCCACTTGATGAGAAGTAGAGCCAATCGCATCAGATACTTAAGTTAATGCTGCTACTTTGATATTTAAATAAGTGTGAACAATGACTGCCCTGAAAAACAAAGCAGTTCTCAAGCAGCACCTTATCAAAGGTTTGCAGATATGCTAGTACTGCCTGTGGAAAGCAAAGCCATCTCCTTGTGGCTTGTGTAGTTACCGGGCACACAGTACAGAATGCGTAAGAGAGCTTCACCCTCTAGGCCACGGGCGGTGTCATAACTTCAAGCGGGATGCATGGCTCTTGATCCAGACTCACTGAAGAGCAGTTAGTACACATTTTTCTACTTCAGTTTTATCTTAAATTGATTAAAAATCATCACTCCTCAGCCATCGCTACTTTCCAGTATATACTGAGGTAAGGACATGATGCGTAATTGGGTTATCCAATTAATTTAACTTACTAACCATACCACCCAGATCTGGTCACCACTAATTAGTATGCTGCAGTAGAAAGCACATTACACATCCTTTTGCCTACAATACCCAGTACCAAAGAGCAGTGCCTAGTACCCAATACCAGCCAATAAATGTTGAACTACAGTCGGATGAGGAATTTGGATTTAGTCCAGGAATACAAGTTACTCAACTTCATACACTATCTTCTCAAGTCATTCCCATCTTAAATTCTTAAATTTGTAGAATGTATTCAGTGGAATGTCAGGAGGCTGCAATTTGAAGCTCAGGTGCTACTTCTAGAATTCTACTTGGCAGGGTTACACTGAGACCTTTCAGTTACCTTATATGAGAATTTACTAGTTTATTAGTAATTTACTACTGCTGGCAAGGTTTTAGCATCAAGAAAGTTGACAGCAAAAGACCTTTACAAAGCATGAACCATGAAACTCCAGTGTCTTTGCATAAAAACGGGGAAAAACATAAAAGTGTAAGGAGGATGATCAGCAAAGACCAGGCAAAAGTAGGACGTAGATAGATACAAGAAGAATACCGAAAGGTGATTTATAAAATGAAATAAGAATTGAGAAAAATTTGGGACTTCCCTGGTGGTCCAGTGGTTGAGACTCCACGCTTGCATTGCAGGCGGCGTGGGTTTGGTCCCCGGTTGGGGAACTAAGATCCTACGTGCTGCGCAGCCAAAAAAAAAAATGTATATAAATTTATATGTACAAGAACATATATGTAAGAATTTAGAAAAATTTAATATTTCATGCAGTTAATGTTTCATAGCATAATACTGTACAAACCCCTAAAGTTATTTTGACATTCTAAAGCTTTACTAAGTAGGATCAGAAGAAAACTGATGGAATCCACACCACTTCCCTCCATCCTCTGCTCACCTGCAGATGATGTTCCTTTCCAACAAAATCTGGGATGTCCAGGCCTGACCGCTCCCTCCTGGTACAGAAGAGCCTTGCTACTGGGCTGGAAAATGGTAGTAACAATGAGGTTCACAATTCAATCACGACCAAATTAAAACAAAATTGGCAAACAGTCATCTGAGCTCCCAGAGAGCCAGCCCCAGGTGGAATCTACCCGATCAGCTCCGCTGCTCCACCACCCAGTCTGTGCCTTGACTCACGTCCCCGTTATTTGCTTCCCTTGGGCCAAGCTATATGTATTAGCGAAAACATGATTTTTCTCACTTGAAGAAAGCCAAATTTCTTATGAGTAGTTCCTTTCTTGAGGACTGACCCAAACTTCCAGGTTACATGAGGTGATTAAAAAAAAATCCTCCAATGATTTACATTTATTTGGGGGGGGGGGTTGCTCTGTGACCATAACATTTGCCAGCATTAGCCAGCAAGTGTGCCAGGGAGACAGTATATAACTTAGGAAAACAACCTGGATGAAAGTGTCATAACTGCTCATGTATCCATAGACTGTTTATATAGAGTAATAAATTAAAAAATAAAACAAGATTCTTCTGGCTTGTTTCTCCTGTGTCATTAAAATAATTTCTCCCGGACTTCCCTGGTGGCGCAGTGGTTAAGAATCCACCTGCCAATGCAGGGGACACGGGTTCGAGTCCTGGTCCGGGAAGATCCCACATGTCACAGAGCAGCTAAGCCCATGCGCCACAACTACTGAAGCCCACGAGCCTAGAGCCTGTGCTCCGCAACAAGAGAAGCCACGGCAATGAGAAGCCCACGCACCACAACGAAGAGTAGCCCCCGCTCGCCGCAACTAGAGAAAGCCCGCATGCAGCAACGAAGACCCAAAGCAGCCAAAAATAAATAAATTTA